>NC_087062.1:31751466-32100682 GCF_963678635.1 Symsagittifera roscoffensis
CGCAACATGTTTGACCCATGTTAACATAACATGCATTTTGAGCGAATGGTACTACGATGTCTAGATCAGCAGTTTTGCTGATGATCAAAGGGCATTTACCGCCCAGCTCTAGAGTGACTCGTTTCAAATTTGACTCGCCAGAAGCAGTTTGGATCAGATGGCCAACCTCGGTGGATCCAGTGAAAGCCACTTTGTTTATGTCTGGATGGTGCGAGATTGCGGCGCCTGCGGTCGGCCCGTAACCAGGTATGATGTTGATGACGCCTGGAAATGAATGCAATAAAATAAAGGGAAACATTCAACAGTATACTATAGTGTTTAAAAAACTGTGAGCACGAATATACTGCACGCCAAAATAAATAAAATTTTTGCTTGAACTTCATCTTACAAACCATTTTTCATGTTGGTGGAACTGTTCAAAATAAATCATATCGATGTTTTAAAATCGTGTGTTATCGATAAAGATGGTTCATGTCAATATTATGAAAAAAAAACATAACTAAATAGAAAAAACCAAACAGGAAAAAAGTTTTATCTGTAGGTAAACCGTTAAAAATGTCTTACAAATAGTACTGGCTAAATATGACCTGTACTTTACCATCTTTGAAACTTCTTCTTACAAAAAAAAATGTTTTGTTTGTGACCTGGTGGAAATCCGGCCTCTATGGCGATGTCTCCGAACAGCAGCGTCGTCAAGGGAGTCTGCTCGGGCGGCTTGAGCACCACCGCATTCCCAGCTGCCAGACACTGGCTCAGTTTCAGTGACGTCATCAGGAAGGGAAAATTCCAGGGGGTGATGGCACCCACAACTCCCACTGGCTCGTACCTGGTGTAGCCCATCTTCCCATCTTCCATGGCCAAAGTGCGGCCCTCGATTTTGTCACAGTATCCGGCGTAGTATCTGCATCATAACAAAAAAAAACAATTATAATCGATGAAAATAATGGATATCAAAAAGGGCGGAGGCTAGCAGTTGAATTTTTTCACCACTTTAAAATTTAAAACCACCCAAAAGTTCCCTTTCTTGGAGAAAAATTTAGCGCCCTGCAGATTGTCTGGTCGATATGAAGAGTTTGCCGTCAATTACTGCCTAACTTGAACTTGAGGGGCGAGCGGGCAAAAAAAAAACAATTTTGATTAAATTATTATTTTATAGTTTGTGCTGAGATTCGTAGATCTAGAAAAAAAATCAAACTGAAGCGCTCAGTGCAAGTATTCGAGGGCATATCTACAATTTTGGTAAACTTTGGTGACCTTCTTTTAGGTTGATTTGGCGTATTAATAAAAAAAAGCCGTAACGTGCCCACATTCCCAACCCACGCCTTTAAACTGC
Source organism: Symsagittifera roscoffensis (assembly GCF_963678635.1). Lineage (NCBI taxonomy): Eukaryota > Metazoa > Xenacoelomorpha > Acoela > Convolutidae > Symsagittifera > Symsagittifera roscoffensis. The sequence continues at coordinate 31,752,800 of NC_087062.1, forward strand.
CCCCTGCATAGATCAATCTTGCTTAGATCGGATCTAAATGAAATAATTTCTGCAAAACTTGATCCAAATCAACTCACCTAAACCAGGAAACGCAAGTTGTGACATCGAGAAACGCCATGACGTACGGTTTCCCATTATCCAGCACTTCTAGGGAAGCGATGTAGGCTGTGTTCCGTTCGATTATATCTGCTATCTTGTGCAGCAGTTGCCCTCTATCGGCCGGGTTCATGGTCCTCCAAGTGGACTTTCGGTTCATGGCTAACCTGGCAGCTGCCACTGCTAAGTCCACGTCCGCCTTGTCCCCTTCTTGCACCTGAACAAATTGTGAATACATGAAAAAATCCGAGTAAAAACAATAAAAGAGAAATATTTGGTAAATAAGCGCAGAATATTTGGTAAAAATGGGGTCGTTATAGTGATTTGGGAGCGCTCAGAAAATCAATTGTGTGTGATCGACCGAATTAAATATTAGACATGCCCCCCCTTCTTCGAGAAAATCCTAGATCCGCCCCTGATTGTGGCGGGAAAAAAAACGGACTAATCACGAAATCACGGGGAAAGCATTGAAAGTTGAAAGGCATAAGTATTCGGCGACTAAGAAAAAGAGAAATAATCAATTTACGTTTTATGGATAGAAAATGAAATCAAACACGCCTCAGAAGTTGAGTAGAAACTATAGTTGCAATCCGTTACAAGTTTCAGTATTATTCTTCCTTCTCGCTTTTTGTTTGATTGTAATCATGTTCAGCCTAACTATACCTGGCAGATGACTTGTTCGTTCACGGGGTTGATAGTGTCAAATGTCTTCCCACTGACTGAGTCCACATATTCGTTGTTGATGAACAGCTGGGTCCTCTTGATTTCGGGATTCTTGATCGCCGGCTGCAGAGGAACCGCGAGAAGGTGCTCCATTTTAGTTTTCGAGCTAAGTGGAAAATTTCGTCTAATCAGGTCGTTTATCTGTTGATAACAAATAAAATTGCCTGCTTATATTCTTAAAAATACACAAAAAAAAACAGGAGTCTGTTTTATAAATTCAGATATTGCATGCAGTATGGTGAATTAGTGACGCAAGCATGTCCAGAAAAAAAAACACTCCATGCGAATCATCCCCGATAACTCCATCCAAAATAGCAAAAAATTACAATTTATAAATATCACAGCCGAAAAATGTGGTGCACTAACGATCCGGGTTGAACACAGCGAGTTCAAAAATATGAAGACATTTGAGGACGCATAAGCAACAAGAATGCTTGCATCAGGGCGAAACTTTGTTATTTACAAAAGGATAGAAGTTGCTCGTATCAAGGCAAATCCTTGAATGTTTCGAAAGCTTTTTGCCGTAGATGAAATGGTTTATATTTTTGTTCCGACTTTCTCCAGACCAATTTCGATTTTGTTACTACCTTTTTTTGGTGGAATTTAACGCGCAAGCGGCTACTAAGGTCGGCTTGGAATACGTTCAAAAACGAGTTGAGGAATGCAATTTGGTCTATTTAATACTTTGTTAGATGCGGAATATATCAATTTGTACTTTATACAACGTGTAGGGGGATGATTTTCAAAAATATCGCATCATTTTTTTTAAGGTGAACACTACCCCAAAAAACCTTAAAAATCAGTAGAAACATTCAGGGCTTCACTTGATACAAACAGTCTTTAGTCTTGTTATTTCTTTTGGTACTAGGACAAATTGAGTATACCAAAAAAAAAACTGACCAAAACCGACGTTTACAAGCAGTTTTTGGCGGGTTTTGACCAAAAGAAAACATTATGTTTTGGTGCGTGCCTCAAAGTTAGTATCTATGTAGAAAAAATTGGACAGGCATTGTGGAAATGGATTTTACAAATTATTACAAAAAAAACCAAATGGATAATAAGAAGGTGAAGGAGATTGTACCTGTAAAAACAGCGCTAGTTATAAAAACCCATGAGAAAAAAACCATCCAAGCACAAATGTTGGATCACATTCTCGGAAACTCGGAACAATCAATAAGCATCCCGCACTGGAATTTCATCAACAATAGCCAATTATATTGAATTTTGGGGGAATCAGTTTCTATGAAATTAGAAAAAAATATATAATTGATTTAAAATGGGTTAAAATCTTAATTTTGTTCGAATATCCATATTAATCGATTACAATAAGTTTTATTTGTAAATCATTCGTAATTACCCAAAACAGATAAAACGAAATGTGATTTGTCTTAAAAGATAGTTCTCTTGTTTTCAATTTTTTAATGAACAAATTTTCGTCATAAGTTTTTAGTTTTACGTTTTTTTGACTGATTTTAATTTATTCTCTCTAATCCAATTTACCTGCCCTTGTCGTCTCGTGACATTCCTCTAGTAAACACCACCCTCCCAAATACTTACACCCATTACCTGTTTACACTTCATCGTTTACATCCCCACCCCTCCCACGTTTTGCCAGCACCCCCGTTGAGAAGATGAACGTGAGGGCGGCGGAGGTGCGGAGGGGTAGGGGCGGAGGGGAAGATGGCCGGGGGGAGGTGCGGAAGGGGAGGGGCGGGGGGGGAGGTGCGGAGGGGTAGGGGCAGAGTGGAAGAAGGGCGGGGAGGTGCGGAAGGGGAGGGGCGGATGGGGAGGTGCGGAGGGGTAGGTGCGGCGGGAAAGAAGGGCGAGGGAGGTGCGGAAGGGGAGGGGCGGAGGGGGAGGTGCGGAGGGGTAGGGGCAGAGGGGATAAACGAGGGGGGAGTGTTTTGCTAAGCGATCCTTGCTGGTTGATTGCTTAGTAATCTATCCTAAGTTAAAGGTCTCACCTAATAACGTTAAAGTACATGGCAATTGTTATAGGTATTTTTTAAAAACTTAGTTATAAAAGAGTGTGAATTTATATCATAGATAGTTAAATTTAAATGATTTAAGCGATTAATGAACAACTGTCTTTATTGCCAATAGGCGTGGGGTCAATGCCTAGTTTTTACAATTAAACTAACACTTCTCTGCGTCTAGATTGCTCATTGATTATCAGACAATTGTCTCATCAGTTCTTCTAAATCAGTGTTGCTGCTGTTGTTTTTTTTGGAAATTATAAAAATTCTAATATCGTAAGCAAAAGAAAGAAATAAAATTACTCCGAAAAATAATAACTTGACCGAGCGAGTAGAAATGAGTGTGGGATTTAAACTTATGAAGATATTAGACAGATTCAATTTTAAAACAAGAATGCTTTTAAGTAGCTTTGTCTAACTCTTAACTTCCTATACTTTATTTCATCGGTTATCTCTTTCATCTTCCGGTCTTTGGAAAGTTTTCAGTAGTCTCATTTTTGAAGTTTTTTATTAAGAAGCCTTTATTCTTCCAATCTTTGATTTGAAAGTCTTCTATTTCCTTGTGTCTTTGTTGGGCTCTATAGGGACCGAGTGCTTATCGTTATAATGTCTGCTTTTGAAGGCAGAATATTTTAAGCGGTCAATTTGTATGGTGACGCATTGTCTTTTTGATATCCGTCTAAAAAGTCTGTGAAAAACTATTGAATAGCTCAAAAGGAATCAAATAATGAAACAATGAAAGAAAAGGACTAGTATTTAAAGGGTTGTCAAATAAAAAGTGGACAGGAGTCCACTCTAATCTCAAGTAAACTTTGAAAACAATAGTTTTTCACGTCTGTATAGTATTTGCAGTACTAAAACTGGCCCTTTTTCTTAGAAAGACAATTCTTCGATACTTACAGTTACATTGGCATCAAATTATGTTTATAATTGTGAAATAGGGTTAGCTTAAGCATTTGAAAAAGACATAAATTTTAAAATTGAAATAAAGTCGTTAAAAAATGAAGTGAAATAGTTTGAATCAGTTGTTTACTTTCAAAAATTTTCGAGCGTTTCCTTCATCCTTCTTGTCATTGATGTCATAAGCAATTTGATCCAAATTTTACTTGCTGTCTTGTTTTGATAGTACTCATCATCATCGTATGCATGTTGCAAATGAGTTGTGAGTTGAGAGATTGGGTTTTGCTTGTCAAAACTACAATGATACCATGCTAGCTTCTTATTGTTCTGATTGTGATTTTGTATGTTTCAATTGAGAGCTGACAGTTCATAACCGTTTCAAATTCTTTTGTCAAACATCCTGACACAGTTCTTGTTTCTGTTTTTCACAGAAGATGTTTATGTGGAAATTTTATGTCATACACAAACTATGTATTTTCGATTTTTTTATCCTACTCAAATTGAACATGAGATTTTTAGCTTCGCATGCAAACACACCACAATGAAAATAAGAGAAATAAATGTAATTTCTCAATTTGATCCTGGTCGCAACACAATTAACAGATCATACAGCTAAACACTTTTGGTTAGGATTTACTAGATGAAAAAATGAAAGAATAGAAGACTGTAATGGTTGTAAAGCAAGAATAAACAAATGTTTTATCATATTCGACATTTTTGTCACAATTAGCAAGTTTTGTTTCATTTTTGAAAAGAAAGAGAAAAAGTTTGCATTAAAACCGAATCAAAAAAAAATATCGAAGCAAAGGAAAATTAAAGACCAATTACAAAACGGTATCATATCCAAAAAAGGTAAGTCTAATAGTTCCTATTCGGTTATTTACCAATCCAAAGTCACCGTTTTATAAAAAAAATCGTCTTGAGTTTTATGATGTAAAATTTTACGTAAGCAATCATAATAATGATGCGGTCCAAGTGCCAAAGTTTTGCTTCTAAAAATTTGTTGTGATTGAAGGTTTAATTGCCTGTGTGTAGTGGATTCCAAACTACCGAGTTGGTAATTTGGCCACAATTTTGAGCAGCTAATCATACGAACTTCAGAGTTTGCATACAGCCACCAACCAGCACTTGCGTTGTTTAAATATGTTTCCATAAATTTTAAAAGGCTAACAAATGCTGGCATAAATCTGCGGCGGGTCGGGTCGAAAAACAATGTTTGCCCTTTTTATGTTAGTGATTAACGGTAAAAATTGTGCTCAACTTGTTGTGAAGTAAAGATATGATATTTCCCCGTTTTGATGAAATTCTTCTAGTTTGCATTTTCTAAGTTGAAAATTTTAAAGCTAATATTGAACTTCATCGGTCCTTACTTGGGCCTTAGGAAGAATCCGATGGTGCTAAGTAACTTCGCAGAATAAGTTTGTTAGAGTTTTACAATGGCTAGTTCTTTCATCAAAGGTTTCAATCTAAAAATGCTCGTTATTGTACTTAGGATAATTTTGGTTTCACTTCAAAAAAATACTGAATTCTCAGTGATAAAAGCGCCTGAATATAAAATGATTATAAAATCATTAGACTATTTTGTTCATGCCCTAAGCCTTTTGCAATTTTTTCTGCAATTAATCAAAAAATCGATTTTTTTTGTCTCAACTTGAGGTTCCATTTGAAGCCTTCTATTTTTATTTCATTTCCAAAATGGTCCATAATTGTTGGCGTACTTGACTGTTTTCGATCTCGGTAAAGAGTTTAACCAATATCTACTTGTTTTTGACGTATTCTTTTGAGTGTCATGCAGAACCGCCATTCAATGTAGTAAAATTTGTATTGTAAATTTTTTTGATACAATTTTTGATACAGTTTTTCGGTTTAAAAGTTTTGCTTTTTCAGTAAAATTTGTGCTTCTCGCAATTGCTTGAATAGACAACACCAACACAAGCACGCAAAAAATGTTTGATTAGTGACTCAGATTGAAAAAATAAGGAACACTCGTAATATTATTTTTCAGTAAGATTAGTGTAATTTCACAGCTCGTTTTACGAAAAGTTAGGTAAACTGCACAACTTTTAGCGTTATAAGAGCTTTTATAAAAAAAATTTAATTACAATTGTTTTGAAGCAGGAAAAAAAAAGAATATATTTAATTTATGTAACTTCAAAAGTTTGGCCTATTTGACCGTTGGTTATGAATTTTTTCTACTCTCTGGAATTTTTGAGTACGATAGGTGCTTACTTTTTTACATACTTACTTTTTCTACTTACGCTTTTACAGCTTTTTTGTTCCTAGGACTTATCAATTCTAAACAATGCTCGTTTTTTTTGAAAACTACGCCTGCAGGAGAAATTGAAATAATACGGGATGATTTTAGTGCAATAGTTATTGTTTTTATCAAGAAGTACATTTTGATAAAAACTTAGATATGAAGATTTTTGCTTCCTATTCTTATATTGATAAGAGGCCCGCCTCTATCTGGATGGTTTTTTATTTCCAAATTGAAACTTGAAAAACTTATTGATATTGTGTTTTGTGAAACGAAATCCATTCCCAGTACATTTAGATCGCTTTTGTCACCAAACTCTACGCCATAATTTTTACCGGATAATCAGTGTTAGTACAAAAAAATTGAGTAAAAAAATGTAAAACCTATAAATTTAAAATTTACTCCATTAACAGCAATGGTGTTTGATTAAGAATTCATAAGCGGTATAGACTGTATGTTACAATTCTGCTGATAACTTTCAAAATTTATAAGCAAACATGTTGCTCCTGTGTCTAGTAAAAAATGGGTTTCCAGACCGTTATTTTTTCTTTTTGTCTCCGACGTGATAATGACATAATTTAAGATACACTTGTATTTTTGGTTCAACCTGAGACTGATCTAGTTTAAATTAACAATATCCCAGTCATCATCGATATATTCTCCTGAAATTTCATCATCACCTAGTTCATGGATCTGATAAGGTGAAGGATAATTGTTTTTTCCGTTCAAAGGTTTTTTACTGTTCGACCTGTCAATCGATTGAGATCTTTCATTGCAATTGGATATTTTCCTGAATTCTTGATGGGGGATTTATATCATTAACATGGTCTTCTACTCTTGGCCTTCAGCTATAGTTATGATAATTTCTGTTTGCTTTCTCTCCTTTTGAAGCGATGCAAAACTTTGCTCTTGTTGGTCTTCAAATTACAACAATGGTTTATCGTATGGCCGAACATGCAAAAACATTTGCGAAACATTTGGTTGTTTTGTTTATTTCTACGTTCATCTGGATTATAAGCTGCATCTATTTTATGACCCTTCATCAGTCCTGTCCTGTTAACTCTTTGAGTTGATTCTTTATTCCACGCTTAAAAGTTTTATTTCACGCTTTATTCCACTTCAAATTTATTATCTATGCTGGTGGATGCTGTTCCAGTAGAGTCACTTCTTACTGCAAAACTTAAGTCTTTTGTAGTAAGTCTTAAGTCTTAAAATTGAAATAATACGGGATGATTTTAGTGCAATAGTTATTGTTTTATCAAGAAGTACATTTTGATAAAAACTTAGATATGAAGATTTTTGCTTCCTATTCTTATATTGATAAGAGGCCCGCCTCTATCTGGATGGTTTTTTATTTCCAAATTGAAACTTGAAAAACTTATTGATATTGTGTTTTGTGAAACGAAATCCATTCCCATTACATTTAGATCGCTTTTGTCACCAAACTCTACGCCATAATTTTTACCGGATAATCAGTGTTAGTATAAAAAAATTGAGTAAAAAAATGTAAAACATATAAATTTAAAATTTACTCCATTAACAGCAATGGTGTTTGATTAAGAATTCATAAGCGGTATAGACTGTATGTTACAATTCTGCTGATAACTTTCAAAATTTATAAGCAAACATGTTGCTCCTGTGTCTAGTAAAAAATGGGTTTCCAGACCGTTATTTTTTCTTTTTGTCTCCGACGTGATAATGACATAATTTAAGATACACTTGTATTTTTGGTTCAACCTGAGACTGATCTAGTTTAAATTAACAATATCCCAGTCATCATCGATATATTCTCCTGAAATTTCATCATCACCTAGTTCATGGATCTGATAAGGTGAAGGATAATTGTTTTTTCCGTTCAAAGGTTTTTTACTGTTCGACCTGTCAATCGATTGAGATCTTTCATTGCAATTGGATATTTTCCTGAATTCTTGATGGGGGATTTATATCATTAACATGGTCTTCTACTCTTGGCCTTCAGCTATAGTTATGATAATTTCTGTTTGCTTTCTCTCCTTTTGAAGCGATGCAAAACTTTGCTCTTGTTGGTCTTCAAATTACAACAATGGTTTATCGTATGGCCGAACATGCGAAAACATTTGCGAAACATTTGGTTGTTTTGTTTATTTCTACGTTCATCTGGATTATAAGCTGCATCTATTTTATGACCCTTCATCAGTCCTGTCCTGTTAACTCTTTGAGTTGATTCTTTATTCCACGCTTAAAAGTTTTATTTCACGCTTTATTCCACTTCAAATTTATTATCTATGCTGGTGGATGCTGTTCCAGTAGAGTCACTTCTTACTGCAAAACTTAAGTCTTTTGTAGCTATGCTGGTAGAAATTTATTATCTACATTGGTGGATGCTGTTCCATTAAAGTCACTACTTACTGCAAAAATTAGGTCTTCTGTAGCTATGCGATCTTTCAGTTGTTGCCAATTTGTGGGTGGACTCTCAATTGATAAGTCTTGCGCAATGATTTGCATTTTCTTTGCTGTTCTTTGATCATCATTCAAAGTTGGATTGGGTCATCCACAAACTACTGCGGTGCTAAACCGATGTATGTAACTTTTAAAAAAGTTATCAGGTTTTCATTTTATGTTTTCTGCTTCTACTCGTCATCTATACTTGCCCTTATCGTCAGTGATTCTATTTAAAAATTGATATCTTATATCGTTCCAAAGTAAACCAGCTGCTAATCCTTGGTACCATTGAGCGGCTAGACCTTTTAAAATTGAGCCGAATGAAGCTTTTTGCCTGTTATCATATGCGCCTTGTAAAAATCATACTTTTTCTCTATTATGTTAAGAAAGTTTTTCGCAACTTCATTTGGGTCTCAGCCGGTAAATTTTTCTTGAATTAAATATGGAAATGCGACTATGTTCGCCGTTTTTGTTTACATTAAGCTAAACTTTGGCTGGTAGAATATAGAGGTTTGGATGTACTGTTTGTTTACATTAAGCTAAACTTTGGCTAGTAGAATATAGAGGTTTGGATGTACTGCGTAATGATAAAATATGAGGATTGAATAAATTATATAAAGTTTTGTGAGTTATAATGGGTTTGATGAAAATAATTTTCTGTTAGATCTATCATTAGTGTTACAAGGTCAATCACGCTTTTTTATTGGAAATTGTTTCCGGAGTTTTGCTGCGGAAAATAATGACTACTTGGTGATTGTTTTTGTTTGGATGTTTGGACAAAATGATGACTTGATCTTTTTGGGTGTTGACGATACACCATATAAATTTTGTAAGTCAATTCCCTAAACTTGGTTTTAAATTAAATGCTGTTGTTTTACATGATAAAAACTGGTCATAATTTGTTATAACATTTCGCAGTCATAGGTGTTTATTTAGATAATCATAAGCAATTTGTAAAATTACTAATTTTCAAGGATAGTGAATCCTAAATCCTAATCAAATTGTTTCTAGTATTTTTGGGCAGTTCAGATCTTGATGAAGAAAAAAACTGGGGATAACCAGTTGTTAAAAATTTTTGTTTCGTTTTTGGGAAAGAATGATACTAAAAACGATTGGAAGTGAAGCAATTAACCATTTTTGTGGTATACAAATTATTTTATCTGGTATTTTTCTTAGCCGAAGAATTGTGTCTAATTCTGGAGTATATCGTCAAAAAAAAAGTTAATAGTTCGTGTTATCATCGTTAGGGTGTTTTGATAAAATACTAATATGATCATTTTCATGGATATGGATATGTTGTTAGAGACTTTGCTTCCTTAATTGAACCAGAAATTTGTTGGGCTGACGTCAATTTTAAAAAGTGTTGACATTATTTTTTAAAAAAATTTGATTTTTTCTTCGTTTTTTAAGTTTTTGTGTTCTGAAACTTTTAGCTGAACCTGAAACTTTATTTGTGTGAAATTTTTGATATTTTTTATATAATAAGCAAAGTAATTATATACCTACTGAGTTTATCACTGGCTTAAAATCTTGTTTTTTTTGGTGAAAACTTAGATTTTCTTGGAGTAACACTATAATCTGAAACCTGAAACTATGGTCGTTGAGGTTAGGTTTTTTATCTTTACAATCATATAAAAGCTTTTCACTATATATTTTTTTATCCTTTATCATGCAAACAATATTGAGAAAAGCTAATCTTTTGATATGTTAAATCTATTTTTTGAAATCTAAACCCTGTAAACTCTCTTAAACTCTGTACATAAAAAAACATGGTTTTTGATAGCTGTTCTAATGTAATGTAGATTTATGAACAGGTTTGTAGCATCAAAACCATGAACTTGTTTGCGGAAACCTAAGTTTATGGGGCTGAAAATATGATTTCTAGTACTTAAACTATGGCCTGATCACTTGATTTTAGAGCTTATTTGTTAAAAATCTAGATTTGATACATTTATTTCAGCAAAAAATTTTGCCAAAAACTTAAAAACTATACATTTGAGGGCTCAAACTAACACCTTCTAGAAGTTTTTGGAGAATAAAAAACTGTTTAGTGCATTAAGAATTCCTATTATTTTTTACACATTTTTGACTTGGAACGCAAAGTTTTTGGGTTTGAAACCAAAAACACCAGTTCAAAAACGTACAATTTAGCTTTAGGAACTTAGTTGTAAAATTAATTTAGTGAGTTTTAAGACTGTTAGTTTTCTCTAAAAAGTCAAAATTCGACGTTCGCAGCTAAATTTTGAGACCAGAAACTAATTTTTTTGTGTTCTGAAAATTGAAACTAACAAAAGTCACCACTTAAGGCCAAAGTTTTGGCTCAAGGGTTCCGAAATGATTTACCGAAACTTAAAATTGTGACTGGAAACTATATTATTTCAGCTGAAACGTTTGATCCCATAAATGAAAACTAGACTGAAACCTTAAACTTTGGATAGTTCAAGTAAATTTTCCAGTGCTTAAGCTAACATATGAAACCTATTTTTGTAAATATATAGTGGAAGGGTTAGTATTTTTTTCTTTAGTTTTTGTTGTGAAGCATAATAATAAATATTCTGCTGAAACTAAAAAATGATGTTTGGTGTAATGTGGTTCACCTTTATATTGGTTTTGGTGCGTTATTTTATGCTTCAATTGTTGTATATCTAAAATGTGTCAAAAAACCAATGACTTAGTAAAAAACACCCCAGTTCGTTCCTTCCTTTTTGGTTTTCAATATTTTCCCCTAGGTTCAGTAGGTGTTGGGTAAAAAAATTACTTTAGGGAAAATTGAGGGTACGCCCCAACAAACAATGAGGGAATGGAAAAAATAGCAACAAAAGTGAATTGTTGGATATGTTTGTGATGAGGAATTCAATTTAGGGTTCAATTTAATTCAATGATGAAGAATAGGGTACTCTTAGATTGCATATCGGACCAAACAATTCCCTTGAAAAATTGAAGATATGTATAACGTTTTTGAGCACTTTGGATGAAAAAGAATTTAGTCAAACAAAATGATAACAACTTTAAACTGAAGTTTGGGCAAGTATTTAGTAAATTACTGAAAAAAAGTATAAACCTACTGCGGACTTAGGCAGAGAACAACTCTTTCATATTATTTTAGTCAGTTTCTTATAGTATTTTAGTAAAAGATAATAGTCAAACTCATGAGCTAATTTCAATTAGAAAGCCGTAAAAACTATATTCGAGATGGAAAAATATCATGAGTTACTGTTAGCGTAGGGTGTACGTTTCGCCTGAAACCTACGAGGCATATCTGTCTATTAGACGACAATTAAATTGTGTTTCTATCGAAAGACACCCTTCGTCTCTAGCTTTTTGGGGTTGACAAATAACTTGAAAAATGCAAAAGACCCTAACTTAAAATTAAAAGCTGCTTCGAGTTTGTTGAAAAAACGAATTTCGTAATGAGTAGTTTTCTGCTGCGGTCGCACCATTTTTACTAAGCGTTCATTGCTGGTTGATTGCTTAGTAATTATCCTAAGATACAATTCTCAGCTAATATCGTCAAATCTAATTTAAGATTTTAGTTATTAAAGATATGGAATTTACATATTAGATTGTCGAATTCAAACGAACAACTGTCCTTATTGTCGATAGGGATGAGGCCGATTACTAGTTTTTACTTTCAAACTAACACTTCATTTGCCTGCGTCCAGATTGCTGATTGATTTGTCCGCCTATTGTTTATCAGAGTATTGGGTCATCAGTTCGTCTAGATCCGTGTTGCTGCTTTTATTTTTTGGGAACTTACAAAAATTCAAAAATCGTTTCTTAATAAAGTTATAAATATAAAAAGAAACAAAAGAAAGAAAAAAAAACCTTTCAGGAAAACTTTATCTCGACCGAGCGACTAGAAATGAGAGTGCGAAAAAATTATGACGATTTTAGACAGGTCCAATCTGAAAACAAGAATGCTTCGAAGTAAATTCGCATAATTCTACCCTTCATAGACTTTGTTTCATCCGATATCTGTTTCTTCTTCCGCCCTTTGGAAAATTTTCAGCAGTCTCCTTTTTGAAGTTTTTTTTATATTTAAAAGCCTTTATTCTTTCATACTTTGATTTGCAGGTGTTCTATTTCCTTGTGTCTATGTTAGGCTCCAAAGGGACCGGGTGCTTATCGCTTTAAGGTCTGCTTTTCAAAACAGAACTTTTGAACCGGTCAGCCTGTATGTCTTTTTGATATCCGACGAAAGGGTCTGTGAAAAACTATTAAATAGTTTAAAAAGAATCAAATTTGGAAAGAATGAAAAAAATTGGACTTGTATTTAAAGGGTTGACAAAATAAAAATGGAAAGGAGTCCACTCTAATCTTAAGTAAGAAATTGAAACAATAGACTTTTATGTACGTGTAGTATTTGCAATACTACAGTGTAAACAGGGGATGTACATGAGGGTTATAATAAGTGGGATGTAAGCTTTGAAGGAGTTAAAGAGGGGTGCTGATAACATGGGGAAGAATTAACTGGGGGAAGGCGTGAATGTGAAAGGAGAAAGATATTGGTTTGGGGATTAAACAGGCATTATGAAAATGATGAGAAGGTTGGAAGTTCGAGTAGGCCGTGAGCAATTCAGAAGTTGTATAGAGAATACAATTCATTATAATTAATTCTAATGGATTTTAATGGATTTTTTTTTACGGAAATAACCGAATATAATGAATAAATAGTTAGTTTCATGGTCTAAAATTGCAACAATAATGGATCATAATGATTATATTTTAGACAACTTTTTTCCATTTTCATCGATTTTTCTCGATAAAACTCTCGTGCCGGATGAGTAAACCTCAAATTATTTCAGTCTACTATTTATTCTCGATCAAGTTCTGCGCTGGAATAACCTATAATTCTGAAACCTCAAAAGCACTTACCACTTCTTTGGTTTTGTAATCCGTATAAATAAATTAAAAATTTGGCATTCTCTTGCTTGCCTATAGAAAATGAAATTTATGATCTGGGTTTAAACAAATGCCGCCTTAGACGAGAAAGACCTATTATCTCGTTTTAATTTATTGATAGAATGCGAATATGCACCCAAGAAATAACAAAATAGGCTCGTTGATGATCTAATCTATTTCTCAAACATTTGTCAAACCAAGATCTAACTTGACTTCATCGATCGGTACAGTACCAAAATTGAAATAGAGAGAGAGTACTTGATCAAGATAAAATTCCAATTTAGAATAGCACTGTCTATTTACGACCAATTTTGCTAAAATTTAACTTAGAAAATACGTTCAAAAACAGGTAGATCACGTTTCTGTTTGTATTTTAAGCGAAAACAAAAAAATCTGCTGAGTTCACATCCTTATACCGGAAAACCCAACTATACAATTCCATACAATTTGTCTATGAAAAATTATTTGTCATGTAATTCTAACATACGGGAATTGTAATGAATACAATTTTTCCAAAAAAAAAGTTTTTTTGTAAGAAGATTTTCCAAGATATTATGGGCCATTTAATGAATGACATCAAGCTTCATTATCCGAGCGACTACCCTGAAAGTGTTATTATCATGTCCTTGCTATGAGTATGGTGTGACGTTGTTAGATAAAATTCAAAAACTCAAAAGTCACAAAAAAAATTTATATTCGCCCAATAGATGAAATATTTACCCACGTAGACAAAACGCTTTCAGTGTTTTCACTCATGGAAAAAAAGCTTATTATACAACTCAATTCAAACCCATAGAAAAAAATGTTTGAAAAAACAACTCTAGCATTTTTTTTATTATTGGAATAGTGTAACTTGCGTTTCCATGAAAAAAAAAATATCAGTTACACCTTTTTTCCACATAGTTTTCGTTACGTCTGCAAAATTGTATGAAAACTTGACAACTTTCTCCATACTACGAAACGCTGACTGAAATTTTCTCTATGCAGTTTGTTTTGTTGAAAATCTTTAAGTTTATAGAGCCGGCAAAAATTCCATCGGGATTCTAATCAGAGAAAAAAAAACTTGAATTTTTTTTCGCAAGATCTAAATAAATCTAAATGATTTTTTGTGAATTTGTGAGAGAATTTAACATCTAAAAAAGAAAAAAACAGTAATGATAGATTTGCTGAAAATCAAGTCAGTGTTTACTCAAAAGTTTTTACAAAAGAAAAGATTGACACGTCAAACGGTTTTATACGCTTTTTTTTATTCATATTTTGTACTCTTTCATTTAATTCAAAAATACACAAGCTGATTGTTTCTTCATCTTTTTGCTGCTGCAATTTTTTTTTAATTTCGGATTCTCATTTGACAGAAAAAGAACAAATGCTGCTGCCTTAAACGATTATGAAGGAGTGTTTGACTTTAAAAAAGGATAAAATCAAAAGAAGAATTTGCTTTTTTGTTTTATAAAACATCCCTCTATAAATTAACTAAAGTACAGATTTTTATATTACGCATACAGCATATTTTGCAAAACTGCTAGCATATTTCAATTAGCTTACTTAGAACTAATTTTCCAACTTTGTCGGTCACACAGACTCAGCGACCAAAAATTCATATTCTGGACAGTGTTTCAAGTCGCGGACTGAGTCTGGAAACAGCGTATCTCGGTCGCGATGGTCAAAAGTTAGTCGCGCCCTGGCCGAAAAAATAGTCACGGCCGGATTCAAAAATTAGTCGCGGCATGGCTGAAAAATTAGTCGCGGCCTGGTCGAAAATTACCTGCGGGTGTGGTCGAAAATTTAGTCGCGGCATGGTAAAAAAATTTAGTCGCGGCATAGTCGAATAGTTAGTCGCGGCATGGTCGAAAAATAAGTCGCAGCATGATCTAAAAATAGTCGCAGCCTGATTGAAAAATTAGTCTCCAAAACACGCATACACACCTCTGCCGCATTTTTTTCAGCTCAGTTTTTGGTTTAAAAAAAAGCGCCTCTGTCGATTGTTTTAGCTGCGTCTTCGTCTTTGAAACTTTTTTCTCTAGTAGTTTCTCCCCAATTGCTGTTAACTTTTATTCTGTCGCACCGGTCGCGGTTACTTTTCTTTCGGTCGCGCGATCGGAAATGCCACATTTTGGTCGCGGTGGTTTGCAAATATCCAATTTTGGTCACTGCAGTCGGGAAAAGCAGTCGCGATCATAAAACTAAAAAATTGACCCGGGGCTGAAGTTCTAGATTAAGAAGTTGAAAAGGATAGTTAAAAAGAATTCATCAACCTTTTAGAGCCGCCGAACAGCTTTAAAATACTTTAACGAAAGTATGAAGACAAGCAATTGGAACACACAACACAAAAAATGTCGGCAACTTTTTCATACTATTTTGACTTTTGTTTTAAAAGTAGCGATTTCTATTGACTTTCTTTGATAAAAATAATATTTATATGTACTTAATATTTATAATATTTATATTTATATAAAGTTTATAGAGCCGGCAAAAATTCCATCGGGATTCTAATCAGAGAAAAAAAAACTTGAATTTTTTTTCGCAAGATCTAAATAAATCTAAATGATTTTTTTGTGAATTTGTGAGAGAATTTAACATCTAAAAAAGAAAAAAACAGTAATGATAGATTTGCTGAAAATCAAGTCAGTGTTTACTCAAAAGTTTTTACAAACGAAAAGATTGACACGTCAAACGGTTTTATACGCTTTTTTTATTCATATTTTGTACTCTTTCATTTAATTCAAAAATACACAAGCTGATTGTTTCTTCATCCTTTTGCTGCTGCAATTTTTTTTAAATTTCGGATTCTCATTTGACAGAAAAAGAACAAATGCTGCTGCCTTAAACGATTATGAAGGAGTGTTTGACTCTAAAAAAGGATAAAATCAAAAGAAGAATTTGCTTTTTTGTTTATAAAACATCCCTCTATAAATTATCTGAAGTACAGATTTTTATATTACGCATACAGCATATTTTGCAAAACTGCTAGCATATTTCAATTAGCTTACTTAGAACTAATTTTCCAATTTTGTCGGTCACACAGATTCAGCGACCAAAAATTCATATTCTGGACAGTGTTTCAAGTCGCGGACTGAGTCTGGAAACAGCGTATCTCGGTCGCGATGGTCAAAAGTTAGTCGCGCCCTGGCCGAAAAAATAGTCACGGCCTGATTCAAAAATTAGTCGCGGCATGGCTGAAAAATTAGTCGCGGCTTGGTCGAAAATTATCTGCGGGTGTGGTCGAAAATTTAGTCGCGGCATGGTAAAAAATTTAGTCGCGGCATAGTCGAAAAGTTAGTCGCGGCATGGTCGAAAAATAAGTCGCAGCATGATCTAAAAATAGTCGCAGCCTGATTGAAAAATTAGTCTCCAAAACACGCATACACACCTCTGCCGCATTTTATTCAGCTCAGTTTTTGGTTTAAAAAAAAGCGCCTCTGTCGATTGTTTTAGCTGCGTCTTCGTCTTTGAAACTTTTTTCTCTAGTAGTTTCTCCCCAATTGCTGTTAACTTTTATTCTGTCGCACCGGTCGCGGTTTTTTTCTTTCGGTCGCGCGGTCCGAAATGCCACATTTTGGTCGCGGTGGTTTGCAAATATCCAATTTTGGTCACTGCAGTCGGGAAAAGCAGTCGCGATCATAAAACTAAAAAATTGACCCGGGGCTGAAGTTCTAGATTAAGAAGTTGAAAAGGATAGTTAAAAAGAATTCATCAACCTTTTAGAGCCGCCGAACAGCTTTAAAATACTTTAACGAAAGTATGAAGACAAGCAATTGGAACACACAACACAAAAAATGTCGGCAACTTTTTCATACTATTTTGACTTTTGTTTTAAAAGTAGCGATTTCTATTGACTTTCTTTGATAAAAAATAATATTTATATGTACTCTTTTTGTAAGAAAATTTTGTTTTAAGAAAAATATAAAATTTCGATTTTTTACACGAATTATAGTTTAATCCAGAAAACAGAAAGAGTAAAGCAGATATGAAAGATCTTACCAGCGATGCAATTCAAACTGCAGCTAGAGCGAGCAAAACCTAAAAAAGAATTATGTAAGACAATTCCTTGTCAAACTAGTGTAGAAAATGACTATTTCAGAACCTGGGTCAACTAGTTAAGCCTGAATTGACTATTTGACGTAGTTAAAAACGATAAAGTAAATTTTTTGTTAATTTTATATTTTAGTAAATAGGCTTTCAAAATTCTAAAATTCTCGATTTGAAAAGATCCAAAAAAATTTCTCCTCATCTGTTTGCAGTGATATTTATATAGAATAATGGGGATCTGATTTTAATGTCGCGATTCGGTTTTTTAGTACAGCAAGGCAGATTTGTTCGCTTCGATTAGGAAAGTACTGTTTGAACAACTAAATGCATTCGTGATAGCATCACTTGCAAATTATAATTTTAAACTTATCCAAAACGTTTAAAAAAATCAAAAACGTTCGTTTTTATTTTTTTTTACTCTAAATATTAAATTGATGAATGAGAAACATTAGCTGAAGCCAATTAAATTTCAATTCTAATTAAAAAAATTTCAACAATGTCTTGCCATAACATTTACTAGTGAAATTACAAATCCATTTGTCCGCTTCATCAAAGTTAATTACAAGAAACTTTGAGTTTCATCAAAAGACCGTGACTCAAGCTTATATGGATGCAATAGGTTTTGAAAATTGGATCAAAGATGAACGCTTTAATCCCGTGCAAGTACAGCTTGTCGATAGTTTTATCAAACATTTTGCCTAAGTTTTTGCAGCATTTTGACGCTGCGGGTGTGGTCGAAAATTTAGTCGCGGCATGGTAAAAAATTTAGTCGCGGCATAGTCGAAAAGTTAGTCGCGGCATGGTCGAAAAATAAGTAGCAGCATGATCTAAAATAGTCGCAGCCTGATTGAAAAATTAGTCTCCAAAAACACGCATACACACCTCTGCCTCATTTTTTCCAGCTCAGTTTTTGGTTTAAAAAAAGCGCCTCTGTCAATTGTTTTAGCTGCGTCTTCGTCTTTGAAACTTTTTTCTCTAGTAGTTTCTCCCCAATTGCTGTTAACTTTTCTTCTGTCGCACCGGTCGCGGTTACTTTTCTTTCGGTCGCGCCGGTCGGAAATGCCACATTTTGGTCGCGGTGGTTTGCAAACATCCAATTTTGGTCACTGCAGTCGGGAAAAGCAGTCGCGATCATAAAACTAAAAAATTGACCCGGGGCTGAACTTCTAGATTAGGAAATTGAAAAGGATAGTTAAAAAGAATTAATCAACCTTTTAGAGCCGCCGAACAGCTTTAAAATACTTTAACGAAAGTATGAAGACAAGCAATTGGAACACACAACACAAAAAATGTCGGTAACTTTTTCATACTATTTTGACTTTTGTTTTAAAAGTAGCGATTTCTATTGACTTTCTTTGATAAAAAATAATATTTATATGTACTCTTTTTGTAAGAAAAATTTGTTTTAAGAAAAATATAAAATTTCGATTGATTACACAAATTATATTTTAATCCAGAAAACAGAAAGAGTAAAGCAGATATGCAAGATTTTACCAGCGATGCAATTCAGACTGCAGCTAGAGCGAGCAAAACCTAAAAAAGAATTATGTAAGACAATTCCTTGTCAAACTAGTGTAGAAAATGACTATTTCAGAACCTGGGTCAACTAGTTAAGCCTGAATTGACTATTTGACGTAGTTAAAAACGATAAAGTAAATTTTTTGTTGATTTTATATTTTAGTAAATAGGCTTTCAAAATTCTAAAATTCTCGATTTGAAAAGATCCAAAAAAATTCTCCTTATCTGTTTGCAGTCATATTTATATAGAATAATGGGGATCTGATTTTAATGTCGCGATTCGGTTTTTTTAGTACAGCAAGGCAGATTTGTTCGCTTCGATTAGGAAATTATCTATTTATAAATTATCATATAAATTATCTATTATTATCTATGAACTATCAATTTCAGAACCTGGGTCAAGTAGTTAAGCCTAAAATGACTATTTGACGTAGTTAAAAACGATAAATTAAATTTTTTGTTGATTTTATATTTTAGTAAATAGGCTTTCAAAATTCTACAATTCTCAATTTGAAAAGATTCAAGAAAATTGCTCCTAATCTGTTTGCAGTCATACTTATTAAGATTGTTCGGGATCTGATTTTAATGTCGCGATTCGGTTTTTTTAGTACAACAAGGCAGATTTGTTCGCTTCGATTAGGAAAGTACTGTTTGAACAACTAAATGCATTCGTGATAGCATCACTTATAAATTATAATTTTAAACTTATCCAAAACGTTTAAAAAAAGTCAAAAACGTTTCTGTTTTTATTTTTTTTTTACTCTGAATATTAAATTGATGAATGAGAAACATTAGCTCAAGCCAATTAGATTTCAATTCTAATAAAAAAAATTTCAACAATGTCTTGCCATAACATTTACTAGTGAAATTACAAATCCATTTGTCCGCTTCATCAAAGTTAATTACAAGAAACTTTGAGTTTCATCAAAAGACCGTGACTCAAGCTTATATGGATGCAATAGGTTTTGAAAATTGGATCAAAGATGAACGCTTTAATCCCGTGCAAGTACAGCTTGTCGATAGTTTTATCAAACATTTTGCCTAAGTTTTTGCAGCATTTTGACGCTGCGGGTGTGGTCGAAAATTTAGTCGCGGCATGGTAAAAAATTTAGTCGCGGCATAGTCGAAAAGTTAGTCGCGGCATGGTCGAAAAATAAGTCGCAGCATGATCTAAAATAGTCGCAGCCTGATTGAAAAATTAGTCTCCAAAAACACGCATACACACCTCTGCCGCATTTTTTTCAGCTCAGTTTTTGGTTTAAAAAAAAGCGCCTCTGTCAATTGTTTTAGCTGCGTCTTCGTCTTTGAAACTTTTTTCTCTAGTAGTTTCTCCCCAATTGCTGTTAACTTTTCTTCTGTCGCACCGGTCGCGGTTACTTTTCTTTCGGTCGCGCCGGTCGGAAATGCCACATTTTGGTCGCGGTGGTTTGCAAATATCCAATTTTGGTCACTGCAGTCGGGAAAAGCAGTCGCGATCATAAAACTAAAAAATTGACCCGGGGCTGAAGTTCTAGATTAAGAAGTTGAAAAGGATAGTTAAAAAGAATTAATCAACCTTTTAGAGCCGCCGAACAGCTTTAAAATACTTTAACGAAAGTATGAAGACAAGCAATTGGAACACACAACACAAAAAATGTCGGCAACTTTTTCATACTATTTTGACTTTTGTTTAAAAGTAGCGATTTCTATTGACTTTCTTTGATAAAAAATAATATTTATATGTACTCTTTTTGTAAGAAAATTTTGTTTTAAGAAAAATATAAAATTTCGATTGATTACACAAATTACAGTTTAATCCAGAAAACAGAAAGAGTAAAGCAGATATGCAAGATCTTACCAGCGATGCAATTCAGACTGCAGCTAGAGCAAGCAAAACCTAAAAAAGAATTATATAAGACAATTCCTTGTCAAACTAGTGTAGAAAATGACTATTTCAGAGCCTGGGTCAACTAGTTAAGCCTGAATTGACTATTTGACGTTGTTAAAAACGATAAATTAAATTTTTTGTTGATTTTATATTTTAGTAAATAGGCTTTCAAAATTCTACAATTCTCGATTTGAAAAGATCCAAGAAAATTGCTCCTTATCTGTTTGCAGTCATACTTATATAGATTGTTGGGGATCTGATTTTAATGTCGCGATTCGGTTTTTTTAGTACAACAAGGCAGATTTGTTCGCTTCGATTAGGAAAGTACTGTTCGTGATAGCATCACTTGCAAATTATAATTTTAAACTTATCCAAAACGTTTAAAAAAGTCAAAAACGTTCGTTTTTATTTTTTTTTACTCTAAATATTAAATTGATGAATGAGAAACATTAGCTGAAGCCAATTAAATTTCAATTCTAATTAAAAAATTTTCAACAATGTCTTTCCATAACATTTACTAGTGAAATTACAAATCCATTTGTCCGCTTGATCAAAGTTAATTACAAGAAACTTTGAGTTTCATCAAAAGACCGTGACTCATCAAAAGCTTATATGGATGCAATAGGTTTTGAAAATTGGATCAAAGATGAACGCTTTAATCCCGTTCAATTACAGCTTGTTGATAGTTTTATCAAACATTTTGCCTGAGTCCTTGCATCATTTTGACACAGCTATGAGTGGTTTCAGCTCAAACAGAAAATGCTTGATCCCATCAAGTATTTGAATTAACTGAATACACTCGATTCAAAACAAAACGATTCAACCACCATATGCTACGCCCCGACTCGCCAGCAGGTATTTGAACAAAGGTTGGCCAGTTTGATTGATAATGTGCAAACTATTTTGTGTGCGTTGATGTTTGATTAAATCTCAATAAAAGGGAAAGAGTCAAAAATTGTCAAAACATAATTAAGTTGCATGATTTTTTGCTATGATAGTGAACATCATTAATTTTAATCAATTTAAAATCAGATTTAGAGATTGAAAAAATAATAAGAATAAAATGCATTACAACTAGATTGTTTTTTTTGCCTAAATAGATAATGACCAAGAAACTCAAATATTTTTTTGTTCCGACTTTCGATACGAAAGTAACGGAATAATTGTGCTCGGGGTGGGTTTTTTTTCAGACAATTTTTGACTTTTTAACTAGCCGTATTTGACGCAATTTTTTAATAATATCATTCGAAAGCTATTGTTGTCCTGAGCTTGAATTTGAAAAGATATTTCACCTGTGATCATTTTTCGTTAAGTTATGGGGGTTTAAAAATTGCCATTTTGGCCAATTTGGGACAATTAACGCGCGATAAATTTCGCGTTATTACCGCGTAACCGAGATTTAATCCGTCTTAGAAATTGTTCCAAATTGGTTCAAGGAAGCTTATATGCCATATTTGATTTGTTAATAGGCGCAAAATCTATCACTTTGTAATTAATATGACGTGTGGGAGGATGTTTTTACATAAAATTCTATTTTTTTATTACTTTGAAATTTTTCATTTTATTAATGCTCCATAGACCTGAAAAGGCAGGCAGTCGGAACTTTTAGGGCTTCACCCTGATACGAGCAGTCTTGTTTATCTATGGAAACCCTGTGAGAGATCCCTATAAAAAAATTGAATGTTTAAAATTCTCGAAAGTTATCTCAATGTTCGTTAATTTCATTTAAAAGATTTTGAAATGGCTAACGGTCTTTAACCTAGACCAACAAATTTCGGAGTTTATTTTGAAAGTTATATTGATGATAAATTACATGACCATCAGTCTCATGCTTGAACTTGAATTACAAAAAATGACGGGAAACCTTGACTAAATCTCTACACATTGAATCAACAAACTATAATTTGTCCAGAAAAAATCAAAGAGTGCTGCAGATGTGCAAGATCCCAACAGCGATGTAATTTTGACTGAAGTCATAGCGAGCAAAACTTGAAAACAAATTATGTAAGATATTTTTTTCATCAAACTGGTTTAGAAAATAATTATTCCAGAAGCTGCGTCAGTATAGTTAGTTGACTTGATTTAGGCGGCACTAATTTGACTATTTGACGTTGTTAAAAGCGACGAATTAAACTTATTGCTTTTTATTTTTAAATTTTTTTTTAAGTAACTAGAGATTTAAAATTCTAAATTACCCGATTTGAAAAACCCAATGAAATTGCCTCCTTATCTTTTCTACCAGGTTTTTGCATAAATATTTTTTAGTCGTTTTGGGAGACCTAACTTTAAGGTCGCGATTTGGAACTACAAAACGCTACAATTCGTGAAGGGCTGATCGCACCTTTGCATGCATTCGTGACCGCATGAACTTCAAATAATATTTTTAAACTTTTCCGAAACATTTAAAAAAGTCATAATTACTTTTTCTACCTTGAATATTAAAATGATGAATGAGAATGGGTGAAAACCATTAGCTGTAGCCAATTAGTTGGAGAGATTCAACAGAGTCTTTGCATAATAATTTCTAGTGAAACTACATATCCATTTGTCCGTTTGATTAATTTTAGTTACAAAACGCTTTGAGTTTTGAAGAAAAATTGTGACTCAAGTGATATGGATGCAATAGGTCCGTAACCAAAAAGTTTCAATGTTCTGAAGTTTTTTCAAAAATTGGATCAAAGATAAATGCGATATTATCTTGCGTTCAATTTAAGCTTGTAGATGTATTTTTAGAAGCTCAATTTTTTTTAGAAAAAGCACCAATTTTTGCTCTATAAAAAACCCGCGAAAACAAAACAGAAAAAGTCGATAACAAGACTGCTCCTATCAGGGCGAAGCCCTGATTGTTCCGACTGTCTTTTAAGGTCTATGGAGCAGAAATATCGGGTTGACCAAAAATGCTAGTCTTACATTTTTCATGCAATTCCAAAAGTACAAGAAATTGCATGAAAAGTCTATGATTAGTGATTTTTCATATATGGAAACAGCATGACTAGCGTTTTTCCATAGCTCAAAAATACTGATTTTTCGAATTTTACTTTGTCAAAACTTTTTGATTTGTGATGGTAACCGAATACAATGACAAAAACCTTCTCGCCTGAAGTATGCTTTGGAAACGGCCTGAAATGTCTTACGTATGTATTTGGCAAATACATAAGTATGAAAAAGTATCATACTTTTACTCTTTGGCAAAAATTTCAAAGATGATTTTTTTCATAGTTTGAATTTTTAATTACTCATGGCTTGTTTAGGATTACATAAACTTGCCATTAAAATTAGAAAAAAAAGAAACAAATGTCGACTAGAACGCGTGTTTAAAGTGCATACAAGCCAAACATGACTGTTGATTTAATGTCTATCAAATCTGTCTGTCTGTCTGGCAGATCAGATGAAGAAATGATCCAATGGTTCCATTGGTGCCAGTTGTTTACCTGGAAAAATAAATATTCCGATTTGATAACTCTTGTTCATTGCAAGTATAATAAACTGTTCGATATTGGCAATTTATTTTCTTAAAGAGCTGAACATTGCCGGTTTTTTCCTCATGAAAGCAAACTTTTTGGCTCGTTTTTTTTCGGCTCAGGTATTGGTTTGCCAGTGAAACTTCCTTCTATTCCATTCGATCTCTAAAGACCCACAAGATAAGTCCAAAAGTTGCTGTTACTGAGTTTACGACCCGAAGCAGTCACAGTACTAGATGAATTTTGAAATATAGCTTCTGAACAAATCACTTCTATATTTAGCTCTTTATTTCTCCACGATTCATAGTTGTAAGTCTCGCTTTAAATGATTTGAACAAATTGAACTAGTAAGGAACAGAAAATTGAAAAAGATGAAATCGTTAAAACTGATGAAAATACAGACGAAAAAAAGCATAAAAAAGCAACACTGGATAATTGATAACATTAGTTGGGTGAGCCTTTTCACTATTTTTGCAGCTTTTCATTCCATGTTTTTTTTTGAACTTGTAAACGTTAACAATCTTTTCAGCAGATTCTCTAATAATCTTAACGCCCATCTCATTAAAAAAATTACTTTGAATCTCTTGAAAAGCTGAACAAATCCACCTGTCAATTAGAAAAAATAATGATACCGCTTTAAAAAACATATCCTAAGTTTCTAGGACAAAATGTAACTCGAGATTATTTAATTTAGTGGCGTTGAATGCTAATTGAATCCCAGTTATTTTCTCTAACTTCAAAAAAGTATTGAGAATGACTTCATAGCCGTTACGATATTTTGGTTAATATATTGTTCAATGCTGCTATTTTCAATTACAGAGTGATACCAGTCTGTCAATATCATCAGAAGTCTAACTTGGGTAAAGGTAAGTTGGAAGCTTCAACAATGTCGTTTAAGTAAAATGCTCAGTTATAATTAGAAACGCAAGTAGAAATTATGTTTTAACATCAACCGACACTAGCATGCCAAGGGTGGGGGTGGGGGAGGTTGGGCGAGCGTTTTCCACTCCGCCTCAACTCTGGAAGCCAAACTTTTCGATAGAATTCTTCCTTTTTGACAATTTTAGGACAGCAATTACTGGTTGACGAACCGTAAAACTTTCTGAAGTCGCCAATTTTCAATGTTTTCGAGCGTGGAAAAAAATAAGTTTCCGAAATTTTTCATACTATTGTTTTTCTCTTTTTCGGAGACATTTTACTCAAACATAAGAAACGATAATACTTACTGTAGGGGCTCTTAGCCAAAAAAAGATGCGATGCAATGGAAGGGAACCAAAAAAGACTTCTTAAGTAGCGAAAGGGTCGAGGCTGTTAGATCAATGTTCTCATTCCATTTCTTCTCTCTTCTCACAACCCTCACCCCAATCACAAGAATAGGTGTGACCGAGCTTCGTCTTTCACTTAGCAAGATAACTCAGTATAACCTGGATAACCAATCAAGCGGGAGTTCACAATAAACTTAAACTTCCATAACAAAAATATCCTCAGAGAAACTGCCAAACATGAACCGTTTTTTTTTCCTATAAAACTTTCAGCCGGAGTTTCATTATCAAAAACTTAGAGTTGTCGTGTTTCAGTAATTTACTCGTCAGTGTTTAAATTACTTTTTGACAGCACGCTATTGTTTTAATAAGTTTTGGACATCATGGTAATTTGCCATTAGTCTACGAAGCCAGTAGTTTACTTACTTTTGTAAAAACCAACAGGTGAGAACTCAATTCAAAACTGTAACCACTTCGTACTTCATCTAGCTTAGTTGCAATCAATATTAATATAGTTAGTTCAACCAATTCGTGCCTAGTCGGAACCCAACATCAAAGAATTTTATATGGCGCTATCGGCAGGATTCAAATCTTCGCCGTCTTTACCTGTTTCGGACATTTTATTCAAACGAAACCCCTCGAGATAAACTCACAGCCAAGAGAACAGCTTGTATATCCTTTAGATGTCCCAGCGGCTTTAGTCAATCTCAAATTAAGAAGTAGGAACAGAGGGAAAAGCTATCTAGTCTGACGAAATGAATCTAACGAGGAAAATAGACACAGGAAGGTGGAAGATCACGCAAAGTTTAACGAAAAGATATCGGCATAAAAATTGATAGCAGTTGTATCCAGAGCTAGGAAAATGCGAAAAAATGCTTTGCAAAAATCAGCAAAACGTTTCGCAGAATCTCGGAATACCTTTAAAATGACATTTGCCATATGGTTATACCTTAGGGCACGGCAGGGTAAGGCATGCCATCATCAATGTGGTGTTTTTTCAGCGTTTAGAAATTGCAAGTTTCTTTGATTGGTAGATAAACCACACAGTTTTCACTGATTGCGTTCCCTCGACCAAACATGAATTTTTGGTCCGATTTTTTCTTTTTTCTCTGCATGTCTCTCTGTCCATTTGCTAGTAAAAACTTTTCAATCATGTCCCTGCTTTTTAGTATCATCTCGGATGTCTTAAACGGATCTTGGAAACGTTTAATTCTTGTACATAACAGCCTTATGATATTTCGGGCGGACTCCTTCCTTTCTCAGGGATTCGATTCCCCTCACCAACCAAAAAGTTCCCACTTTAGTTTTTTTTCTGAAATATTTTTTCGTCCAATCAATCCTTAAATTTTTCTAAAGACCGCTTCGGCGTCAATATATATTAATTTTTACAAGAAGCGGGCTCCGAAATAAAACGCAATTTTTTGGTCAAAAGTTTCCAAAAAGTGTCCAAAAACGACGTTTTTGACCCTTTTTTTTAAATTTTACCTGCAGCGCAGAAAACTTAGTCAAAATGGAATCATTAAGGCGTTTCGGAATCGCTCAGAAAATCAATTTGGCCCTTTTAAAAAAAAGTTCGGCTAAACTTTCGATTCTAACTACCAAATCTGACTATTCGACTTTGGCGTAAGCATCCAATTGGTAGTTACCGGTAACTGCCGGATAAATGGGTTTTTTCGAAGATTGAATTATAGGTTTCACAAGGATGACCCATTTTTCAAGAGCCTCCTTCATTTCTATACTTCTTGCGAACTATGAAATTAACTGGGAGACCATATGGTTAGTGCCCGGTCATATTTGGAAGGGAGAAGGCGCGGATAAGGAATATTCGTTCTGTTTATGGCGCATTCGTTTTCTCATTAAACCAGTCAACCTTGAGCTAAGCATTTACTTTTCATAGCTCTACATTAAAATTGGTAAATTTAAAGTTAATCAGCTGAAGATAAGATTCAATTTATTACATCCATCTTTGGAATTTTCATGGAAATACGACCAACTAGGCCATAGAATAGTCGATGGTCTGTAAAAACAATAAAACCAAAAAAGAAAAAGGTGGAAACTGGTTCGCACTTATCACTGGTTATCACTTTGGCAATAACTGTTAATGGGGTGCCGCATAAAGTTCAACTGTGCTATCTAAATATTTGTTCATTTCACAGGCCACTGACTATCATTTCATCAACATCATCCTCATCATCACTTTTACTCAATCAAAGGCAGCTGCTTTCATCATTGATCACAGTTCAGAAACAATCAACGCCAGAAAGCGACCCAAAATTATAAAAATCAGATCAAAGTAACATCAGCAGCTCGTCAAAAAATGAATCCCGTCTATTTCTGCCTTGGTAAGTAGCCTCCATCCAAAATTTTTTTGTGTTTTGACATCGCCTTTTTTTTAAAGTATTTATACAATTCTTGATCTTTGAAAAAAAAAGATTTCTAAATTATATTTACTCGCGCATGGCAAAAGTACTTAACATTGATTTTTTTTCTGATTATTATTTCAGAAACAGATATTATTATTGATATTATAAAGCAAAATCAGACGCAATCATTAACAAAAGAATGTCTGCATGCTGTCAAACATTTTCTTTTTTTCATGACCATCATGAAATACAAACTGCATGAGAACGATAAGTAATATATTTACTAAAGCAGTCGTAATAGTCCAGTGGGACTTGCTTAATGGAAACAAAATAGCCATGATACGGACAATTACAGATTCACTTTGAACAGTTATTAACTCACGTTTTGCTTTTTAAAAAATCGGCGATGACATTATTAGAAAGAAGGTTTTTTAAGATCTAAGTTTCCATTTAAGCGAGGAACAATTGAGAGCCATTTCTTTCTCAGACCAATTTCAAGTGATGAATTGATTCTTAGACTTGATCAAAATAGAATTCTGTGCACAGTTCCAACAGCTCTGATTGAAATTACCCGGACACAAAACAAAAATGCATTTCCTCAAATTGGGTTAACTTAAGGCAAAATAATGAAAACAAGAGTTGCTAATGTATTTTTTAGAACTGATTTGTAGATTTTTTTTGCAAAATTGTTCCCCAAGTTTTCGACTCTTTGTCTGTTTCGGCTCTATTTGACTTTATTATAACTACGCAAAAATTTCCGGGTGATTTGTTAAGAAATTACATTGAAACAAGCGTCATACTCAGCCCAACGAAAC
This sequence comes from Symsagittifera roscoffensis, assembly GCF_963678635.1. Classification (NCBI taxonomy): domain Eukaryota; kingdom Metazoa; phylum Xenacoelomorpha; order Acoela; family Convolutidae; genus Symsagittifera; species Symsagittifera roscoffensis. The sequence goes on from NC_087062.1 coordinate 31,781,390, forward strand.
AAAACTAAAACAAGTGAAGGAGCCATCAAAAAATGTAGGAGCTTGAACTAATGTTTGAAAAAATTTCATTCAAATTTTGAAGCAAACTATCCAAATTTTTGTGCTCGGAGTAGTTTTTTCTTTCAACAATTTCGACTATTGAAGTTTTCGACCAACATTTTTTATACCTTCTGAAAAACATTGCATGGATTCGTTTTCGAGATTCGTTTTCATCGCTTCCCTCGTCATCACCAACCATAGATGTTCTTTTTTCGGATTCTATGGTTGGAGGTGGGGGGGGGGGGGGGCTGATAGCCGATGTAGACACTTGTCACGCTTGTCCATCTTGTACTCCGCCATTTACTCCTTTCGACGAGTTTCCAATTTTAAACAAATGGTTTTAGAAAAACTATTTCACCTGAAAGAAAATAATGATGCCTGAGCTTAAAACGTTAAAGATATATATGTTTCCTCCTTGTAAAATTTGAAAAAATGACGGCTCGCATTTTTTTCAAGAAGAGTTTCGATGATTGAAAATTAATTTAAACTTCCTATATCAATGAATTAACTCAAAAAAAATTAAACTGTGAGCTTTGAGTCTTTTATCATTCAAATTTTTGAAGTTTCTTCTTCATTACTCTGTTATTTCTAGTTTCGAGGTTGAAAAATAATGCGAACGTTTTATTTGCGCAATTCGTTTTCATGAAATCACCGTTTCAAATTGTGTGAATTTAATTTACACCTCTATGTCAGAAAGGTTTCTATGTACAGCCAAACCCAGCCATAAACTTGAACCTGAAGGTCATTGAAAACAAAACAAATCTTTTAATTCAAGTCAACGTTATTTGAACACAACTTGGTTTAAAAAAAATAGACTTCAGCTGCGCAGTAAAGTGCCCAGGAATGTAAGTTTTCAAAAATTAAAAAAGCAAGTTATCAAATTTTTAAAATAAGATTACAAATTATTTTGAAAGAAATTAGTTGAGCTTAGGAAACGAGAAACTTTTGATTTAATATAAAGCCAAAAAACAAGAACAAAGCAAAATGAAAAGAAAGCAACTGCAATGCGACCTTAGTATTGAGGCTGCACAGACCGTCCTAGCCGGTTTCGCGCAGGTACAATTCCCACCTAAGTAATTTCATTGATGAAACACCAATGAACCAAACACGCCAAAACATAAAAATAAACTCTCCGTAACCGGATTCGAACCCCCTTCCCACCCAAAAAAAATTGTATTTTGTTAGTTATTTAAGTTTATTCATAAAACCGCCTTGGCCGTCCTTGATTGACTGGTTCCCGCCAAAGTTTTTACCAAAAATGTGAACATGTTTTCACGCAAAAATCTCGGTGCTTCGTGCTAGCCGTTGAATATTGGTTGTTCATGAATTTTTATCGAATATTTTTACAGTTTGGAAAACAGAAAGGTCACTTTTAGGCCAAAATTGGGCGGACGTAGGCAAAATTTCATCGTTTCAGAATACAATTTGAATCTATAGCTGTTTTTCATCATTGCAACAGAACTGCGAGCACAGTTTTTAGTTTAAATAATTTTTCAAAAAAATCTACTTTGAGCAAAAAAGTATCTTAGGTAACTAATTTAGTTTGGAAAAACGGTGGAACTCATGAGAGAAAAACTGAAACATATTTTCCTCATAACATGCCAGAAAAAAAAACTAACGTAGATTGAGCACCGTTTCTTGTGTAGAAAACAATTTTAACTAAGTTTTAATGTCTGCTGTCTTTTATGTTGTACTTTCGATTGCTTTTTTTCTTTTCTCATCTCAGAACGATATTAGTTTTTAAGTGACTCCAAATTTCCGAAAACACAGTCCATCTCATAGTAAAAAATACTTGTATATATCCGATTTAAGGTCTCAATTCTACATTAATTTAATTTTGTGCATCAGACAGCGCACTCAGTACGAAAACAATATATATATCAAGCAGCAATCATAATCTAAACTAAATATTTTTAACTTCCAGGAACCTTTCTATGAGCAACCACAGAACATTGTTTATGCAGTACCGTATAAATTGATGTTTTTCTGGAATGGGAAAATTTCAGGAGAAAAAGCAAAATGAGTGAAATATCGCTCGTCAGATTTTAAGAATCCGTTATCAAATAAAGATAAAACTCAGTTTTTTTTGAAATTTTTTCTAGATAAATCGTTTTTGCTCAATTTCTAACGTTATAGAAAAGTGTTAGAAATATACATGGCTATGCTTAGTTTGTATTACACGCCATGATTTCACATCTGACTATCCAAGTTACCAGGCTATAAGCAGAACAGATTGTTTTTGATACAAACTTTGTGATTTTTCCATTGTTTTTGAAAATTTGAAAAACAAATCAGAAACTAGAAAAAAAATTGTAGTAGAGAATTGATTCATGTTTGAGAGTTATACAATTTTTCAAAATCTACGGCATTGCGACAGTTATAAAATAAGACACACAAAAAATTGGACAATACCAATAAATTTTGAATTAAAATTGCTTTGTTAAAATTGTAAAACGAGTGCGAGAATGACTTTTTTTGATTGCCTGTTCCATTTCGGCTAAAACAATCTGATTTGCCTTTCACCACACCTAAACGTATTTTGGTTTTGATTTTCCACCATCGAAATCAAGACTGAAAAGGTTTTGAGATGACACCAAACCAAAAAACAAGTTTTCTTGTGGCTTTCAGAAAATGCCTTTAATTCTTAGTAAGAAGCATTAGACAGCTCAAACCTTGATTATGTGAGTTTATGAATTGAAGTTTTACAAAAACAAAACTTCCGCCCCCCTTTCAGGGATTCAGGGATTCGACCCCCTGCCGACCCAAAGGGTCCCCCTTTGGTACTTTTTAAGAAATCCATTTTTGGCCGACGGAGCCTGAAATTTTTCTAAAGGCGCCTTTGGCGCCAATATATACTAATTTTAATGGGAAGCGCGCGCCAAAAAAAGCGCGATTTTTTGTCAAAATTTTCCAAAAAGTGCCCAAAAACGGCTTTTTTGACCTGTTTTTTTTCTTCAAAAATTTGCCGAAAATTTGGCCAAATCAGCGTCTTCTGGCCAAAACTTTTCCAAAACATTTTGAAAACCCACCCCCCCCCCCTCGAGAAAATCCTAGATCCGCCTCTGATTTTTTCGGCTCTTCCGCGTATTGTCCTTTTCAGGCTTACAATAGCTTATATTCGGCGTTATTTGAAAAATATTTTTTTTGCAATTGTTACTGATTCAGCAGCCGGCTATTCTTCTACACATTCTTTTGATGATTAAAATCAGTGGCAATAACTTTCATTTTCCATCAGTTGGAAAAGTATTTGGCTATAAACAGGTGTGTAGAAAAAGATAATGCCTACAATTTTAAAAAATCTTCTACTAAGAGGTGATTCTTTTTGTTTCAGTAACTATTCTCGCTGCCTCATTGGGTGAGTCATCATACTCCACCCATCGGACTCTAACCCAAAGCCATAAGTGTGGCCCAATGCCATTCTACACAATCATGTCCATGGCCCGATCCATAGACGACTTTTGTTCAGTCTACCCTGGTGCGACAATTGAGTTAGTGGCCCAGCCAACAAACAGTGACTTCGGATTTGAATCGTACAAACAAGACGAACATAAGAAGGCGCTCGGAGTTTTCAGATTGGCCGAAAGCCAGGATCCCGAATCGATAATGGGCAAAAGGGGGAGCTATGGGAAGAGAATAGGCGTATTCAGGGTTTCCGAAGGCGGTGATAAAGACCAGGCATTATTGGGAAAAAGGGGAATCTACCACAAAAGAATGTTCAGTTCATAATCAAAACAATAACTGAGATCTCAAAATAGGCCGGATAATTTTTTATTAAAATTGTTTAACCAAGTTGAGTAATTGTCAAATTATCTGCCGTTGATCTGAACTGTATAATTTATTGTTTGGTGAAACGAAACTTGTTTTCAAGCTGATTTTCAAAACATTTGAAAAACCTAACTAGGTAAGAAAAGGAAACACTGTCGTCTACAGTGCTTCAACGGTGAAAGTGTTCGGAACAACGAAAAACCTCTTCAATTATCCATGCCAGTTTTTCAAAAAAGTGTTTATTTGAAATTCATCTTTTTTTCCGACCGACAGAAACCAAAAAGACGTTTTCTGTACCAAGGTTTATTAAAAGTTATAAGAAAAGTGCGACTGTACAAATGTTATTTCTAGAGCAAGCGTGCATGAAAATGACCTATAATTCGGATAGTAAAAGAAATTTTATTCAAAGTCGATCTGCAGTTAAAAAATATGGCTAATTTAAAACGCGCTCCAAATTTCTTTTTAAAATGACAGGCCCTTAATGCTCCTCATATAGATTATTAAAATAATTTGATTACACTCGCGGGTTAGCGAGCGAAGTGTTATGTCAAGAATCCATTTTTTTTCTAACCAACTCGCATAGCAGTGGCAGTTTGAAAGCATCTATCATATCTACTCCAATGGTGGGTAGTTTTTGACTATTGTCAAGTGAGCATAGAGCAGAGGCGAGGACGTGAGACTCGTAACCTTGAGGATTTACCCGCGTTGACCTCCATAAACCAAAAAAGCTTATCTTACAATTCCATACATCAAATTTCTGGTCAAATGCTAATCATAAAATTTTCATGCATTTTAAAAAAAATCATTATGCAAACCGAAAAAAAACTGAAAAAAACTGTGAAAATTGAAAGTTGTATGACTAGCATATGTGAAAACAAACGTTTATCCAAGTAAAATTGAAATTCCCTCAAAATTTTTTTTCAACCGCAAATCGAATTTTGTGTTCCAACCAACATTTTCCAAAAAAAATTTTGCATGCAAACTTTAATTTTTCGTCCGCATAACACAGTCCTGGATACACAAAAATTGAAGTTTTTTCCCGTTTTTCTGGATAACTTTTTTCAAACAGAAATCCAGACGATCAACCCTTTGGTGACTCTAGTTTTGAGTAAGCCATGGGTTTAGTCACTTGTGTTCGGTCACGGACACATCCCAAAAAATTTGAGAAAATTTTTTAAAAAATCAACTTTTTGGTTTATGAAAAAATACTTGTCCTACAATTTCCATATATGAAAAAAAACTTAGCTTAGAGTTTTGTTTACATTTTCTGCGTTTACAAAGTGAGTTGTACAAAATTATTATGGAATTGTACAAAATTGTATGATAAGCATTTTTTCATATATGAAAATTGTAGGACAAGCATTTTTGGTCAACCAGGGTATGTTCAATTCCAGTACAACTTAAAACTTTAAAGTCCAAATTTGATTTTTAGTTTTCTTTTTTTTTCTTTATTTCATCTTTTAATTTGTTTCAAGCTACTTTTTGCCGTTTTCTTGCCTGTGATTGCGAAGGCCAGCTTCGCGTCAACTTAGATTATAAAATTTTATCTTTTTGTTTTTCCCCGACATCCAAATTACAATAACAAAACTGCTCGTATCAGGGCGAAGCCCTAAATGTTTCGACTGCTTTTTAACGTCTATGGAGCAGTTTTAACCTGAAAAAAAATATATATAATAAAATAAGATGAAATTTTTTTAAAAGTTTGAGTTTTTTTGTGAAAATTCCCCCCCCCCCCCCCGCTTGCCTTTAAAAGTACAAAGTGGTAGATTAGGCAAATAACGTGAGGCAGTTAAGGCAAAGGAAGTTAAGGCAAATAACGTGTTTCAACCAATTTGAAACGATTTTTAAGATGGATTAAATCTCTGCTGACGCGTTAATAGCGCGAAATATATCGCGCGTTAATTGTCCCAAATTGGCAGAAACGGCAATCTTTAAAACCCTTATAAGTTTATGAAAAATGACCACAGGTGAAATATCAAATTTAAGCTCAGGAAAACAATACCATTTGAATGATATATAAAATTCCATCAAAAATGGCTAGTTAAAAATTTTAAATTTGTCTATAGAAAAAAACCACCCCGAGCACAAAAATACCTTTACTTTCGTTTCGAAAGTCGGAACAACAAGACTGCTCGTATCAGTGCAAAGCCCTAAATGCTCTGATTATCCATAAACTGGTCTCGAATTGTTTTTGCTTAATCCGATAATGACAAACTATGAATTTTAAGCCGAATATTAAGAACCGTGTATGAAACTAATAAGACCAATTTGCGTGCCTCAATTGAATTTGGAACGATTTTGTTGAACGGGATAATTCGACACGCGTAAATAATGCGCGTTGAATTTTCAGTATCAAAATATCACAGTGTTCTTTTAGTCAGGTTTGTCTATTTGTGAGCGTTTCACAGCAATCTGTAAGTCAGAATATTCTAGTGGTGAGCGCGCCTCTACTCACGAAGATCTATGGATTAATCCGCTGAGGGTAAATTTTTGAGAGTTGGTCTGAATTCTGAATAAAAAAACCATCCCGAGCACATACAAGACTTACTTTCCTTGAAAATTGGAACAATAAGTATTAAATTGGCGTCGTACAGGGAGTTATTAAAATTTTTGATCGATTCGTTTTTGTCTTCAAAATGCAATGTACAGAAGTATGTGTTCACGTTTTAGACATATGGGGAATTATTTTACCAAATAGTTTGTTAATTCAAAATGGAACAATTTGGAGCGCAAAATAATTTGTGATGTCAGCTTCATCGGAGCGGCATTAGGAAGAAGGTATTATTTTGTACAATTTTACAAAAAACTTAATTTTTTGATCAAAACCTTCCAAAAACTGTCCAAAAACGGCGTGCTTGGCCTTTTTTTGAATGTTTCCTCTTTTTACAGTAGTTTTCAATTTTTTATTTTGTTTTTAAAACTTCCCTACGCGCTCGATTTCAAATACCAAGTGCGATATTTTCATTTACTTACAGTTTTTTTTAGAACTATTAAGTTGACTCAGTTGACTGAAATCAATAGGTAAAAATTAATATGTCGCACACGCTACGCGCTTACATAAAACTGGACAAAAAGAAATCATTATGCAAAAGTTCTGTCGAAAATGGTATATAAAAAAGTTGAGAAATTGTCAAAGTGAACATGGAGCTGAGGCAAAGACAGGAGACTCGTAGCCTTCTGGATTTGTGCTCTTCCCTCCCTAGTTTTAAAAAGTCAAAATTCGAACCAATTCCCTTCACAGAATCAAACACAGAAAATGAATTTTTTCTATCTTTTTCTCTAATTCATCTAAAACCAGTGTTCGTCCACACTTGCAATTATTGGATCTGAATTTTACATATGATGTATTATAAAACTAATAATGAATGACAACTGAAAATTTGGTTACAACTTGGTGGCTGGAACTAAACATGCATAACATCATCAGTCTCATCAGCGCTCTCATGAGTAGGTGACTCGTAACGGTCCTCCAGCGTCCACAGACCCCTCAAGCTTTCCAGGGGTGCGTTGAATCGAGGCACCTTGTGACTGGTGGCGATGAATTCGTCAACACATTCGTCAATAAGCTCTTCGGGACAGACACTGGTACACCAGCGAACTCTAATTCGATTCTTGTTTGCCGGATTTACGAGAAACATTGCCAGCTGGTCACTTGCACATTCTTCCCAGCCGAACAGTACCTGAAAAAAGCTAGTTATTGAAAATTGTTTTCACTAAGGCGTTCAAGATTACTAAACGGTCTTATGAAACGATATGGCGAGATATTTTAGTTGCCGAAAAAGTACTTCGATTGTTACAAATTTCTGATTCATAGTGCGAAAAGCAATAAGTCTGGTTCAAAGTTTCGGGTTAACTTATTTACTTTTTTGGTACAAGTTTTAACTTCGCATTTTAAAAAATGTAGTCATACTAAATTTGTTTTCAAGAAGGAGCAATTAATTTATAGTTTACAAAACCGATGCTTAAAAATTGCCATGTTAGAAGAACAGCAAAAAGGCCAGTTAGCTGCCTATCGAGTGGTGCCTTCGTTGATATTCTCATCGTGAACTGATAGTTGCTTTCAACTTACGGGTAGAATAGTTTCCCTCAAAGTTGTCTCTGATCCCGTGTGACCTATGTACACAATGTCCACATTTGACACGAATGCGGCTGACTTCACGACTCCTATCTGGTAAAGACCAGAGGCGATGGGTGCGATTGAGAGTGCCTCGTCACGTGACATCCATGCGCCAGCCTCCGCCTTCCACTTGGCCGAGTGGAAAACTCGCTGGAGTGCCAGATAATCACCGGAGCTGAGGAAGCGAAATCATAAAAAGGTTCCTATTTACAGAGAGCCGAAAATGGAAGGATCTGGGGCAAATTTAAGTGGAAAAGGGCGGCATATTTTGGGTAGTACTTCCAAAAACGTGCCAGAACACGGACTTTTTGTCTAACTATGTTGCAAAATTTGCCTGGGGAAAAAGGTTTTTGGCTAAGAAGGGTTTTAAATGGCTACCATTTTCAGCTCAGACCACTAACTTTCATGCTTCTTCAAAAAAAAGAATTAAAAAAATCTTTCGTCTTAAATCAACGGTTTTTTTCATTCGATCAATCAATAGTTTGAAATGTACTTTCTTCCCAAAAAAAATCTTGGAAAATAAAAACCCAACAATTCCAACTGAGTTCACATTTTCAACTTCGTTGTAATTTTCGTCTTTTTTTAGTTAATTTGATCAAAAGCTAATTAGGCTGCTGGATAAAATGTTACTTTGTCGCAGCTAATTCTACTTTATACAGTTGGAAGAATAAGAGAATAAAAGTGAATTAATCTAAAGTTAAATCATTAAAAAGTGACGAAGCATTCTCTCCGCCGGAGATGATGAGAGAGTGAAGGTCAGACGTAAGTGATACATAAATCATTAGCTAAACTAGAATAGATATTAAGTGGAATCACATCATTCCTCTAAGCAGGAAAAAATTCAAATTGCAAAATTAACTAATTAACTAACTAACTGCTCATTTTCTCCCTTTCAGGAAACAAAATGAAATTTTAAGCGTCATAAGTGAACTATGTTAGGGTTAAGATTATCGAATGGATTCAATTTAGGAGATTCAACGATATGAAATTAATATATGAATTAGAATAGGTAACCAACATCCGCCGGATGTAAACGAAGTTAAATTCCTTGAAATGTAACTGAGTCAATATGGAATCAGCGAGCTGGAGTAAGTAGGTTACTGCTACAATTTAAAGATAGACAATCATTAAGCTGGATATACACTCTGATCCGAAGGAATGATAAGGTTAGTCTAAGTAATATAACAATCCAAAGAGTTTTGTAATAAATGGACAGCACCGAAAAGGCAAAAAAACTTGTAAACAGTTTTATGAATTAGCAGTTTTTATAGCAGTTTATAAAGTTTTCAAGTTCTGCATTAAATAGTTCGCTAGCAAGGTCCATGTTTCCGTCGCAATTGTCGATAGCGATTCTTAACGATTCGTCGGTCAAAGAAGAGGAGTGTATGTCTGACGAAGAGGGGTCTGAAAAAACGGTCACTGCCTCCAAAGGAGTTTTCTGGTGAGACGAATAAGAAGTTTCGTTGAGGTTGTTATCCAGGACAATGGGGTTTGATGCAGAGCCAGAATTTTCTTGAGATTTATTGATAACACCTTTATAATAGCAATTACCGTAAAATTTCGGCAGGCCCTTTTTTCGACTTGAACGACGTAGGGTGGTTCATTACCGGAATTAAATGGAGGCTGAACGGTTGAAATTGCTTCATCAGACGAGTCAACCATCTCGTAAGCCGGGAAGTTCACTGGCGGATCCTCGTTGATTGTTTTTGCTGAAATATCCTTCGGGCCCGTTTCTTGTGAGGTCGCAATTGGTTCCGCCGGGATGATGCTGCTTGGGCACTGTGATGTTATCAACTCGTCGTCTTGGCTATCGTTCAAAATCTCATCCTTAATGTTATTTTTTGCTTTACGAGATTTAGCAGTGTTATTATTGCGCTTTAGGTCATTTAGTGAATCGGAAATAATTCGGTTCCTAACCACGTCTCTAGACGGAAAACCTCCAGCTATCCATTCCCAATCGCTAATATTGGAGGTAACCGAAGGAACAAACATGGACACGTCAGAAGCAAGATAACCTGGAATACTAGTCGATTTCTTAGATCGTGGTGGCTGTCATCGAGTAGGGTTGTTCTATTTGATTTTTCTATTTGATAAGGGTAATTCTATTTGATTCCTGGTCTTCGGTTGTTGATTTCTTGGTTAATTCGATTTTCAGAGTTTCGCACGTCTCGGACCTTTTTCAACATTAGGGTTAGAAAGTATGGGAACGGTATGTTGCCTCTAAAAGATCGAATTTTTGAAGAATTTGATTTAGGAATAGCGATGTCTGTTTTTCTGATTATTTTTCCATCGGATAATTCTACAGTCGTACTGGAGGTATTTCTGATTTTTTGATTTAACACTTTTAAAACGGATTTCCATTGATGCTCTCGTTCTTTTTCCGAAAAATTTTACCTTTATATGGACTTTGGAGGGGCATTCTACACGAGGAGGTTTTTGAGGGAGACGGGTAATTTGATTCGAATTCCTTCTCTGTAGGTGTCTGATTCTTCATGGGGATCAAAGTATTTCTGTATCCATCCTCCACTCATCTGCGTGCCAGTCCTTTGCTCTTTCATTGGAAAGTGTCAATTTTTCTTCGTCTAAAATTCCATTGGGCGGTTTACCAGATGTCAGTTGTTTCCAAATAGTGACTGGTTTTATATTAAAATGTATTTCGAAAGGAGAGCATTTACTTTTTGATTGTTAAGAGGACCGAAGGTTCCAGATAGTTTTTGAGACAACATCTTGTAATGTACATTTTTCAAATTCGTGGGCAATTGCCAACAGTTTAATTTTTACAGTATAAACAAGGTTCTCAATTAATCTATTGGAGCGAAGTTCTCCTACTGTACAAAATTTCAATTTGATATTGTTCGAATTGCAAAACAATTTGAAATCCTGGCTTTTAAAACAAGATACATGATCTACACAAATTTAGCAGGGTATGCCATGAAAAAATATGTAGTTTTGAAGGAATTTGATAACTATTTTTGACGATGTATATGTAGTAATTTTTTCCGAATGAATTTTTAAAAATCGGTTGTTGCAAAGTAAAATATATTTATCTGAGCCCCAGTGAGAATCTAGAGGACCGGCGAAATCTAAGTTGGGTTCCAGTAAGGGGAGAAGTTTAATAGATTGAGAATTAAGAGTTATGCTTTTTAAATTTTTACACTTCTTTGTACATTCTGGACAATTTAGGATAAAATGATAATAAACCTGTCTGTAAATGTGGGGCCACCAGATGTATTGGGCTAAGCATTTTATTCCAAATGACCAGGATGTTTTTCATGGAGTGTTTTCATCATTGTATTTCTCAAGGTAAAAGGGATAACTATTTACCGTTCATGTATAATAATCCGTCGGATTCGTGTAAGTCTCGTACGTAGTGGTGGAAATATGGGAAATTTGCATTATTCGCCCCAACTTTGTTTTGAACTGTTTTTATGATAGAGCTCAACAGTGGGTCGTCTTTGGTTCGGAAAGCTCCTAATTTGGCATAAAATAATGAATTTAAATCTAATGGACAATCGGGCAACTTCAAAATTTCGCGCGGAATTTGTTTACAAGTTTTTCGTGATCTGATAACAATGGGAATTCTAAAGAAATTTTAATACCGGATGTGGACAGAATAATCAAAATTTCATTAATTTCCATTTAAACAATATTTACAATTTTTTTATCTAAGCTGAATTAATCATGATACAATTAAGAAAAAAAAGTATGAAAATGCTGAATTGGAAATAGACATTTTTAAAGAGTTAATATTTGAATAATCCGAAAGAATACTTTTTGAAGTACAAACTTCAGTTCGATGATTTGAATCTTAAATTGAAAAATTCGCGTAAATAGATTTTAGAACTGATGCTAAAAGGTAACTACGTAACCTTGCGTAATCGGAATTTTCCAAATTTGAGCCAATAGCTGAGCATGTCAGTGTTTATCCGAAGAACAAATTGCTTTCTTGGTTTTATCTATATTCGCAACTACAAGTTCATCGTCATAATTTGATGGGGTTAGGGTTTTTCCAGATGGAATTCTTGAAATTAAATCAGTGAATCCTTTACCTTTTCCTGCCAAGTGCTTAATTGTAAAATCAAACGGTAGTAAACAATCAACCCATCTTGTTAGTCTGCTGTGATATGTTTCATTCTCGTGGTTTATTGAAAGGACGGAAAATTTTGCTTTATGATCTGTAATTACTTCAAACTCTGATCCATAAAGGTAAATTCTATAGTGTTCTACCGCCCAAACTACTCCTAAAAGTTCTAATTTATAAGTGGAATCTTTAGATTTGTGTAGATTTAAAAACCGAGAGGCAAAGGAAATCGTTTTTCAGTAATTCCCGTGGAGTTGTTCTAGGGATGCTCCTAATTAGTTACGCGATGCGTCGATTTTTATTATAGTTTTACATTTTACATCGAAATGCATCTTTTCTGTCAGATTGATAATTTCTTGTTTGAATTTCTCGAAAGCTTTTGTATGGTCAAGATTCCAATGGAAAATAGATTTCTTTTTAACAGGACGGAGCGAGCTTTCGAAAGATACCTAATTTGGCACGAACTTATTATATTAATTTATGGACCACAGAAAGGGTCTGAATTCCTTCAGTTTTTTGGGGATAGGTTGTACTTTATTGCTTTTGTTTTATCCAACAACGGAAAAAATTTCATTACTTGACATTTTAAATCGCAATCATTTGATTTCTCTTTGCAAAAATGTGCATTTTGTCCACTTAATTGCAAAACTATAATCGTCAAACGTTGATAAGGTTTTGTAGACAATGTTTTTGTGGTCTAAGAAGCTTCCTTTGGATGCAATTAAAACGTCGTCTAAGTAAAAATTTGTAAAAGGAATCGTCCCTAACGTTGAGTCCATGACTGTTTGAAAATCGTTAGGTATATCGCCCAATCCATAAAAACCAGTTAAAAATTGATAAGTGCCAGTAATTTCACCGCCTACTATTCTAAAATTACACTGATTACTAGTAAATTTGCTAAGGGGAGTTGACTATAGGCATTTTTCCAATCCAGTTTAATAAATCGTACTTCTCCAACGGAATCATTTGAAATTTGTGCCGCTACGTTATCTACAAGCTCGTGAATATTCGGCATTTAGTATTTAATTTTGTAGATCTGCTTGTTGCTAAATTTTGAATCTAGTGCCAACTTGATCGATTTGTCTTTCTTACAAGTAATGACAATTGGGCTGATAAAGCGATCTTAATCGCAATTTTGCAACTTTTTAATGTTTCCCTCATTTTTTAGCCGGTTAAATTCAGTTTTAACTGAATCAAGTAAGTGGAGAGGAACGCGTCTACCTTTCAATTGGATTGGCTTTAAAGGTTCGTGAAAATAGTTTTTTATTTTCCCAATCCAATGAAATAGACTATTAAAAGTAATAGAGATGTGAGTTATTTCCTTGTTTTTTTTCCGCGGTGGAAATAAAATTTATTGACTTACACATCTTGTTCGTCTGGAAAAGGGGAAAGTATTTCTGTGATATTTCTATCCCCACTTTGGGAAGGTTGTCATTACCGAGGAGTTTTCTCTCGTGTCCTTCTGTCCGGAAGAAGTGGCAGTCATTGTGTGACCATCCATTTGAGAAGATCGGAAGTATCACTGTGCTGGAGATGTTGATGGCATTGTCTGTGAACCCGCAGTATAAGTCCTTGGTTGCTTTGTTCGCTGAATAAATTTTTAGATAAGGATCCCGTAACTTCAATTCATGTATATCGTTCTTCTTGACAAAATTGACCGGGCTATTAGAGTCCACTTGGATGTTTAAAATTACTTGGTTTTCCTTCCCGAGGCCAATATTTATTACTTTCTTAAGTTTTTTTCCATCATTGTCAAAAACTGTAGTTACAATTAATACAGAATAATTGTCGTTTTCATTTTTTCCAGATTCCGACTATGCATTGGTCACGCCACAACATTCTCTATTTACATGGTCCAAATTTAAGTCCGGATGATCCGACGGAATATATTCTGCGTTATCTACTGTTTGAGATTTTACAATGTTTACTACTTTTTTACGACAAGATTTACAGAGTCTGGTGAAACGGCCTTTATATTTACAGGATGTACAAGTTGTGTCTTTCGCTGGACAAACAACAAGGTGTCCTTTTAAAAAAATCCAGCCACATTTTATACAGATATTGCTCCGTTCAATATTTAGGGTTGGTTCTCTTTTGACGTTAAAAGGGTTGTAAGATTTGTTTACGGATGATCCGTTGGATTTAAAAGTATTTGTTGTTTTTAAATGGTTGGAAATTGTTTTTTCATCGATCAGGGCAACGTTAAGTGTTTTCCACGGTGGTAAGATTTCGGTCAGGAGCTTTCGTTGTATATCATATTTTTAATGTTATTTATGAAAATTTCCCTGATCCATTCGTCCTCTCCGGCGGCTATGTCACACTTTTCAGCCATTTCAGCTAAAGCTCCCCAAAATTGTTCTATTGACTCTTTGTCTCATTGTTTTTGTTTAACAACTTGTGCCTTTTGAATGTGACTTTTATTTTCCTGACAAAAGTGGTTGCTAAGTGTTCCCAAAACTCTTTGAAAGAATTTTGAAGTATTTTTACCTTATGTGAACTTCTGCCCAAAGATTCGTTTTCCCTCGATTCCTAGGGCTAAATAGAGGATAGAACGTAGTTTCTTGTCGGCTTCCCCTATTCTCATTCCGTTAAGTTTCTTGATTTCGGATTTAATAGATGCCGCTTCCTCGTCGTAATAGATGCCGCCCAAACGATTTAATAGATGCCACCCAAACGATTTAATAGATGCCGCCCAAACTACTCCTAAAAGTTCTAATTTATTAGTGGAATATTTGGATTCGTGTAGATTTACAAACCGAGAGGCAAAGGAAATCGTTTTTCAGTAATTCCCGTGGAGTTGCTCTAGGGATGCTCCTAATCCGTTACGTTACGCGATGCGTCAATTTTTATTATAGTTTTACATTTTACATCGAAATGCATCTTTTCTGTCAGATTGATAATTTCTTCTTTGAATTTCTCGAAAGTTTTTGTATGGTCAAGATTCCAATGGAAAATAGATTTCTTTTTAACAGGACGGAGCGAGTTTTCGAAAGATACCTAATTTGGCACGAACTTAATATATTAATTTATGGACCAGAGAAATGGTCTGAATTCCTTCAGTTTTTTGGGGATAGGTTGTCCTTTATTGCTTTTGTTTTGTCCAACAACGGACAAAATCCCTTACTGGAAATTTTAAATCGCAATCATTTGATTTTGACCACTTAACTTCAAAACTATAATCGTCAAACGTTGATAATGTTTTGTAGACAAGGTTTTTGTGGTCTAAGAAGCTTCCCTTGGATGCAATTAAAACATCGTCTAAGTAACAATTTGTAAAAGGAATCGTCCCTAACGTTGAGTCGTTTGAAAATCGTTAGGTATATTGCCCAATCCATAAAAACCAATTAAAAACTGATAGGTGCCAGTAATTCCACCGCCTACTATTCTAAAATTACACTGATTACTAGTAAACCTGCCTACGGTGAGTTGACTATAGGCATTTTTCCAATCCAGGTTAGTAAACCGTACTTCTCCAACGGAATCATTTAAAATTTGTGCTGCTACGTTATCTACAAGCTCGTGAATATTCGGCAATTAGTATTTATTTTTGTAGATCTGCTTGTTGCTAAATTTTGAATTTAGTGTCAACTTGATGGATTTGTTTTTCTCACAAGTAATGACAATTGGGCTGATAAAACAATCTTAATCGCAATATAGCAACTTTTTAATGTTTTTCCTCATTTTTAGCCGGTTAAATTCAGTTTTAAGTGAATCAAGTAAGTGGAGAGGAACGCGTCTACCTTTCAACTGGATTGGCTTTAAAGGTTCGTGAAAATGGTTTATTTTCATCTGATTTTTTATTTTCCCAATCCAATGAAATAGAATATTAAAAGTCATAGAGATGTGAGTGATTTCCTTGTTTTTTTCCATGGTGGAAATAAAGTTGATTGACTAACACATCTCGTTCGTCTAGAAAAGGGGAAAGTATTTCTGTGATATTTCTATCCCCACTTTGGGAAGTTTGTCATTAACGAGGAGTTTTCTCTCGTATCCTTCTGTCCGGAAGAAGTGGCAGTCATTGTGTGACCATCCATTTGAGAAGATCGGAAGTATCACTGTGCTGGAGATGTTGATGGCATTGTCCGTGAACCCGCAGTATAAGTCCTTGGTTGCTTTGTTCACTGAATAAACTTTTAGATAAGGATCCTGTAACTTCAATTCTTGTATATCGTTCTTCTTGACAACATTGACCGGGCTGGTAGAGTCTACTTGGATGTTTAAAATTACTTGGTTTTCCTTCCCGAGGCCAATATTTATTAGTTTCTTAAGTTCTTTTCCATCATTGTCGAAAACTGTAGTTACAATTAATACAGAATAATTGTCGTTTTCATTTTGTCCAGATTCCGACCATGCATTGGTCACGCCACAACATTCTCTATTTACATGGTCCAAATTTAAACCGGATGATCCGACGGAATATATTCTGCATTATCTACTGTTTGAGATTTTACAATGTTTACTACTTTTTTACGACAAGATTTACAGAGTCTGGTGAAACGGCCTTTATATTTACAGGATGTACAAGTTGTGTCTTTCGCTGGACAAACAACAAGGTGTCCTTTTAAAAAATTCCAGCCACATTTTATACAGATATTGCTCCGTTCAATATTTAGGGTTGGTTCTCTTTTGACGTTAAAAGGGATGTAAGATTTGTTTACGGATGATCCGTTGGATTTAAAACTATTTGTTGTTTTTAAATGGTTGGAAATTTTTTTTTCATCGATCAGGGCAACGTTAAGTGTTTCCCACGGTGGTAAGGTTTCGGTCAGGTGTTTTCGTTGTATATCAGACTTTTTCATTTTATTTATGAAAATTTCCCTGATCCATTCGTCCTCTCCGGCGGCTATGTCACACTTTTTAGCCATTTCAGCTAAAGCTCCCCAAAATTGTTCTATTGACTCTTTGTCTCATTGTTTTTGTTTAACAACTTGTGCCTTTTGAATGTGACTTTTATTTTCTTGACGAAAGTGGTTGCTAAGTGTTCCCAAAACTCTTTGAAAGAATTTTGAAGTATTTTTACCTTATGTGAACTTCTGCCCAAAGATTCGTTTTCCCTCGTTTCCTAGGGCTAAATAGAGGATTGAACGTAGTTTCTTGTCGGCTTCCTCTATTCTCATTCCATTGAGTTTCTTGATTTTGGATTTAATAGATGCCGCTTGCTCGTCGTCGTAACGTTTTTGTTCTGGGATATTTCTCTCTAACCTAGTTTTTCTTTTGGAATTACGATTCGGTTTCCGTCGGTTTTCCAGTTTTGGTGGACGAGGATGGTGTCTTTCCGATGGGCTTAGAAGATTCTCAATATCTACATTTTCTTTCGCGATGATTGCTAAGTGAAAAAGATCACTCCAATCTTCCCAAGGGATAGGTGGGTTCACTGTGTGGTTCTGCCAGAGTGGAGGTATTACTCTCATGCTAGATTCGTTATGTGACTGCGCCATGATAAATGTTATTTTTTTGCAGCTAATTCTACTTTATACAGTTAAGAGCATAAAAGGATAAAAGTGAATTTGTCTTAAGTTAAAACATTAAAAAGTGACGAAGCATTCTCTCGGCCGGAGATAATGAAAGAGTGAAGGTCAGACATAAGTGACCTGTTAGATTGATTACATAAGTCATTAGTTGAGCTAGAATAGACATCTAGACTAGTGTGAGTAGACACATGGTGAGAACTTCATGGATGTCTCAACAATCTCCTAAGTACCTATTAACGAGTTAACTATTTAAAAAAGTGAACGGTTCAGCATGTGCGAGTTCTGTACCAAGCAACGAAGCCCCACCCCTTTTGCAAAGGGGGGGTAGTTAAAGAGATCAGAACTGCATTATCCTACCTGGAAGCTGCATGCTCGGAATCAGTACCCGCGACAGCTAGTACATGCACTTCCCGGTGATCGTTGGAGAGGGTGGGTCTCTTGGCGAAGTTCTTACTCCTCAGTAGGTGCCGCTCCTTCTTGCTCAAACTCGTCTCCATTTCAAAAAAAAAAGATATACTATTCCCGTGGCATTAAAGAAATAACCAGTTCGACATAAGAGTAGAGAATTAGAAAGAGCAGAAAATCGTAAACTATCAACTTCAAGCTTAATTCCAGCTTAAATTTTAGGAGCCAAACTTTTGCTGTAAGCTGCAGAGTTAACCCCTACTTTAGCATTCATAAATGTGAAAAAAAATTTATTAAAAAGAAAAGGGAGAAATTGTCATGAGTAAGATACAAGCAATTATGGATTTCAATGTCACAGTTCAGTTTTAAATTTCATATTTGATCGCTATAAAAAAACTTCCTGTTGTATATTTCAAGTGCCAATCCATAAATAATTTTTTCTCGACCTGATTATAATTCTCAGCGTTAGTTTATTGGCGATAAAAGCAAGTGCACTAATTTATGAAACAAGCAATTTAGGCCGGATTGTAAATGTGATCCCACTTTATTGCATATTTCTACATGCAGCGGATGTCAGGATTAAGGGTTCTTTTGACCATTTAGAACAAGAGATTATCAAAACTTCATTCCTTATACTGACAGTCAGTTTGAATTGGTAGTTCGCATCAGAAGCCTAACGCAGCGCCAGTTACATAGAGGGTAACTAACAAGACTATCTGATTGATTTAAAAGTTACACAGAATGTTCCGAAGACTTTTCCAATGTTCATGCTAAAGGAAACTTAAAATACTCTTACAAGTCAAACGTCAAAATTGAGTTTTGTCGGTTTTTTTAACCACATTAACTGTTGTGGAGTTTTATGAAATTTTTAGAAAAGATTTTTTTTTATTTTAAATTAGTGAGACAAACCAACTGAGCTAAACTCATTATCAATATACTATAAAAAGACCAACTTGAGTCGGTCGAAACATCCCGGGTTTCACTTGACACAAAAAATTGAAAATATTGAAAAGTGTCGTCGGGGAATTTTCGGCGTGTCAGGGGAATCCCTTTGTCCTCTACTGTCAATCAATTTTTGCTTTTTATTCTATTAATAAAAACTTCTTGCTTTGGTTTTATCGAAAAGCTACTTGTCAATAAATGATATTAGCCCTCTAATGATGAAGAATGACATTTGTTATTATTGGGGGCATGGGTCGTTTTGGTTTGGTTGTCGGTTCATGGAAGCAAACACGTAGTCTGATTCTGAAGTTTTTTATAGAAAATTTGGCAGAAATGATCCTCCACCTGAAACGTGCAACTGAGTAGGAGTCATTATAATAAACCAAAAGTTTTAAGGGCTGCAAAGAAATAGTTTTACTCTGACTAACTAATTTTTTCTGCCAAAGTTTCACTTAGCGTTTTCTTAAATACCTTGGCAATAAAAGGTATTTAAAGAATCAAACTCAAAGTTTTCTCAATAAAGTTTTTTGTCTTTTTTCAGGAACCTCAAAAATTTATCGAAATGGGTTGAGTGATATATCATATTAAAGCCCTTTCAGTGTCGAGAAAAACCTATTTAAAATTTTTGATTTTTGATTTAATTTCAAGCTAAAAAGGTTAGATCCTAAGCAGGCTTACAGAAGCTTATTTATGCCTAATTTAAGCCATGAAAACTTAGTTTTACAAGAGTAAAGTTTAATTTTGGAGTTTTTTTAGCATTGGGGAAAAAATTCAAAGTTCAAAACTTTATTTTGAATTTTATAAGAACTTTTTGCTATTCTTGTCTTTTTTCTTAAAAACTGTTTTCTAAATTTACCTATTTTACTTTGACTGTCCAATATGTCAGAAATTCAAAAATGACACAAAATTACATTTTTTTAATGTTGAATTTTAGTTAAATAATTAAATAATTTGTCAAGGAAAATTACTACAAAGTTCTGACGCAGAAGCAAATTAGAAAATTTTGAAACCTTTTTCATCACTAGAACAACTTAAGAATTAGAAATCACAGCCCAATTCTATCAAATTTGAAATAACTTTGTTTAAGAACAAATTCAACATAAACTCATTTTAAAGTTAAGATAGGTAAGGTTTTAAAACATTTAAACGAAACGTGTTTAGAAAAATTTAGCAAAAAATTACGATTTCATCAAAAAAAGTATTGATTAACTCTTAATAGATTTAGATAACTGATTTTGGTTTTGAAATCTTACAAAAACTGATAAATCTTTGACAAACACCTAGGGTAGAATCTAATATTGGAATGTTTTCATAAAAATTTAGGAAATTTTGCTGATATTCATGATGTAACTTGACTTTTTTGTTGAGTAGAAATCTTCTTGAATATAAAATGAGCTAATTTTATATTTAAACAGTGAAAAAGTGAAAAATTTTCATTAGATTATGCAATTTAAATGAATGGTTTGTAATTTTCAAAAACATGACTATTCTGACAATTTTCCGAGTATTCGCAAGTTTTAGCAGATATCAGCAAAGTATATCATGAATCTTCAGAGTTGCGCTTATATTTGATTTTGTTTACCAACTATAAATATTCTTGGACAGAAAATGAGTTAAGTATAATTATAAAGTAAAAACATTAGAAATTTTTTGATAGATACTCATACTAAAATGAATGATTTGTATGATTTTTCTGAAATATGACTGTATTTGAACGTTTTAATGATTTCAGCAAAATTTGATCTTCAAACCACGTCATTTTCAACACTTTCCAAAAAATGATTTAGTTTTAGAAATTTGTCACCTTAAGTTTAACTTTCATGTTACAAAGTGACAAGAAACTCATTTTTCTGAAAAAGCTCATACCATTGTCTTAGCATGTTACCACAACCAATCAATTTTACTTTTATTCTAAAACTACACGTAACACACCATTGATATTTACAAAGTAGATGACGCGCTCCCAAAAAAAAATCCAAAAACATGAAATTTGTACACAGAAAAAAAATTGAATTTTTAAACCCTTTTCTTACATGGTACTTACACTGAAACAACAATTTTTTTTCCTTTCTGAAATCATTACAGACTCTATACCCAAAATAGGTTCATAGCATGAGAACTCTATAAAGTATGTTAATACATGAGGTTTACCAATCATCCCCTGATCATTTTCAACATCTACTGCTCCGACAAATGAAAAAAAAAGTTTCTTTTTTTATCGATATATATTTTTAAAAATTTAATTCTGTTATTCTGTTCATTTTGAGTTTATTTCAGAAAATAAACAAGACTGCTCATATCAGAGCAACGCTCTGAATGTTTGGACTGCCTCGTAATGTCTATTGACTAGCGGTCGTTGGTAAAGTTTTTAAAAAGAGAAGTTTTTTGCAGTTTGATTTTTTAACTCTCTTACTCCCTCACACAAAATTTAATATACTGAGTGATATTTTTTTAAAATAACCATATGTTTATCAATAAATACTTTATCATTGTTGTCAAAAGTCGTAACATAACATTTAGAATTATAAAACGAGGTGAATCATGGTTTTTAAATTGTTTTCAGGAAAAAATTTATTATTTTTCTGTTGAAAAAGAATTTGAAAGTTTATCGAATTATTCGGCACTCATTGATGGCTGGTGGCTGAGGGGAATCCTCTAAAAGTAGACAAGATCTAAGGGAAGAAAAATCCAACATTTTTGAATTATACGGGAATACGAGCAATCGAACTAATTTTCATACCTCCCACAGTATAAAACTGTGTATTGCTCAAAGAACCTAGGCAAAAAATTGTGACTGCAGCAGATGCACCAGCAAGGTTGTCCACAGAGATATAATTTCTTCAGAAAAAAAAGAACCGGTTGCCGCCGAGAATCGGCAACGAGTGGATAGAATGCTCAACGGCTACCTTAAACCAACTTTCTGCTAAATACTGCACGCCGATTTTCCCGTGTCAATCTTACTGTTTGCTCTTCCCATTAAGCACTTGGGCCATTCTGAATAATGCGCCGCCTCTCCAGCACAGACAAAACTGATTTGTTACAAATACATGTTAAACATACTGGTCATATGAATCTTAACCCAACATTACTCTCGATATACTCAACCGTGGAAACAATCAATTATTTGAAACGCATTGATTAAATTCTTCTTCTTCTGCAAATTAGTTGAAAAATTTTATACACAGAGACGAAATGAATCTTTGCATAGTTTGCGATGAGCAAAATAAGACAGAACAATAAAGAGCGTAATAAGTTGACGGTGAAAAAAAAATAGCAGCAAATTTTCAAAAAAAAATCGAAATTTTCTAAATTAGTTTAAAAAACTTATTGAATTACGATCCCGTCATTTTCTGACCCTTAGAGTTAAGAAAAACTTACTTGACAAAATTACACTAAGGGTGGCTGGCTATTTTGGGCTCTGACAACTACACCGACTAAAGTTCAGCAGAAAAATAGTAGTCAGACAAATATAACAAACAAATTAAAACAAACACATCCCGACCGGATTCGGACGCTATATCCACGTTAAACGGGCCGTATTGCCTATACAAACTGAATATTCTGCTTGTAAAAGTGAGAAATCAATTTTCTATACCGTCGTGAATTGCAAAACCGTCAAGAAACTTACATCTTTTTTCTATCTTTTCGAGAGCAAAATTTTCGATTTAAATTGAAAGCACCAGCGGACTTAACGGGGGCGGACCCCCCTCTCAGGAATCAACCCCCCGCCGACCCAAAGAGTCTCTCAATTGTACTAATTTGAGATATTCAATTTTGGTTGACGGACCTTAAAATTTTTCTAAAGCGCCTTCGCGCCAAAATTTACTAATTTTGAGGGCGAAACGCGCGCCAAAAAACGCAACTTTTTTAGTCAAAACTTTCCAAAACGTGCATAAAAACGCCTTTTTTGGCCTTTGCTTTCAAAATTTTTAAGAACTATGTCAGCTCTGATGATGCGCCGACGTAGTATTGTCTCCCGGGTTAAGATTTTTACAAGTATTTTTGAGACCCAAACAGTTGAACGATGACTGAAATTTCAAAAATTACAACAGTTTTTCACTTGAGGGATCAAAAGCAAAAACTATTTTTGATTTTTTTTAAAAAGCTCATCAAAGTTTTTTAAAAAACACAATGTGACTGCTTTGTAAAATTCAACAAAACTTAAACAAATTTTAAAATCAAACGAGAAGAAGGGTTTTTGTGAGATGAAAAATTAATCTATTGATTCAAAAAGAAGAAATTTGCTTGTGTATGTGTGAGCGTGTGTATGTGTATGTGTGTGTGTGTGTGTGGGTGTTTCTCATAGGATAAAACTCCAAACTCCTCCTAGGATAAAAATAAAAACAAATCTGAAGTTTTACTTGAATGTGAATATGGGTACGAGGAGTGCTATAGTCTATTTGGTTCGTTGAAAAATGGCAGCAAGGAGTAAACATCGATGTAGAGACTTCTGCGTTAATTTTGTAGTTCATTTCTCATAGAAGTTTAGAAATGAGCACTTGCATTTAATGAATAATTTTATTTTTTTCACACTTATTTAAGACCAACTATACTTTTTTTTTCTTACAAATGACTGAGATAAATGTTAAATTTTGAATTGCACGCACTTTCTTGCAAATTAGTAGCATTTTTAACCCTTTTTTACTTATTTAACTATTACATGTAATTTTGTACCGTTTCAGCGAGCTAAATCAGATTTAAAAATGAGATTGACAAATAAAAATTCGAAAAAAAAAATAAAAACAACTTGAAAAATAAATTTTCTTAAACAATTAACAAAAAGCCTGACTTAGATGCGTGAAAATCCCCTTCGTTCATTAACACTTATGAAAAAGTCTTCCAAAGTTGGAACCGTTCCGGTCTTTTTACGGGGCTCGATCCTCATTTTTAGGATCAGCAGCCGGGCGGGCCCAACCTGACTTTCAGAAGAGATCACAACTTTCACAGACAGTGTGACTTCAGCAGTGCTGGGCAAATCTAGAGAGCCAAGTGTGCCCTCCTTTCTGCAGCTAGAGTCAGCCAAATCGAAATTCTAGAATTGGCACTAGCCAAGGGACTAAAATTTGACTTTTTAAAACTCACGTAGACCATTCAGTTAGTGGTCCAACAACTAGTATAGTTTATGTGATAGCCTTAAAGTGTCAACAACACAAATTTCTACAGAGAGGCAAAGCGGAGCTTCGCATCATTTAGGATACCACGCCAAAATAGCAGTGGCATCTAGCAGACAGAAAAAAATTGGCCACTAATCTAAAATAAATGAAAAAAAAAACTTTCAAAAACCAAAACTTGCAAAAATTCGAAATGTTTTCTGGAATCAAGTTTTTTTTTCGCATCAAACACGTCCAGAAACGCAAAAAAAGCACCTATCGAAAACTAAAAAATGAAAAAAATGCAAAAAAAAATCTGCATCTGAGCCGACGAAGATTCAATAAATTCCCGTAGAACCAAAAATATAATCATTGTCAAGAAAAATTTTGAACTATGAGTTTTATTCTAAGAACTTTAGCAACTTGTTTGATCCGGAACGAAGCAAAAAATATGCTTCCCTTAAAATGACTCCAAATTACTAAGCCGATAAAATATAAGCCGGAATCATTTGCACCGAAGATACTTTTTAAGCGAAAAAAAAACATCAAAATGTACGAAGTGAAGGCTTGTAAAATTAAAAACTGCAGAAGCATCTCAAAATACTGAAACAACTACATTGAAAACCGCAATCAAAAAAAGTCAACTCTATGATGTGACAATTTAGCGAAAAAACAAAAGGAAACAAAGTACAGGCCGACAATTTTTGGAAAGGAAAATTTCCACTTAGAAAAAAGAACAGTTCCTGATCAGGTTCGAACCCACGGTTTCAACCGTCCCAGGCGTATATTTCACATAGAGCCTCAGTGCTGGACACGCATAGAGTTTTGAATTCATTTTGAACCAGGACACAAGTTCAAATGAAAAATTTTATCACGTTTAAGTTCTTTGAATTTCAAGATTTTTTAAGAGTTTTTTTGAAGTTTTTTCAATAAAAAATTTTGAGTCATATCTAAACTTTTTTGATTCTGCTCAAGTTTCAGAAATTTAAAGTTAGTTATTGAAACAAGTTTATCTCGTTACCTTTCAATGTTACCTTCACGCTTGCGCTATACGATACAGGTGTTTATCATCATTTTAACAAAGGAATTGAATTGAATTTAAAGACATCATTGGTCAAACGCCAAAAAAATCAAATTTGAACGTGAACAAAACTTTCCAGCGAAAAATTAAAAAATCATCGCGACTTATGTAAGTAGTGACTCTTTGTTCAGTTACAAAAAAATGGTATCGAGAAAACTAAACAGGCAGATTTTAATACCAGTAATTCGAATTTTGTTATAATATATTACTAAAATAGGTCAAGAGGGTAGCTGAAAAAATTGTTCGGTTGTCAGGGAATGCTGCCTCGTAGGTAAACCTTCCTCGCATACTTGTACACAGAAGCGAAGTTCCACTTCGCATGCACAAGCAAAATTATGACTGATAACGCAACTGGGAAAAAATGAATGATTAAAACTTCCTTTGTTTAACCTAACGACAATTCAGAAAAACCGTACCGTTACGTTAAATAAAAATCATTCCAATAATTCTGAATTTATTTGAGTTTTTCCTTTTTTTGCCAACTTTTGAAAAAAAATATCCGGATTAAAAGCAAATGTGCCCACTCCCAGAAAATCATTAGTGTCATTTAATATCACTACTAGCCGTGTTTTTTTGGCATATTGTGTACTTTCAAGCAAGACAAAAATTACAATTTCAGGTTGCACCATATTGATGTTTTTTTAGTTCCTCCTGATAAAATGATTGCAAAAGAGTAAACTATTTTGATTAATCCTCATTTAAACCCATGCATAAAACAACAAGTCGAGGGCAATTTTTTGGGCAGTAAGAAAATGCAAGACTTAATGTCAATGCCATCCAAAAATTGTTCCGTTCATGCCGTTCTCCTCATTTCAACTCAGTTTGCACGTTAAAAACATCGAGTATCAAAAATTAAATATTAGTTATCTTTCGTTCCAGCAACCAGCAAATTATTCACCAAATGCATCAAACAAAAGCAACGATTTATTGTCTGAAAAGTCAGAACTAAAGTAATTCCTAAAATCTTCACCATTTATAACAATCAACACAACAAATTAACACGGTCGAAGATTTCAGCTATTGCAAATCTATAAACTAAATTAGCAAAATCAACAAGGTTATCAATAAATTTTACATAAAAGACGATGATGTTTGTTTGCAGATGAAACTAATTCATTTAGAATTTGATTGTGAGAAGCTCTGTTAGACGATTTCAAGCTTCAAAAACAACAAGTTATATTTTTGGAAAGCTAGTGATCTGATCACCAAGTAATTGCTTATTGCACGCTAAACTACGAAGCTGATTTGCCCACTGAAATTGATCAAGAATGAAAACAAGTCTCGATTATATTTTTACAGAAATGTTGATCGTGAGCAATCGGCCAAATGGACGTTAGGCAAAGAATGTTATTAGATTCGCACCAAGATGAGCGGATGAGCCTGATATGGAATGATGCACGGACCATTGAGCTCAATAAATTATAGTTGAAAAATTGTATCAAAGCAACAACGATATTCGATTTTTTGCTCACAAACCGTATATGTACTACTTGTTCAACACAACAAAAACTCAGAAAAAGATCTAAAGGCACCATAATTTTGATTTAGCAGGTGGTTAATGTAAAGCACACCGTTGGAAAAACAACAACAAATATCATGGCATTTAATTAACTAAATAATTACTATATGTACTGTAAGTCAACCAAAAAATCAGATCAGTACGTTGTATTGTTGTACGGAGAGATCGAGTTCTCAAATTTGATTGGTTGATCAATGTACCAAATTTGATTGGCTCAAAATTTTCATTTAGTTTTGAAAGCAGCTGATTGAACGACCTGGCTCTCCAATATAATTGAAGATTGATCGTTTTTAGGATGATGCGATTGGCTGATTGAGTTTTTTCTCGACCTTGATTGGTTCAGGTGGCGACTGCGCATCATGGCTGAATAAGTTATGGCGGCACCAGCTCACTAACTGTGTGAGGTTGGCGTTTGGTTATGAGTTTGGTTATGATTGTGATTTGCGTTCGGTATGTTTGCAATCTGAGTTTGGGTGGCCAACGGGTTTAGGGGGTTGCTCATCATTTTGGGCCGGATGAGGTTGATGACGGCGTTGCAGTACTGAATGAAGGGTTCAGGTTGACTCTGGATATTTACTGTATAGCCACATTCATTATCCACAGTAGCGTAGAACTCTGAAAACGAGAACAAAAATAACACATGCGAAGCTTAATAATTAGCTTTAAAGACTGCATTGCCAACATTGCCTTCATAAACTGTGATCGATTTAAATTTGCTTGCATTTATATTCGTATTAATCAAATTCATTAGAACTATTAATAAACTTTTAGAGCATTCAACAGAAACTCGAAGAAGCATAGTTCACTCACTTGCTACATTCGGTCTTTTGAGCAGTAGTGCCGCCTGGTCCCAAGTATCGTGTGCAGTGATCAAGTGTTGGGAGTAGTCCACGTAATTCTCAAACACAGCATACATATCCATAGGAATGTGCACCTGGCCCACTGATCCTGTGGCCGACCCGCCCTGAGCATTGTTGCCGCTTCCATTGCTTCCGAACGAGGCCACACTCTGAGTCGGAGACTCCGGTTCCAGTCTTCCTCCGTTGCTGCTACTGTGCCCGCCATTGATCTTTCGCTGAAACGAACCAGTTATTTACTGAATTGCGAAAAAATTGCGGCACGTATGGCTTTTATTTTAACTTTTTCAGCTTCGCTTATAAGCCCTGAATATAAGTGGCGTGAGTGCCAATGAAATCTTTTTATTGCACCAAAGAAACAGTAAGGATTCGGACGATCAGTCATGACCCAGGATTATTGGACTTCATGCGCCGGAGTATTTTTTTATATTTACTCGCAAAAGATCCTCACTAAAATGAAATTTAGATTATCAGGGACAAACTAGAATGATAAGCTGATTTTTGCTGCAGGTAACTTACGTCTTTGATGAAATCGTTGAGTGTTCCCACGGAGCGCACAGTTTGCTCTTTGCGCACGTTGAAGGCCTGCATCTCGAAATACCCCCTGATCTTCATCAGCAGCACACACACTATGTCTATCCTGTCCTGATTCAGAGCCGCACTCTGATACTTCACGTTCAACTTCATCGCCACACTGAACAAAACACTTATTCATTCATCAAAATTCAGCCACAAGGAACAAGCCAACCAAGGCCCATCCTATTCCATGTCACCTCATACTGTGCGATTTTGCAAATAAGTTAGTTCTAGTCAAATTACCCAGCTTCAATTGCCAAATATGAACCACATTCACGCCAACTTATCCACACCATGTTATACCTATCTTTTGCATACACATACTTTCAGTAAAACGTTACATTATATATTGGGACCAAAAACACCTAAGCCCCTTCCTATATTGCAAAAGCAGGTCCCTAATTCAAACAAAAATACGCTATGAAGTGGGGTTCAAATTGCTTGAACCGTCGATCCTCAATATTAATGGAGACGGAATATTTTGTTTTGTTTTTGATCAACCGATATAAGAGTCAGTAAAAAAAGAGATCAGACAGGATAAACTTATAGTGAAATGTTCTATTGATTCGGTTGTAATTTGAGTTCAGATTTGTCAGGTTATCATCAGGTTAATAGTAATCAGCACAGCACTGCATGAATTTAGAGTAGTAATTGTACCAATCACTTCGATTCGAGTAATGATTGTTTGATAAACTATTTTGTATATATGGTATGACACCATCATGACTTTTGTCATGCTTTTATCTTACATTCTCAATTATTCAGTCCTCCAATCGAAACAGTAAAGCGGCATGTTTTCTCAATTTAATGTAACTTGTAGTATAACTAGTGTTCTGCAGTTCAATCAAAATGGCTGCCTTTTGATTTGCATTTTGCATCTAAATCTAATTCACTTTACCATCTTACCAAGCTTTGTTTGCCATTTTATCTAATTAGGTCGCTGCTGTTTCGCTGTCATGAGTGAAACTGGGTGACCTTAGCTTCTTTTTTGCACATTGAAAAAAATTGATGTCATTCGGAAAAGAGAAGAAAACGGTATTTCAATTGCGCATCATTATTTGTCTTTTACGGACCTTAGTCTAGTCTGATTTAGTGCATCAATTCTTAAAACCCTAACTAATATCTCACTTTTACAAATCATTCTGGTAAAAGCATCCAAAGTGCAAAAATTAGAAAAATCGAGAAAGCAAGCCGAAAACTAACATAACAGAAAATCGAAAAATTAATTTAAATAATAAAACAGCGACTGAAAAAACTTGGATCAATTGCCCATTGTTTTAGGCTTATTTTGCAACTAGTTAATTATTTCAAGTAGACACGACGTTACAACTATTTTAAAAAAGACAAATTGTATGCAATTAAAATCAGATGTTGAAAGATCAATTGAAAATGTCCATGTTCATATTGTACTGAATGAAAAGCACGTGATGATAGATGAAGAAAACAATAGGCAGACTGTCAAAAATTAAAGTGACATTAAATTAGCAAGAATGCATTTTAAAATGGTTCGAAATGAACTAATGGATATCTCTTGATAGACTCTCTAGAACTTGACGGATTATTGCGTCTATCTTTGGATGGTTTTTAGAGTTATTACATATAAGGTCATATATGTTTCGACGAAAAAAAAATTTAATTGTACAAACTTATTTCAGCTCCGCGTAATTATACAAACTATAAACAAGGATAGCCGGTTACTGCGCATTTAGCACAGAATGTTCCGACCAGTCTTAAAAAATTTTTAAAAAAATTCTTCAAAATATGGTCGTTTTTTCGAGGTGATGTGAACAAAAAAAACAGAGGATTAGGTATATTCGATATTCATAATAAACTAAGCAAATTGAAAAAATTTTTGTAGAAAAACGAGAAAACGAAAAACATCACCTTTTGTTTTGACGTCACCTTTTGTTTCAATGCGTATTGCGTATCTTTTTTGATTGAAAATATCGCAGTTTGTTTGTCTCCAAATAATGGCAAATACTGTCAAATTGGGGCAAATAAAATGTAATAGCCGAGTACTGACAAACAAATAGTGTAATAGTACCAAGTGTAATAGAGGAGTACTGACTTGATGATGCCTTTGATCTCCTTGGAGGTGAATATGTGGTATGCCCTGTGCACGTCATTCGAGTGGAGACATGCAGTGGCATAGGAGATGTAGTAGATCACCGCCTGGGCATAATCCAGACTGGACTGCAGTGTCTTCGCACACTACAAACAGAACAGACATGAGATGGACAAAAGATTGACAAAGATACAAATTACTGTGACTTTAACTGATTAAAACATCTCACCCGACCTAAGAAACTACGAATTATCTTCCTCCCCATAAAACAATCATTTTAACTGATTTTCGTTCCTATCTTATTGTTACTAGAGCATAAGCAAAATATCATTAAAACCATAACTTCATTACTGTTTGATGCTCAAAATAATCGAAGCACCTTATGGCGGCCTCATAAAATTTGAACCTCCAAATCAATACACGATCAATCTTATCTTAAGTGCCATGTCATGCATTTATATTAAACCGATACACACTTGTTATCGCATACTAAACTACCATGACCAATTTGATTGCACCAATCTGAATGAGCAGTACTCTTCAAGTAGAGTTAGAATTACAGTTAATGTTAGTATTAGTTGACATTTGAATGCGAGGTGTGAAGTTTGCCAACTATGTATCTCTGTCACAATAAACCCATTTATGTTGCATGTATTTGTAATTTGAGTTGTAATAAAGGCTACGTGGCTTACCGTATCTGCTTTCTTCTTGTATATCTTGGCCTGCTCGATGTAGAACGACTTCCTGAAAAAGTCTGCGGTAAACACGGCGGGAAGTGGCATCACTAACTGTTTGAACTTATTGTTGAACTTACTGGTTTTGAGGAAAAATAATACAAATTATAATTATGAAGGCTTCTGGCCACTTTTTTCAACTATGACGAGAATTTTGGTTTCGATATGGAGTGTTGCAAGTTAATTAAAATAAAACTATAATGAATTGTAAAAGAGATTCACAAATTTTTTCTTAATTGCGTCTTTTTGGGCAGGTGCATTTGCGTCATTTTTCAGATTTTGCACCCACTACAAAACTCAACTTTGATTTCAGTGCTGGTCTCAATTACCAGTTGGCCGCTTCTTAATTTAATCTCGTTACATAAATTGGACGCAAATGCGAGGGAGCGACTGAAAGGATTACTTCCTAAGTTCCTTTTCGGCACTTCAAAGCGCTTCACCGTCATACAGCAAGTCTAACACTCAAAATGTCTTACGTCAACAAAGTTCTGCTTTAATGCACCTAATGATGTCAAATGATAAATTTATTATACTCGGTCTGAATGATGATACAAGATGAAGCATAAAAAAATAATAATACCTCAAACCAAACTGCATATATATTTTGTATAAAACTTAAGATCATCAAGAGCAAGTTGAGCATACAAATTGCAACCCGTTTGTTTCATAGTGCAAATAGAGCTCAAAGAAATCAATTGTGCAGCAGCAGGGGTAAATTTCACCAGCGTTAAGTTTTTCGCAGCAAATTTTAGACAGCAACTTCCTTTTTTTTCAATCTGTGTTGAGCTAATTGAAAAAATCAATTTTTATAAAGGTCCAGAATTCTAAATTAAGGTAATCGTTCAAGTTTTGGCAGTTTTAACGAGAAAATCAATTTAGAAAGCAGTTAACTCAGTTTCATCGTAAGATTAAGTATAGCCAACAGACCGTTGGAAAAGATTCAATGAACGCAAGTAAACCAAAAAAAAATGACTTGTGTTGTTTTTCAAAAAACGTTGACTTTCGAATTTCAACGAAAGAAATAGATGCACTTAAAAATCTTTGAATTTCTACAACAGTTTATGAACAATTTCTTGATAAAATTAACTCAATTTGAGAAAAATGGATTAATTAGTAAAATTTGAATTTTGCTCGTCGCTGACTTTTACACTAAACTTGCTGTTTTATAGTGCAGTTTGCCTTCCTTTTAACAAAAGAAATGAACTTAAAAATTAAACCGCTTCATTTAGAGCATTTATTACGTTCATCGACTCTAAATATGTTGATAAAAATGAACTACTTACAGCCCGGTGAGCTCTTGTGCTTGTGCGCTTGTTGAGTTTCCAGGCGTGCTTGGCTGAACAGCAGAGGCAGTGTCCAAGGAATTAGGAGTCACTGGCGGGGCGTGGGGACCGGGCGTTCCTGCTTGGGTTGCGGCCTGCGGCATACTTCTATTTGCTAGATTATTGCTGCCACCATTGGAAGATCGCGCACCAAACAGACGGCTGTTTCCGACCGAGTCCTCTGAGGCCATCTCGGATCCACTGAAATTGCTAAAAACCAAAACAAAGATAAACTAAGAAATAAAATTTACAAAAAACTTAGGTCATCGAGCAGGAAATTTCGGCAAGTTGGGCGATGAACTTTTAAATTAAATAAGGACAGGATGGTAATTCAATATCAATCTATGATTCCAGAAAAGTGTTGCCATCTCAAACACGAGTCCATCGCTTCTATGAAATGAAGTTAGGCTACTAAGTTACGAATAACGTGTTTTTCAAGAGAAAAATGATACACTAGAATGAAGTGATTAAAAAGGCAGAAAATGCAGATTGACATAAGATCGATTACTTTTCAACAACTTTTTATCATTGATGTTGCAAAAAAATGTCATCTCATCTCAATTCGTTTGAACCTACTTTATGAAACCAGTACCTGTTACTGAAGGAATCATTATCCTGACTGGGAAACATTGGCGAGGCAGAGGCGGCCATATTGACCCCAGAATGCCCTCCAACTCCACCCGCACTATGTGCCGAAGACACTCCTGACACCGATGACGAAGAGACACTTCCGGGATTCATGGATACCTCAGCAGTCTCCGGAGGAATTGGTTCTTGCCTGAAATTACACCGCTGACTATCGCAACTGATGATGGAACTAGGGGCCCAGCTGAAAGCTGGAGAGACCTGTTTGATTATTTTAATATTGATTATTTTAAAATTGTTTTAAAATTTCAGGTTTCTCAAGTCGATAGCGCCCTTCCTACGCAAAAAAAGTGAAAGAGAAGCTTATGCATTCATTATGCAAATCTGGATGGGTAGTTTTTGAAGAAATCGAAAAAGTTTGAAAAAATGGCCTAAAAACCGAAAAATTGACTATTCCTAAGTGTATAGCTCTTCCCCTAGACAAATTAGGGATGAGCCGTTTGTGTAGGGGGGGTTCCTACAACCTGGTCTATCGATTAAACCCTTAATCCCAAATCTGGACGGGTAGTTTTTGAGGAAATCGGAAAGATTTGAAAAAAAGGCCAAAAAAGTCAAAAAAGTGACTTTTCCTAAGTCTATAGCTCTTCCCCTAGGCAAGTTAAGGACCAGCCGCTTGTGCGGGGGAGTTTACTACAACCTGGTCTATCGATTAAACCCTTAATTCCAAATCTGGATGGGTAGTTTTTGAGGAAATCGATAATTTCCGAAAAAATAGGCAAAAAAATCAAAAAAGTGACTTTTCCTAAGTCTATAGCTCTTCCCCTAAGCAAATTAGTGACCAGCCGCTTGGGCAGGGGAGTTTCCTACAACCTGGTCCATCGATTAAACCCTTAATCCCAAATCTGGATGGGTAGTTTTTGAAGAAATCGAAAAAGTTTGAAAAAATGGCCTAAAAACCGAAAAATTGACTATTCCTAAGTGTATAGCTCTTCCCCTAGACAAATTAGGGACAAGCTTGTGTAGGGGGTTCCTACAACCTGGTCTATCGATTAAACCCTAAATTCCAAATCTGGACGGGTAGTTTTTGAGGAAATCGGAAAGATTTGAAAAAAGGCCAAAAAAGTCAAAAAAGTGACTTTTCCTAAGTCTATAGCTCTTCCCCTAGGCAAGTTAAGGACCAGCCGCTTGTGCGGGGGAGTTTCCTACAACCTGGTCTATCGATTGAACCCTTAATTCCAAATCTGGATGGGTAGTTTTTGAGGAAATCGATAATTTCCGAAGAAATAGGCAAAAAAATCAAAAAAGTGACTTTTCCTAAGTCTATAGCTCTTCCCCTAAGCAAATTAGGGACCAGCCGCTTGTGCATGGGAGTTTCCTACAACCTGGTCTATCGATTAAACCCTTAATCCCAAATCTGGACGGGTAGTTTTTGAAGAAATCGAAAAAGTTTGAAAAAATGGTCTAAAAACCGAAAAATTGACTATTCCTAAGTGTATAGCTCTTCCCCTAGTTAAATTAGGGACAAGCTTGTGTAGGGGGTTCCTAGAACCTGGTCTATCGATTAAACCCTAAATTCCAAATCTGGACGGGTAGTTTTTGAGGAAATCGGAAAGATTTGAAAAAAGGCCAAAAAAGTCAAAAAAGTGACTTTTCCTAAGTCTATAGCTCTTCCCCTAGGCAAGTTAAGGACCAGCCGCTTGTGCGGGGGAGTTTCCTACAACCTGGTCTATCGATTGAACCCTTAATTCCAAATCTGGATGGGTAGTTTTTGAGGAAATCGATAATTTCCGAAGAAATAGGCAAAAAAATCAAAAAAGTGACTTTTCCTAAGTCTATAGCTCTTCCCCTAAGCAAATTAGGGACCAGCCGCTTGTGCATGGGAGTTTCCTACAACCTGGTCTATCGATTAAACCCTTAATCCCAAATCTGGACGGGTAGTTTTTGAGGAAATCGAAAATTTCCGAAAAAATGGGCAAAAAGTGAAAAAAGTACCGAGTTGTGAAGCTTTTCTAAGACCGTAGGGGGTGGGGTAGGGTAAAAATTGCCCTAAATTTCATGCAGGCAGGTAGGTGAAACGCTACTGAATCCATTGGTACCACTTTTATGAGAATCTGACGGGTAGTTTTTTGGGAAAGCGAATTTTTCGAAAAAGGGTCTCAAAAAAAAAAAAAAAAAAAAAACCAGATCTCATCTGGAAAAAAAAACGTTTTCATAATACCTGTTTAATAAATCAAACAGGAATTATAGAATATTAGAATGAATGGTTTTTGCTCGATAGGTTTTATTAAAATTTAATCAAAACGGGAGCCATAAAACAGAAAAACAACCTGGTTTTAATTGACTTTCAAGTGTAACCAGGAGCAGTTGCAAACCCTTTACAATTCAAAAATCGCGAACAAGGTAGAAAAATCAGACATTGTAATAAATTCAACTGTTTAAAAAATATAGCTTACTTATCCCGTTTTCTACTCTTTTTAGAATCGCTTCTGTCTTTCGAAGAGCCGGCGCGTTTATGTTTCTTCTTCGAGCCACTTTCAGTTGCCGTCTCTCTCGGAGCAGCATGTGAGATTGTGGGAACTCCGTTCTCTTCAGACATCATTTCGTCCTTAACTTCATCACTGATTTGAGGTCTATCTGGAACAACCAACTTCCTCAAATCTAACGCGAACATTAGTTTAGGGATCTTTCTACCAGTTTCGTCTTCTTCAAAAACAGTCTCCTTTAACAAACGAGACGTCTCTTTCCTAGTCTTCGAGTTAGAAGCAGCTGCTGATGCTTTACTATTGCTCGATTTCGACTTCTTCCCTCCTTTCGCGTGTACAGAAACGTCCGTTTTTCTAACGTCGCTTGTTTCGGTGGTTTTCGTTTTTCCTTTCTTGGATTTCTCTTCCTTTGGGTGATCATTATTGGAATTAGTTGGCTCTTTAGCTACAGTGGAGCCAGTGTTTGCTGATGATCGAGGAGTGATGATATTTTTGACACAACCTTTTACTTTGTTAGGCGATATCAAAGGCATGAGTGATGAAACATGCGGTGTATTTCCACTGACATTGCTGGCAGTATTGTCTTGATTTTGTTGCTTCTTCGAGCTAGTTTTACTAAATGGATGAACTGATGCTATTTTGTCTTTATTCTTAGCTGCTATTGCTGCTGTATGTTCTCTTCTCGTGGCCACGATCTTAATCGGAGGCGATGGCGGCCTAGCTTCAATTGATTCTTCTTTCGGTACTGGTGTCGTAGTATTTGGCTTTTTACTTTCACTAGCTTGGTCCGTGTTAAATGATGCTTCTGGGATTTTCTTTGCACTTATAGTACTTTTCTTGCCATTCGAGTCTGCTTCTGTCGATTTGGCTGCTCTAGATCGCGATCCTGCTGAATTTGACCCCGTATTTCGAACATTTGCTGTTTTACTCTTCACTGGCGATGGAGAAGTGGATAATTGCCGGACTCCAAACGACGCTAGACTCCAAGAAGGTCTAGATCCCTTGGCCGGATTCTTATTCGGGGTTGACTCCGAAGCGGAGCTCGATGGTGGCTCCTCGGATGGTGTCTTAATCGGCGGACTCGGTAGCGACTCGGGTTCTGATTTCAAGCTTTGGTCTGCGGCTGGGTTGGACTGCGAGGCAGCGATGCTCGTTTTACTCGGTTCCTCATTTTTAGTCAGGGCGTTCTCCTCAGTGTGGTCTTTATGCGCTTCGTCTTCGGATTGAGAGCTACCGCCTTCATCACTGGACGAGGACGATGACGAAGAGGATGAACCATCGTGCACCTGACCATCATCATCACTATCTATTTCACTATCTGGTTCTTCTTTTGGTAGTTTATTGCTTTCCCTGTAAAAATAACTTTTAAAGGTTCGGTCATTGAACAGAAGGGCCTAGAATACAGCCAAAATGCATGATTTTTTTTGGGCCCTGGACCTCCTTCATGTACCTTAACATAAGTATTAGAAGAACTTTTTGACCATTTTTATTTTAGTCGTTGTTTCGTGGCCACAGCAAGAAAACTGACTCACGGTTGTTCTGCTTTTACATGTGATTGCGACTTCGAAGTGGACTGTCTTGCATGATCAGTGGTGGCATTGTCTCGTAGCGGTAATGTCTCATTGGCAGCATTAGAGTGTTTTACTTGCGACTGTTGAGCTGCAAAGGCTACTTCCTACACAATGACAAAACTTTAAAACATAGCCAATAGACAGTTGGAAAAGAGTCATTGAACGCAAGGAAACAGAAAAAAAAAAGATGTTATTAAAAACTTAACCATTCGAATTTCTAAGTTTAAAGTATATGGCCTTAAAGCTTTTTAAATTTCAAAATAAAACTCATGATTGACACATTTGAGAAAATTAATTCAATTTGAGAAAACTGGATTAATAGGTAAAATTTTCATTAAGCTGGGAAATCTGAAGACTTAAATCCACTTTTGAAACTAGAAGACCATCACGATTATCGAGATCTTTACGCTTTTGCTGTTCGATGGTAACGAACTGAATTTATAAAGAAATCGAAAGTCAAACCATGAAAAATCAAATTAGCGTGAAACAAGACTTTTCCTGAAAAAAAAACAATCATCATTACTTATATAAGAAGCATCACAACATTGCTTAACTCTTAATTACACTTGTTGTAAGTACAAGCTGAAAGAGCGATCTAAAAAACTTTAATCTCACGATATAAAAATGATTAACGATCGTGCTTAAATTTCTTCAAACTTTTTGTAAGAAAATTTTTTCAGAGAATACTTCTAAAAACTTTTATAGACATTTTTAAGAAATGACTTAACTTTAGCCACTTATAAGCTACTGACCTTAGCGGCATGCTGTCTTCTCAATGCAGGAGTGTTGCCCTTGACTGCTGCATGGGGCGGTTCTTCCAGCTGAGGGGAGGCAGGCGGAGGTGCGTAGAGTGCGGAAGGCGACACCACAGATGACTCATCCTCTTCGTCCCCTGTCAACACCACCTCCTTTCCCCCATTGCTGCTTCCACTTCTACACGAGTTATCAAGGCTAAAATTGCAGCAGATTAAATACATACTTCACATGGACAAATTCTGGTTTGAACTTCAGTCGTTCAACCGTTGCTTTAGACCGTAGCATTTAGTTACCAAGAAAATTTAGTTCAAAACTGTCTCAGAGGTGAAACGAAGCTCTTACGCAAAACATTACAAACGCAGCATGGCAAGCAAGCGGACAAAAAATAAGACGAAATTCACAAAGTCGAAAAAAAATTATATAAAAGGCTGAAAAAATCGATCTACCAAAAATTTCATACGTTCGTATCAAGTTCACTTTGAGGAAAACATGACACGAAAGCCAAACCTTGTAAACTGCAGCGGACTTGCGATTTAAGCCAGCAATAATATGATTGCTGGAAACCATCACTACTGGAGCTCCACAATGCACATTAAACTGTTAATACTATGCAGCAAATGTGCTTAACATTACTGGATTTGAAAAAGTGGATTAGAAAAAAGTAAACTGGTACTGAAATAAGCAAGCTTGCATTTAAGAAAATGACATTACAACTCCCCCTTAGCCTAAAATGCTACCAAAACTTTGAGTATACCGTGTCCTAGTGTGCATGGAGGACAGCGATGTACGTTTTTTTTTTACTGTTCAGCAATTTGAACATAAAAAATTCGGCTTACTTAGCTTCCAATCAAAGAAGCTGATAGCTTCAGCAAAAAAGAAAGAACAAGGAAACCGAAAAAAATATTGATTAATATATTTTAAAATTGTTTTAATTTTCGAACCAGGAGCCCAGATAAAGCTCAAGATACCGGTTTGATAATTTTTGATTTTAAATTCTGACGCGGGATGAACTAGCTAATTTGAAAATAGGGAATTGGGCTTCACCCAAACCTTATTTGTTTCTCAGAGTTTTTTTTTGCAGAAATTGACAAATTCCAACAGACAACATTTTTCGTACTTGTTTTACGGTGAAGCCTCTTATGCACTGCGGCTTGCCACAAGCCGTTGCCTTGATTAAACCCTTGATATCAGATGCAGCAGCTAGTTTTCGAGAAGCACTTTTCCTAGAGCTACGACTTTTTGTGTAAACAAAATTGGGTATGGCCATTTAAACAGGGAGGCTTCTCACTTATCCTATCCATTAAACCTAAAACTACAGATTTCAGTGGGTAGTTTTAAAACCAAAAAAATTGGTCAAATATTCCTCAGTTTTTTGAAGACTGTAGAATGGGAGGTATGGTAAAAAAAGAGACTAAAGGAATATGCAGACACATGGGAGTGAGCAGTTTTTCCAATTGTAGCACTTTTTTAAAAATCAACTAGCGTTTAACGCACCTCCGGTGCTTCGAAACTTTTCGACAACTCGTGAAAAACCGCATATATTGGAAACAACATCTGCAAAATTTTAGTGTACTCTGACTGCACCCAATTACAGGGTTGGTAATTTCGAACTTTTTAATTTTTTCAAATTCCCATTTTAAAAGCGTCATCTCGAAAACTTAATGGGCCTCTGGAGAACTTTGGAGACCAGATTTGCAACCACTGAGAGTCCCTGAGAGCACCCTACTATAGGGTTAGGAGTTCCCTAAGTTTCCCAAAAAAAAAATTGAAAAAAAAAACGTCTTATCTCGGAAACTAAAAGGATTTGAGCATTCATAACATAGGCGCTACGCGCAATACACCGAAGGCATAGAAACTGAAGCAAAAACCAAACAGCTTGAACAACTAATAATTGAAGAATAACAGTTCTAGAACAAAAAATCGTACTAATACATGTATACACCAAAATTTTGCTATATCGAGAAAGAGCCTGAAATAACAGTTCTAGAACTAAAAATCGTACTAACACATGTATAGGTTAAATTTTTGATATATCAACGAAGATCATAAAATAACACTTCTAGAACTAAAAATCGTACTAACACATGTATACACCAAAAATTTACTATATTGACAAAGAGCCTGAAATAACAGTTCGTGAGCTAAAAATCGTACGAACACATGTATACACCAAAATTTTGCTATATTGGCAAAGATCATGAAATAACAGTTCGAGAGCTAAAAATCGTACTAACACATGTATAAGTCAAATTTTTGCTATATTGACAAAGATCATGGAATAACAGTTCTAGAGCTAAAAATCGTACTAACACATGTATACACCAAAATTTTGCTATATTGACAAAGATCATGGAATAACAGTTCGAGAACTAAAAATGGTACTACTACATGTATACAATAAAATTTTGATATATTGACAAAGATCATGAAATAACAGTTCGAGAACTAAAAATCGTAATAACACATGTATACACTAAAATTTTGATATATTGACATAGATCATAAAATAACAGTTCGAGAACTAAAAATGGTACTAACACATGTATACGCTAAAATATTGCTATATTGACGAAGAGCCTGAAATAACAATTCTAGAGCTAAAATCGTACTAACACATGTATACACCAATATTTTGCTATATCGACAAAGAGCCTGAATAAACGTTGTAGAACTAAAAATCTTACTAACACATATATACACCAAAATTTTGCTATATTGACAAAGAGCCTGAAATATTGACAAAGGACCTGAAATAACAATCGTAGAACTAAATGTCGTACTTACGCATTGTAGATCAATTTCTATAGCTATAATAAAATACAAAAGATTGTGTTTGTATGTGTAGCAAAACGCCTCCTGTTTTACACCTAATACAAGTATACATAGACCAGTTAATTGAAACTACAGTGTACCTATTACAAGTATACACAGATCAGTTAAACTAAAGAAACTGTGTACCTAATACAAGTATACACGATCAGTTGATTGAAACTACAGTGTACCTAATACAAGTATACACAGCAGTTGAAATAGAAAAACTGTGTACCTAATACAAGTATACACAGACCAGTTGATTGAAACTACAGTGTACCTAATACAAGTATACACAGCAGTTGAAAAAAAACTGTGTACCTAATACAAGTATACACAGACCAGTTGATTGAAACTACAGTGTACCTAATACAAGTATACACAGCAGTTGAAATAGAAAAACTGTGTACCTAATACAAGTATACACAGATCAGTTGATTGAAACTACAGTGTACCTAATACAAGTATACACAGCAGTTGAAATAGAAAAACTGTGTACCTAATACAAGTATACACAGACCAGTTGATTGAAACTACAGTGTACCTAATACAAGTATACACAAAAGTTGAAATAGAATAACTGTGTACCTAATACAAGTATACACAGATCAGTTGATTGAAACTACAGTGTACCTAATAAAAGTATACACAGCAGTTGAAAAAAACTGTACTTAATACAAGTATACACAGACCAGTTGATTGAAACTACAGTGTACCTAATACAAGTATACACAAAAGTTGAAATAGAATAACTGTGTACCTAATACAAGTATACACAGATCAATTGATTGAAACTACAGTGTACCTAATACAAGTATACACAGCAGTTGAAAAAAAACTGTGTACCTAATACAAGTATACACAGACCAGTTGAGCTGCTGGCAGAAAATCATACAGTCACTAGCTAAAACTTTGTAACCACCTGTTCAGAATGGCAAGGGAAGAATTGAAAATGTTTTTTTTAAGAATTAAGGTGTAAAATTTATTGGTCGTACATTAAAACAGATTGTAAATTCTTAAAACACGTAGTCCAAAATGCTCGTACTCTTCGACGTGACCTGCATTGTCAACTGTGACCCTCTAAGAGAATGAATAATGCAGTAATGGTTATTTGTCGACACTTGACAACAGACAACATTTTAAAAAAAAACCCCGTTACACGATACCATAACACCTTGACTAAAGTCTTCGGTGTAATTAAGTGGCAAGATTTGAGACGCCAGGGTGTACGCTGACAATAAGGTTGTATCTTCATCGAGTTGGTAGTTTCAAATGTTTTGAATTTCTTTGTAGATAAGTTCTTTGAGAAATTTTGAAAAAATCAAAAAAAGTTCCATCTCAAAAACAACAAAGAATTGAGCAGTCATATTTGGAGGCAAGATTCGCAATCCTTGAGAGTAGTCAGACAGGACCTTACTACAGGGTTGGGAATTTCAGATTTTGCGAAATCACAAAAAACGTCATTTCTCAAAAACTAAAAGGATTTGAACAGTCATATTTGGAGACAAGAGTTTTAACTCCTTAGAGTACTCTGACAGGAATAACTACAGGGTTGAGAAAATCACAAAAAACGTCATTTCTCAAAAACTAAAAGGATTTGAACAGTCATATTTGGAGACAAGAGTTTTAACTCCTTAGAGTACTCTGACAGGAATAACTACAGGGTTGAGAATTTCAGATTTTTAAAAAATCATAATAATTTAAGTTTTCTGAAAATTTTTGAAAAAATCACAAAAAACGTCATATCACGAAAACTACAAGGATTTGAGCAGTCATATTTGGAGGCAAGACTCGCAATCCTTAATAGTACTCTGACAGTACCCAACTGCAGGGTTGGAAACTTCAAGTTTTGTAAATTATTTAGTTATTTGAAATTTCTGAAAATTTTGGAAAAAATCTCAAAAATCGTCTTATCTCGTTAACTAAAATGATTCGGGCATTTAAAATTGGATGCCAAATTCGCAACCCCTAATTCGATATTGGGCTGCTTAATTTAAACTCGTCAAAATTACCACTAAAATCAAATTGGAAAATCGAAAAAAAATTCTTAACCATTGCAATATACGATATAGCTTAAACATGCAATAATAATACGTTGAAAAAGCTTACACATGGCGAGATA
This sequence comes from Symsagittifera roscoffensis, assembly GCF_963678635.1. Lineage (NCBI taxonomy): Eukaryota > Metazoa > Xenacoelomorpha > Acoela > Convolutidae > Symsagittifera > Symsagittifera roscoffensis. The sequence goes on from NC_087062.1 coordinate 31,823,782, forward strand.
GTGAAGCCCGCATTTAAATATACAATAGATAGATAAAGTAGCTTTCCAGAAAAACAATTGGTTGAGAAAATAGAAAAAAAATTTCAAAGCATTTAAAAAAAACGATCTCCTACACTTTCATAATGCCTGTTTTTATCAGACAGGAACTTTGAAGAAAATTATAAAACAAAAAACCCTAAACCCTGGAATATCAAGAATCTTTTACACAGAAGCAAAGTTGCACTTCGCATACACAAGCAAAAATATGACCGATAACGCTACTGAGAAAAACTGAATAAGTAAAACTTTGAGTCTACAAAATTTCTGAAGTGACGCACGCCAATTATGAGTCTACATAATTTCTAAGTGACGCAAGCCAATTATGACATATTGGCAGTACCAGTCAACGTGAAAAAAAAACTACCAACTAACATACCTCAATTTAAAGTTTCTCAATAGAGCGGACGCATTTTAGCGAGTATACGAAAAATTTCATTAAAAACATCCGACCCTGCCCAGGTTCGAACCATCTTTCTTAGTTGCTGGTCTCAGTACCTACCTCTACGCTACAGATCCATGAGAACTTAAAGCTAAAGTGCTATTTGTAATATAATAGTCTGTGATAATATCCTTAGCATTAGCTATACTTAATAGCTGGTTATTGATCAAAATGAACACTTTCAAAGTGAACAAGTTTTGTCGCAACAATATTTGCGACTTAGGTCGGAAAAAAAGAAAGTTCATAATACAACATAAGCTTTGCTTGTGTAATGAAAATCATTTCTTTTTTAAGCATTCGCTTAATATCCCCTGACATGAAACAAACCTTTTTTGAGATACAACACAAGATAACGGAACAGTCGAAAAAAATCGAAAAATTGAAAAAACTAAATCTATCAAAATGAATCAGACTAGTTTTAAAACAGAAGCACGCCAAGACAAAAGAGGGCAAAAATAGCATCGGAAGAAAATTTTACCGAGTGGTAACAAAACAAAAAATACCATAGCAGAAACCCTTTGAGCCGAAAAAAGTCCAGGCTTGTAAAGTTAATAAGTCCCCCTGGCACTCGAAACAAAGACACTCACGCAATTTTTTTCGCTCGTCGAATGAAGCAATACGAGGCCAATAAGCCGATATTATATATGCCGAAACCAATCAAGCTGAAAAAAAATGATGTCATGAAAAACTTGAATTAAGTTTCTATTATGATTTTAGCAACTTGTGCAATCTACAAGTGAGCATACAAATTACGTTGAAACTGCTCAAAATTAGACCACTCAGCCAATAAAACATAAGTCGAACGCATTTGGGCAGAAAAAAATTTAAGCGAAAACAATAATATTAAGAAAAAAACGCTAAGTCAAGAATTTAAAAACAGCAGAAGTAAATCAAAACACTAAGAGCAATGAGCAATATCTATGATGTGGCAACTAAGCCGACAAAGCATAAGCAGACAAAAAGCCGACAAAACTTAAGCAGACAAAAAAGCCGAACTTTTTTTTGAAACTGAACATTTCCCGTTTGAAAAAAAGGATCTTTAGATTCGAACCTAGGATCGTAGCCGTCCTAAGCGTATTCGTTACCTCCAGACGAAAAGTGCGAGACAAAAACTGAATTTATTATAAACTGAACGTAAAATTACCATTTGATTTTTTTTTACCATTCTGAGAACAAAGTTGTTTATGGGAAAAAGTCCAGTACCCAATTGCAACTCCCTTGCTTATCGCAAAGGTAAAAAAAAAGTACTGACTGATTGGAGGTATCTGCTGAAGACGATGAATCAGACAATCGTCCATGCTTGCTGTCCTCTTCTTCTCCATCGCCACATCCTCCTTCTGGTTGTATGTGCAGCTCCTGTTGTCCCTCAGCCGGCAATGGAGTGGGTACAAATTCATCCCCCGTCACATCACCAAGAGAAGAGTGAGAACTCTGTATCAAAATGAACAACACAAAATATTTCAGTAAGTGACTATTGTCGAAGCAAATGGATACAAACTTCATGAATGTCCAAACAGCATAGCATGGAAAGTTGTATTAAAATTCCGAATGCTCACTTAGTTGTTTAGCCGAATACTTGAAAATAATCGATCACATTCAAAATTGCAAAGATAATTTGTGGACAAACTCTTTTCATTAAACAAATTTTCGAAAACAAGCACAAAATAATCGTGATATCCGTACGCTCAGTAAAAGAATATTAGTGCTAAAGACTATACATGTTTTCTGATGTTAAAATTAGCTTTTATTAGTGACTACAGTTACTCATCACGAAGAAAAACTGTTGTTTTCCTAAATACTAATTGATATCCGTATGAGTACTAACCGGAAGTAAAAGTGATTCAAGGTCGAATGGCTCGTTGGTTTGGTTGTTGTTCGGCTCATTTGCTCCAAAGCTCAGAGACGACCCAACAGAAAATGGCAAAATAGGGTCTGGCGTCTTCAGAGATTCCACTTCCTAAAAAAAGATGAAATTCTTGAATAACCATATCAATCATACATTTCCGAGCCAGAACTTTTTGACAACTTTATGCGCTTACAAGGACAAACACAAGTTGCTGGTATTCTCCAATTTCTGAGTCGTGGTGGAAAGTTAGCCAATAAATAATTTCAGAACTTCTCGCGAGTAATTCTCAGAAAAACGTTCAGTGATTTAGCCAGAACACCAATTTGCTTCGAATTTAAGGTGCCTTCCAAAAGCAAAATTAACAGCAGCGAAGTAGACATTCACACCACTTGCAATACAACACAAACATAGCATGACAAACTAGCACACATATGGAGACGAAAGCCGCAAAATGTCAAAAAAAAGCTAGATCTACTAAAATTGAATAAGAAAATTGGAAGTTAAACTTGCATCAAAACAAAACTTACGAAGCGGTTACAGAGCGCACAATTTATGAGCAGACACTCACCAAAAAAAAAAAACTTTTAAAAAATATTAAACTACCGACTCAAAAGAAACACACTAGAAACTTGTTTCGCTCATCTAAAGTCGCAATATGAGGCCACTCCATCAGGCATAAACTCGATCAGGTATAAACCGAAAAACTTTTGAGCCGAGTAAACAAAAAAACGAGGAATAACGAAAACACGGAAATTTTACGTAACCTAGTTAAATTTAAAACCAAAGTTGGGAATTTAGAACCAACATAAAAAAAGAAATATTGGCACAGAGGCCAAGTTGCAACTTCGCAAACATAGCCAACAGGCAGTTGGAAAATAGCCAATGAACGCATGTAAACAGAAAAAAAATACTGTCTTGTTTTTTGAAAAAGCCTCAAACTTCGAATTTGAAAGAAAAATAGATACCCTTAAAGCTCGTTGAAATCCTAGAACAGTTTATGATTGGCATTTTTTTGATAAAAATAACCCAATTTGAGAAAACTGCATCAATATGTAAAATTTTTATTTCGTTGAGAAATCTGAAAAATGAAATGAATTTTACACTTTTGCTGTTCGGAAGTCGAGCTTGCCTTCCTTTTATTAAAGGAAATGAACTGAACTTAAAAAAATTCGAAAGTCAAACACCGAAAAAGTAAAAACAAAAAAATCATCGCGACCGGTATCAAATTTCTAGCTTGCAAAAAACAGGTCCCGGATGGATTCGAACTACAAGCCTTTGTCATCATAAAAGATGCGTAACCTCTATGCCAGATGTGCTGGAGGGTTGCTTGAATTTATCATGAAGCAATTTGAAACACGAGTAACATTTTTACGAACATTAACTTCTGAACATTATTTACAGGAAAAAAGTAACCGGGTGCATCAGCCTTGGTAATCTCGAGGGTTAATAGTGCATGCTGATAGTGAAACTACAAAAACAGTGGCTCTTTTCCACTCCATTCCCACATTTGAATTTCAAGTCCCCCCAGATTTGAATTTCAAGTTTGTTTAACTGTTTTATTGTTGCATGGTGAACAAACCAACAGTTGATAATAGATTTTGTCTTCACTCTTTACATCGTAATATCACGCATTTAGCCGTTATATCTCGTAAAACAACAATGAAAGCGGAAATTTTGAAATTTGGGGGAAACCGGAAACTTTTTGTGAACTAATACTCGACGAGCTAGTAAACGATGCATACCAGTTTATAATTGGTTCCGAAATTTTTACCTTGAATATTTCTTCAACACGCATCATCCTGGGATTATTCGCCATCAGATTCTGTGCCCTCATTCTTTCCAATTCGTTCACATTCGTGTATGCTGTTGCTCCATTTGCATCTGAACTCATTCTGCTCACTAAGGGCGATGCATTTTGGGCAGGAGACGAAGGCTTAGCTCTCGCCATCGGAGCTACTCTGGCCATAGGCGGGTCAGTCTTCAAATGCTTGGATTTGTCATGCACTTTAAGAGGGCTGCGCCTGCCTCCGCATATCGAAGGCTTCCAATGAGATCCAGAAGAGCAACTATTTTGAGTGGTGTTCGGATCCTGTTGGTTCTGGACGTTGGATCCGTGGTTCCCAGGAGTACCTCTAGGAGAGGAAATACTCCTTGGGGAATCGGATGCATAATTGCTACCAATTCTGGATGCCGAATAAACTGCCGAGTTGGTGGAACACTCATCCGGTTCCGTTTTTAAGGGAACACCACTTTCAGTGTCTCCATGATCTTCATGGTTGCTAGCTGATCCAGATATTCTGGGTATTTTGTTCGAGTGATCTTCTCCGTAAGGCGAATCACGTCCGTGTTTCAGTCCACCCAAGGATTTCCGAGGCGAACGATGCCTAAACAATTAAACTTGAAATCAAGATTGCATCGCAAGCACGAGGTATTTTCCCAAACGCATATTTAACACATAGGCGATGCGGAACTTCGCACCACTTGCGATACAACACAAACAATTAAAAAAAACATTTAAAATGAAGAAATAGGTGAACCAGAAATCTCATAATCAGTTCTTTCTATTGAACCCTTCATCTCAGATTCGATAAGGTAGTTTCTAATAAAAACCAAAAAGTTTCTAAAAAAAGGTCAAAACTCAAAAAATGGACTCAGTAAATTGCAGAAAGAAGACCGCTGCTGCTAAGCAGAAAAGATTCCAAAAGTGTGTTAGTCGATTGATGCTTTAACCTAGAAATTGGCATGGTAGTTTTCGACAAAAGTTAAAAAGTTTCTAAAAACGATTTAAAAAATTGACTATTCCGAGGGCCATAGTTTTTTGTGTAGAAAAAAATTGAGCGTCGCCGCGTATGCAGAAGAGCTTCCCACAAGCCGTTTTATCCATAAAGCTTACACTCTCAGATTTGGGAAAAAATCCAAAACGAAAAAATCCAAAAATATTCCCGTAAATTAAATCTTTTTTGAAGACAGCAGGGTAAAATTAAAAGATACTAGCGGATTATGATCCTCATTTTAAATCCGACCATCTTTGAGCAAACACCAGTTAGAGACAAAAAATGACTCTAAAAACAATAGAAATTTCAAGTCTCCGCTAAAACTACAATGATCAACAATTGCAGCTACCATTATAGCTGCTTTGCGCACAAGAAAAATACGCGATGTGGCACCTAATCGACAAACCTTGAGCAGACAAACGAAGGTCCAACCATTCAGTCTTTAGCGAAAAAATTCAACTTCATAGAAACTGAAAAAATAACATGGTCCTGCCGAGACTTAAGCCCCAGATATTAGGCTGCAAAAGTGGAAAGGAACCTGAAAGTTGTAAGGTTTCAATAATGAAGCAAACTCATTTTCTTGTAAGAAAAGTTGTTTAACGAAAAAAAAATTCTAGGTTCCCAACTACACGACACTTGCTCTCGCAAGTGTAACAAGGATAGTCTTGTTCCGACAGAATGTTCCGACCAGGGTCTTAAAAAATACAAAAGATACTTTTTCAAATTAGGGTAGTTTTTTTCACCATGGTGTGATTAAAGGATTTGAACAAAAAACTAGAACTTAGGCATATTCGACAGCCATTATAAAATAGGCAACTTAGACATCAGTTTTTGTAGAAAATGGGTAGAAAAGCAAGCAAATAATTGAAAATTATTTTTGAAGTTGGATTCTCAAACAAAATGGCGCTAATAACCTAAAACTAACTTTACCAGAGTAAATCAAAAATGTTCAAACTGTTTTTCTCAATACCGGTCACCTTTTCAATATTCCTTTATTGACGTTCGATTCGCGACTAAAAGGCCTTCAATATAATATATAACTCGAGCCATTTCGATGATAATTAATGGTACCTCATTTTGCATTAAAAAATTGAAACACCATAAAAAAGTTCCTCTCCATTTTTTTGGACGGAACAAAAACAAATATTAAGATCGTAGTGTCTCAATTTAAATACTTATCGAATTCGAATTACAAGAAACATTATCACAACTATTATTTTATCTGTTCAACAGCTTCAGATTTAAGACAGATGACCGACAAAAAACCAAAGAAACTAAACAAAACTAAATCTGACCTGTCTTCTGAATCTGGACGAGAAAGCGACGAAGGCAACGATGATCGCACTGTTGTATAATTGTCTGGTTTGCTGGAGGGAAGATTGATAGGTTCAAATAACCTATCCGGATCAATTGCTCTATTTGTGCCATTGATGTTTTTTGCAGATACAGAATCTACACATTCGAGCTTGATTCTTTTCGACTCATTGCCCAGACCTAAGCTACTGCTAGTGCTACTGCCACTATTTCCTATGCTATGACCTTTTCTTTTGTCCAGTCCACTTTCACATCGAATAGCATCTTTATCTGAATGGGTTGCTTCGTTAGCTGATGATAATGAAATGTTCTTGGCAGGCTTTTTTGTGGGACTACTTTTCTGATCTGTTGTGGAGTTTTTGGTTGAGTTAGTTGGTGGGTGGTTTTTGTTGTAGTGCTTGTGTTTCTTGTTGAAGCTGGTACTAGTTGGACTAGAGTATACTGCAAAGGCACCGCCTGATGAAGCACCAGAAAGGGCTGAAATGAGAAACGGTAACTCGGCAAAGGACATTAACAACCGATAACAAAGGATCAAATGTGTGTTTAACAATCGATAAAATGATTTCTATAAAAATACACCGTCTATTTTGAACGAAAATACACCATTACAATATTGAAAAATCTAAAGATTAAAATAAAAAAACGCTAAAGCAATCATTGATTGAAGCACAAGTGATTTTTGAATTGCTTATCTCGCTTCATCTCGAACCAATGTATCTTCAATTCGCTCACCGAAATACACTTAATGGTTTTTATAATTCTTCAACCTGCAAATTAAAGAGACTTTTTAGCAACACAATTTTTTAAACCTCAACAAGTTTAAAAGATAAAAAGGCGAAAACAAAACAATGCGAAATTGTACGCAATCACAATACATAACGAAATTGAATTTTATAGTCAAAACTTACAGCCAAAAAGTCTTAGAGAAGCTCGAAAAAGCGTTGATTTTTCAATTATAAAATTTCGTTTAAAATGGCTAAAATTACTAAGACTCCGTTTCAATATAAATTGAACAAAGTGACTGATGAATTTACCTGAATCTTGATTTTTGACAGATGTCAGAGAAGTATGTTGAGGCATTGAATGCTCGCGTCCCTTGGAGCCATGACACGAGCGACCACTCTTGGACCCATGTGAGCTAGGCATTTCTGCTGTTTCTTCACTCACATGCGGAGGAGAGTGCCTCCCACTTTCAGTTGAAGGTCGAGATGACTGTTGTTTATGAGCTGAGTGTTTCTCTCGTCGTGGTGATTTGTTCGATGAAGATCCACTGCCGTGTTCAGGTGCGGATGATTTATACTTCTCTTCCCAGTGCTTTTTTGGGTTCGGGGCGCAATTAGTTCTCGAAGAACTACCGCTGCTATTAGATGATGAACTGTGTGAAGTTTCGGTTGAATGTTGCTTACGATTGTCCTGTTTTGCATGATGTGGGTGTTTAGTGTCCGGAGCTTGAGAAGTTCTCGAATTAATTGAACCAGACTTCTGATGTCTTGATTGCGAGCTGATTCCAGCTAGTTCCTCGCGTCTAAATACAGCAAAACCCAGGATAGACATAAGTAAGCTTCTTTGAACCGACAACACCAGTAAATGGCTGCATATTGAACTTTTTAATGAAAGGAATATTTAATTACCCTTCTAATTTGTATAACTAAATCTAGAGATAATAGCAAAATTTGGTCATATGCTATAATTTCCATTCACCTGGAACAGCTGCTTCATAGTGAGTTTTCACAGTCTTGTACTGCGACAAGACATTTTTGAGGAGTTGTCATATTGGCCATCTCAATTTTGATCCTAATGTTATATCACTTTACCAGGGAAAAAAACCTTGAATTGATCTCACATTTACTTCGAGCAGTTTGAAAACTTCTTTTCTTTGATTTTTCATGTCTTCGCTGACACATAATTTATTTTATGCAAGTTTAAAGCTAACTATTAACGGAACTTATTTCAGCAAAAACAAGGAAACATATGACGTGGGAAGTCGTAAAAATAACTACTACTAAGTAATCGTTTTTAATATTATAATTATAATTATTATCACGATAACAATTAAGTACGATTACTGCGTGACGATTAGATGCCCTCAAACGAAAATAATTCAACGGCTAAACAAGCAAATCTTGAACCTAGCAATGCACTTGCCGCCATTTTGCATTTAAGGAGAAATCGTTAACAAGATCCGAAAATATTTATTCGCAGAGATCCCAACAGGACAAACAGGAAACTCGCAATAAAATTAAAAATTCAAAGTCAGAAACAGAAGAAAAATGATCAAACGCATCCATCTAGTTTGTTTCTCAATTTTTGCAAGCATAATTGAAATCAGAATCTCATCTCCTGTAGCAATAAAGAAGCAACCTGTTACTCTTACTGTTCCAAACATCATATAAAAGCCTTTTTCAACCGTTGCTCAATTTATTGGACAACTTGACGAAGAGTGAATTCAACCTCTAGCTGATGTTGTGGCATAATCTCCTTGTTCGACAGGGGGTTTCCTAGTTGTCAGTGCAATTTGTCTGTACAGTTGGTGTTACTTGAACGTTGTTTTGACACTGACATTTTTTATATCAGAACCCGCCCTCATTTCCTCTCCTTTCTACTCAAGCCTTACTCTCGGTGGGGGAGTGAATGTCCCCATTTCGCCGTAGCAGGCGGCACATTGAGGAGGCGGGCGACACTGGGACCCCTCAAACCGTGATCGAAGTGGGGTTCGAACCCGCGACCTTCGTGTTAAACTTCATCTGAGTTGCTATCTCGACATGTTTTGCTGTTGTGAGGTTAACATCCCTCGTCATCTTAAATAATTTTTGAACTGTGTTTAGCTCTACCGCTCCTTCATGCAATGCAGAAAGAATTCGGCCTGATGAAGAGACAAAAACTTGGAATGTATCGAAGTTAAACAAGCGCTGTTAAATTCTCATCGTCTAAGGGATTTGGCCGTGGTCTCCTTGCTACAGCCCAAATTTGTGCACCTTGTTTTCAGTACATTGTTTCTCGAGGGAACTCTTGAGCAGATGTTTTCAGAGAGCATTTCAAAATTTAAAAAGTAGCCGGAAATTGTCTATCCGTAAAATTCAACCATTATGCATTCATGGGAATTAGAAACTCGAACGCTTTTGAGCCAGATGTTGAGAAGCGTTATGTCGTCTGCATATAAGACTACGACTAACTTTATGTCTATACTTGATTCCGGTATAGAGTTCATACAAGTCGAACTAGGATAGCCGGTTACTGTGCAAGTAGCACTGAATGTTCCGACCAGTCTTAAAAAAATACAAGATTTTTCAAATTATTGTTTTTTTTCGGCGTGCTGTGATAAAAGCTGACCAAGAAACTTGGTATAAAGTCTATTCTATAGCCATACTAAAATAAGCAAATATTGAAATACAATTTTTGAAGAAAAATTACTAAAATCGAAAAGTTGTTTGCAGTTTTTTAATTTTTTTTTTAATTTTGATTCCAAAAAGGCGCTAAAATACTCAAAGTAAACTAGGATAGCCGGTTACTGTGCAAGTAGCACTGAATGTTCCGACCATAGTCTTAAAAAAATACAAGATTTTTCAAATTATTGTTTTTTTTCGGCGTGCTGTGATAAAAGCTGACCAAGAAACTTGGTATAAAGTCTATTCGATAGCCATACTAAAATAAGCAAATATTGAAATACAATTTTTGAAGAAAAATTACTAAAATCGAAAAGTTGTTTGCAGTTTTTTGATTTTTTTTTTAAATTTTGATTCCAAAAAGGCGCTAAAAATACTCAAAGAAAACGTTGCCAAGAAAAAAAAATTTCACGTTTTAAATTAAGCTATTGTAAGCTTTTGAGCAATTAGAATAAGACTGCTCGCTCGCTTTATTCGCTCGAAATAAAACGAAAAATCTAAATTTCAAACCGGTTTTGGCCTGATGAAGAGGCCGGACACTGGAAAGTTTTTTGAAATTTTTTTAATGTGGTTCGAATCACGACTGTAAGGGCTTTAACGTGATATATCACTCAATCCAGTCCTATCTTTTTTGTGGTACCTGATTTTGCGTGGAAAACAAAAAGAAAAATAACAAAAAAGCAAGGATAGCCGGTTAATGTGCAAGTAGCACAGAATGTTCCGACCATAGTCTTTAACTAACTAGTAAAAAGCTTTTATCAAACAAAAGAAGATTTTTTTCTGCCTGGGGCGATAAAAAAATCTCCTAAAAATCTGAACTATATTTTAGAAATATTCGACATTCATAGTCATAAACAAATTAGACAAAGTTTTTATACAGAAAATTCACTAGAAAAACAAAAAAAATCAAAAATATCCAAAAATTTTGAAGTATGGTTCCCAAAATGGAGCCACAAACTAATTTTACTTGCCTAAAGAAAGTTTTAAAGGCTTAAACTTTGCATTATCAAGCTGTTGTAAGCCTGATCGCTCCCTTTATTTGCTCGAAAATAGACGAAAAGTTAAAATTTCAAACCAGTTTTTCTCGATGCAGAAAAAAATTTCGGGAGTTTTTTTATTGTGGTTTCTAATCACGGCTGAAAGGGCTTTAATATGATATATCACTCAAATCTGTCCGATGATTTTTGTGGTACTGATTTTGCGTGGAAAACAATAAGTAAAAACTAAGTAAAAGTAAATACAAAGTTCCTCCCCATTTTCAATCGTCGGAACAAAAACTAAAACAAGTGCGAATACAAAGTTCCTCCCCATTTTCAAGGGTCGGAACAAAAACTAAAACAGACGTAAATACACATTTCCTTCCCATTTTCAATGCTTGCCACAATGCTCGCCAAATGCTGGAGAAAACCAGCTTGTGGCGTCCGTGGCGAGCATTGCTTTGCTCCACGTTTGCCTGACGATTGATTTCATAACTCAACGTATCTTAGTTGAACAATGTGACTAAGGTCTTGAAGCGCTCTTGCAGATATGAGAGCAGCCATCGATTTGTTGTACGTTAGGGAGGTACTTAGTTTGTCTTCAAGGACCACTCGAGTCGAAGGCCGCGTCTCAGTTAAATACACCAAGTAACAATCAATGACATAGCCTTCTTATATCGAGACACTCAGCTATTTTGTGGTTGATGCAGTTGTTGAAACTGTTGCTTGATCGTTCTTTCCTGATTCCATGCTGATTGTTAACTATTTCAATACATTGGTCCAATTCAGCAGGAATATTCGTTCTACTTTTTTTGCAATGCTATACATTTACGCAATGAAACTTTATGCTTTAGACATTTCGCGGTCTTTAGTGTGCTCGAATTTTGCTGTAAAATAAATCTACCGAGCTTTTAGCTATGGGTTCTGCTGGCGACATTGGACAAAACGTTGATAACTTTGGTAACCTACACATGCATAGCGACTCAGAGTAATCGAGGTGAATTGGCCAAGACTTATCAGCTCCCAGCGCCTTGCTCTTCACTTTCGTTGATTGCAATCTGAACTTCTTCAAGTGTTTAAGTTAGTTGCTTTGAAGAGCAGTTTCCTAATTTACGGATAACAAATAAATTTTCTGCGTCAAATAGATTTGGTTGAGGTATTTCTTTCGTTGAAAAATTTGGCGCACAACGCATAGTATACGCGTGGGTCGTAAGCGAAGATCAATGCTTTTCGCAACAATTTATATTTCTCGCGGAATTTTAATTACTTTGGTTTCATGGGAAAAAATGCTTTTCGCAACAATTCAGATTTCTCGCGGAATTTTAATTATTTTGGTTTCATGAAAAAACATGATGGCGGAGGGAGCGATTTTCAGTCAAAACTGAGAGCCTCGAGGGTAGCACGTACGGTGATCAACCTTGGTATCATATTCAAGCACCATTGGTGTCAATTCAAATTCCGAAAAACAATCAGTGCAATAAAATTGGTCTAAGACCAACTTACCAGCGCAGATTACTATTTTAATTGCATCCCTCATTATTTACGTCAGTTCAGATTTTGCTTTGAGCGTTGATTGACCAGCTAGCACCTAGTTCTGGGCATTCTATTCTGTTGAAAAAGGGCTTGCCTTACCTGTCTCGCTTTTTGGGTACCAATTAAAAATTTGATCGTGATAAATCTTTAGCATAGTATTGCACGCTACACGAAAAAAAATGAAGTCAATGGGTCTAATAAATGAAAAAAAAAATCAGGAAATCATTAGATCAGCCAAAAAGTTAAAATTACTAAGATTCTGTCATCTCGAGAAAATTTTGTCGATTTTTTTTTCTAAGGTCAAGCAAATCAATTTTCTGAGCGCTCTCAGATCCATATAAAGACCCTATTATGACCAAACCAATTGCGCCGCGCGCAAAATAAAAACCGTCAAAAATGCGATTTCGGGCACGTTTTGGAAAATTTTGAACAAAAAAAAATTGCGTTTTTTCGGCGCGCGCTCCACATCAAAATAAGTATATATTGGCGCCATTAGAAAAATTTTAGGGTTGGTCCGCCTAAAATAGATGTCATAAAATAATTCTAAAGGGTGGAACCTTTGGTCGGTGAGGGTGTCGAACAACCCCCCCCCCCATAAGACCGATAAATGATTACGCCTGTCCAGCCTGCGCCAATGCCGCCATAGATACTTCCAATATTAGTTAACAGCAAACAATGCAAAACGCAGCTCTTCGAATAGTGACAGGGTAAACTAAAATGAGCCTCGGTGCAAATTACTTGAGGTGAGAAATCACCATAAGCTACTCGCAACTTAATTCGCTCTCAAAAATTACGTGCCTTTAATTCCATTAATATTTTTCACTCTCACCAGCCTCCACCTTCCACCTACCCTCACCCCCCAAAAAAAAACTACGCCAAAACATTATAGACACTTAAAAAGACGAACTCTAACTGGTTTTTAATAACGCAAACGAGTCCAACTATATAACATATTGTAGCTTAGCGTTTTGGTAAACCAGAACTTTAAACGCGCCTTGAGCACATTCAAACTCACGATTTCAAAAATCCATTAATGAAGCCTCCCATCCAAAAGTTTTCCTTTTAAGACCACCAGATGTATCTTCAACAGAACTGACACTCCCCCGCTAAACTAGACGTACCCTCGCTCAAATAAGATCCGGCTGCGGTCCCTACCATAACAAATTTTGAAAAGGATAGGCCCAAAAGTCCCCCTAGCTGCCGTTATCGCCCAGCACACCACACTACTACATCTTTTTAACTGTCCCCAAAACGCAACTTCGCTGACCCCAAAAGACCTGTGGCTCAGGCTGATTGAGGCCGCAACGTTCCTTAGACTCGGCGAGAGCATGTCGGACGCGCCAAAAACAACGACCTACCCTAAATCCAGCCCCGGTGTCAGCGCTTTGCAACAAAACTTACCAATTGGTATCCAAGCTGACAAAATTGGTAGACGTCCTAGAATCAAAAAATGATGTCACAAAAACGAACTTTAAACAAGTCTAAATTCGAATAAAACGAAAAAATATTTTTGTGCTTCTAGCGACTTACTATACGGCAACTTAGACGATATAACTTTAAATCTTAAAACAAGATGGGGTGTTGGTCTATTTAAGGGAGTCCAGGAAGACATCTTTTAACAAATTTGCTACTGTGAAAAAGTCTGGTACCTGGTTGCAATACGCTTGCTCGTTGCAAACGTACTTAACCCGAAATTGGTCAAAATAATACGAACCATTTTCAAGGAATAACAAGGATAGCCATTTACTTTGCAAGTAGAACCGAAAGTTACGACCATAGTCTGGATAAAATACAAAAAGTAGTTTTTTTTATATTTGGTGTCGTTTTTTCTATGTGTTGTGTTAAAACGATCTCAGCTAAAAACCAGAATTACGAAAAGATCAACACTCATATTGAAAAAAAGACAAAATGGACACTAGATTTTCAGAAAAATGACTAGGAAAACAAAAAAAACTTAAAAAAATCAAACATTTTTAGCACTTTTTTTGAAATTTCAAGGTTTTTAATTCCCAAATGGGACTACAAAAATACTCAATAAAAATTAGTTGAGTGAAACAAAGTTCTAAGTTTTCACGGCCTAAAATAAGCAAAAATAAGATATAGCTAGCCGGCTCATAGTAATAAAAAAAGAAGACAAAATAGTCCGAAAGCTTTTTTAACAATAGTTTGTGAAAAAAAACTATGAAAACTAAACCGATAAGAATTGAGACCAGGATCATATAAACAAAAAATGAAACACTTATTAAATGTTGTACAAGAGACCAAGCCCAGAGTTGTACAAGAGACCAAAAGAAAGCCGATTTAAACAAAGCAGACAAAAGAAGTCGAAAGCTTATTTTTCCAAGAAAAAAATACGAAACACAAAAATTGGCTCTGGTCAGAACCAACTCAGCACCCCAAGCATGATGGTTACCTCTAGGCCACACGAGCAGAAGCTTTCATTGGTTTTGAATTTAGAATAAGACTCTTAACATCTCAGGTTCAAAATGAGAGCTCATTTTAATTTATAAAAAAAGGCTGAAGACCGGTTAAAATACCCTTGACAATTGCAAGGGTAAAACAAAGCCAACAGACAGTTGGAAAAGAGCAATGAACGCAAAAAAAAACTGAAAAAAACGCTGACTTTGTTGAAAAAAACTCAACTTGCGAATGTCAAAGAAAATAGATGCCCTTAAAATTATGATTGGCGCTTTTTTGATAACATTAACCCAACTTGAGAAAACTGGATCAATAGGTAAAGCTTTTATTCCGCTGGAAATCTATATTAAATTCCACTTTCGAAACTAGAAATTGTTCACGTTTTTTTTTCGCGCCATTTTCATGTTCGTATTAGGTGCTATTTGCGTCACTTTCAGCAGATGAAATTCAATTGAATTCAAAATGTGCATATATATTTAAGTGCATTCATAAATGCATCAATATGTATGAATGCACATCTGTAGCTATTAGAGACTTTAAAGACTTTTCCTGAAAAAAAATCAGCAAGACCTATAAAAGAGTCTTCGCTACGTTTATTACTCTTAAAGAGGATTCACTTTAAGTGTTTGGAAAAAAAACTCAGTAAGCAGAGCCTATAAGAATCGAGAAGTGGATCATAAAACCAAAATCCTGAGGACATACGTATCAAATTCGGTACGGGACACTAAGCCCATACCAAAGCAATCGAAGGCACGCACTTTTCTTCTGAACCAAGCAAGCGACTGAAAGTTATCGATGGTTTTAATAATGTTTACGGCAAAGTGGGTAGTCCTCGGTTATAGGACACTTGCTCTCGCATAAGTATAAAAATAACGAGGAACTAGTGAGAACTTCAGGTTCATTTTTTCTCTTCAGATTTTAATCGCCTACTTGGTAGACTTGAATAAGACACGCGTAGTGCCTTTCGTTCGTTCAATTCAGTTGTTCACAATGAAAATTTCCAGTTTAATAAACATAACTTTGGAGAAACAAGTACATCCTTTCAATTAAAAAAAAAACGAAGTTTTTTTTTCATATATTATGTTTTGCCATGACCAGTCCGATCGGCTCATTTTGTACTGCTTTCACAGCTAGCCTTAATTTTCATTTGCCCATGTTTATACAAAAGACAATTTATCGAGCCAAAAATCTATCATTTACCCAGGTGATGCGGAGGTCAAAATTTCAGCCAGTCGCTCGTAGTCCCCCAGAATCCCCTTTAGGTCATAGTTATCTGCTGAAATCTCTCCGTCTTCAGGTGAGAGCTAGAAATTGATGGTTTGGTTAACGAATGACTTTAAAACGAAAGCTCACGGAATAAATATGAACAACTTCAGTTGATCGATATGACTCACTTTCACCGGGGCATTGAAGGTGAAATCGTCAGAACTTCCCTCTGAGAGAGTTTCAGAGTTACCTCTGAAACAATACTGGCCCTCCATTGGACATCATTAACGAAACATTCCAAAAGAACTGACTCAATGACGCCAAATATATATTGCTTTCAGGTGGTGGCTATAATCTGAAATGACATATCCATTAATACACTAGTGGACAAAATTAAGCGCAAGTTCACATTTTTCTATCTGAAAAATGCCTCTTTTCATTGTCCATTCTGGTCAACATTTCCTTCAAAATTCAATAAATTTTTTTCATAGACTAAAAACAGATGATCTGAGCTACATTCTATAAAATTAAAAAATTTTGGTTTTTAAGACTTACCATTGTTTTCTGGGTCTCAAAATGCGTTTTCACCATCTGCACTAGGTTTTAACAAGTGTGACAACTGTGATAAGTGAGAGAACCTTACTTAACTCAACTGTTTCTAACAATTTCACGCATTTTGAAAACTTTGTGCAGATGGAGAAAACTGGAATTTTCAGACCCAGAAAACACTGGTAAGTCTTTGACAACGAATTCTGTTAATTTCATAAACTCTGCAACAGTAGCTCCTCGCGTTGTAACACTCGCCCATACATTACACAGTGACGGAGCGTAGAAAAAGTACCTATTGAAGACTGGCTGACGTCAGTTACCTTAATTCTACTCGTTTTTAACCGTCTTGACCTAGCCAGTTATTTTTCAGGTCTGTTACGGGCTAAGTAATAAGATACCATTTTTAGTCCAGCAGCCAAACGACTTTTGATCAGCTTTCGTGTAACAGTCGCCTACTTAAGTCACATATCAGGTTAAAGAAAAATAGGCCCTATAACCATTGGCTCAAGAGTCAGGGCAGGGGCTCCGTAAAAATAATGGTAGTGGAATAATTTTTGATAAATAATTTATTTCGACTAATTTAAAATAAAAATTATGTATTTTTCGAGAACTTTTAGGGAAATTATTTATTTCTCGCGTATGGAATATTACAAGAATTCCAGAAATTATTTTATCTAGGGTTCACTGCGAACAACGCGTCACATTACGTCATTCATTACGTCAACCAAATGCAAGCTGCTGTGAAAATCCTTCCACTTTACTTTCTCAGTATAGTATACAAGGAAATTTGCCACTGGTTTACAGCCCATATCAGTGGATACTCTTATTAATTATGTAGACAAGACCGTAGAAGAAGTTGAGAAGGCAATTGCGAGCGCACTTCCTGAAAAATTTTTATTTTTTTCATTTTGGAATAATTTAATTATGGCCATTATTTTTTTTTCTTCTGAGAAATAAAAATTATTTAGGGATTCCAAAAAGTTAGGGAAATAATTTAGGGGCTAGTAGCCATATAATGGAAATAAATTTTACGGAGCCCCTGAGTCAGGGACACTATCTCTTGTGTTTTTCTACTCGAACGGTCGGAGCCAATTCGGTTCACTTTCGACATGAGACCAAAACCCTCGTTACAGCTTAAAGGCCACAACCAAAATACCCCCCACTCTAGAAAATAAGAACGTCCCCATACTGAGGTCTCAAAATACCCAAATTACGCGAACGCCGTTAAAGACAGGGTCGGAACATTCCGTTTCACTTGCTTTTTATTAGACAGTGGAACTTTGATCGATATCAGATGGATCAACCTAAAACTCTCCTTGCCTCAACATAACAATTATAAAACACACTCAAGAAAACTAAATTGGGTTCTCACATACCAGCACACTCGAGAATTGGAGTTACTGAATTAACAAGCGACTCTAGCATAAAAGTTTTTCACTGCAGTCAGTGGTGCAATTGCGGAACCTACAAGCCTCTCTAAGTAAGTTTATAGCTCTCGGAACCCCAATACGGGTTCCACTGTTTTAGACTTGCTAATTTTTCTATCTTTAAGTCATCTCAAGCTCTCGGAACTCCTAACGGGTTCCACGGCGAGAGGTGACTTCTCATCTAAATACCGCTACCAGCTGGTAGCCCGATAGTAAATCACAACAAAACATATCTTCAAAAAAAACCCATTCAAACAGCCCCAAATAAATGACTTCTAAAATGGAAAATTACAAAAGATGCAAAACATGCTCAAAACCCATAAACAAAAGAGACGCAGTATATAACTGTGTGTCATGTGGCGAAAGTATGCGCATGACTACAAACTGTACAGACTTGGAAGAAAATGCCATAAACGTATCGAAACAACTGAACAAGAATGTTCTTCTGTTGTGTAACAGTTGGGTGTAAAATACCCAGAAGGATGCAATTATTAATACTAATAATGCGAATGAAAGCACTAAAAAAATGTGCCTATCGAAGAAGGCATCAAAGAACTCAAGGAAGCGATGATTGAAATCAAATCAAAAATGCAACAAAAACAATGTGCACCAGAAGCGAAAAAACCCACACCCAAAAACGGGAAAGCATCCCAAAAACAATACGATGGCATATGCATAAGAGGCATACCCGAGTCAGATGCAACAGACGCCAGGTCAAGAGCAGACGAAGATATGCAAAAAGTGATTCGTCTTCTTTATGTGATGGACGTCAAGTGCCCAATAAATGATCTCATAAGACTCGGAAATTAAGCGGAAAATAAAAATCGCCCGTAAGTTCTAAGAGTCTCTGCGCTATGGGAGAAACGAAGAATCCTTCTTTCTCTACACACGCTCAAAGGCTACGAACACAAAGTATTCATAAGCAAAGAGCTAACACCTGATGAACAGGAAATCGAAAACAACATGCTTAAAACAAGTCGTGATCTCATTCAATCCGGAAAATTCGAGAGCACACAACTGCGACTAAGAAATCTAAAATTAATTAGAAAAACTGAAAACGGCTGGGTAGAGGTAAAACCCGATGACGATTCAGCCTGACTAAGCCAAAAACATAGACTGGTATCAACAATACTCACCTTTAATATAAGAAGTTTAATAGAAATGTCACGGCGAATTTGTTTAGCAAATGCAATCTGTCTTTCAAATAAACATGATAATTTATGCCTAACTGAAACATGGCTGACTGATGAAGTAAGATCCGAAACTCTTTTTTTTTCATACCAGAATTCGAAATATACAGATGTGATCGACCATCCAAAAATTATCAGACGAAACATGGCCATGTCTTAATTGCCATCAGAAACAACTCTAAACATTAACATGTACCGATAAACTCAAATATTGAACAAGTTACATTCAGACTAATTGATTTCGAAAATATCTCCCCTCTCATTTGCTGTGTTTATTGCCCACCAAAAGATAGCCCACATAGACCAACAGCCTTTTCTATTGTTGATTTTCTAACCAAAATAAGTGCAACTGCAAAAGACTTGAATTGTGAAAAAATAATGATAACTGGAGATATACGTTTTTCGAAAACTGACTGGAAAGCAATGGCATCAGATGATCCCGAGGAAGATCTAATCCTTGAACTTTAGTTGATCACAATTTTGAACAAATATTGGCACCTGAAAAAGCAAAAAGCTTAGATGTCTTCCTAGTCAACAAGCCCTCCCTAATCATTAACTCTTTCATTGATGAAAATGTTAATAAAATGTATTCAATAGAAAAAAGAACCTCAGTGATCACAATGCCTTTACAACAGAAATCAATCTGAACCAAAGGCTAATTGAAACAAGAAGTGATGACAAAGTAAAATATGCATTCAAAGGAGCAGATTTGAGTGCAATCAACACTACAATAATCAATAATCCCTTCACACCGTTTTGCTTTAGTAACTGCGATTTTTTATTTGATCAATGGTACACCTGGCTTTGGAGAATTCTGAAAGAAAATATGACCAGAGTAACAGAACATAGAGCCACACTCCCCCCTTGGATCACACCCCCAACCTCCCACCTTATTAAGCGCAAAGAAACTTTACTTCGGAAACAGCAATCCTGTCCGAAACCAGAAATTCTATCTAAAACTACAAACTTAGAAGAAAAGATAAAAATTTCTGCTGATAAAGATCTGAAAAACTACGAATTAGAGATTTTTGCACCAAGAAAGTTTAGTACAATTCAGAAGTATTTGCGAAGCATAAGAAGAACACCTATACTACCTTGGATAATGAAACTTGATGGCAAATAACTTGAGACAGACAAAGAAAAATGCGATGCGTTTAATCAATTCTTCTGTAGTGTATTTACGAAAGCGGAACAAATAACCGAATTAAGTATCTTTGAAAAAGCAAAAAACAACCACATCGAGATGAATAAAGACTGCATTGAGAAAATAATGCTCAAACTAGACATCAATAAAACAACAGCTCCAGATAATTTGGGAAATCTTATCTACACAAACTTAGCAAAAACATTATCAAAATCAGTCCTCCTAATTGTTCAAACTTTTTTTGAATAAAAGTATATTCCCAGAAACTTGGAAGTTAAGTGAAGTTGTCCCAATCTTCAAAGATGGGAACAAATGCGATATTAAAAGATACAGACCGATAAGTTTACTATGCTGCATCTCAGAAATTTTCGAAAAGGTTTTATTTGACTACATTTATGAAAGAGTGCGACATCATCTTCATAACTCTCAATATGGTTTTTGTAAAAAACGTTCAGTAATTATCCAACTCCTTGCTTACTTACATCAAGTATACCTAAATTATGATGACCAAACGACCAAAAATATAACAGCGCTCTATCTAGATTTTGAAAAAGCTTTTGACTGCGTTCCGCATCAACTTTTAATGCATTAATTGAAGTGTTATGGTTTTGGAGGAAAAACAATTCAACTTAAAGCTCTTACTTATTTCTTCGAAAACAGTATGAGCGAATAAACAAAGCAAAGTCTAAGGTATGTTACGTAACAAGTGGTGTCCCTCAAGGTTCTCTATTGGGACCATTAATTTTCATACTATATATAAACGACTTACCAGATAACTTGAATCTAGTTGACTCTTTTGGATATGCTGATGACTTTAAGATTATAGCAACAACTCAAACAGAAATGAACTATGCCACTACGACAATTGAAAATTGATATAGTAAAAACCAAATGCGTCTAAATACCGGAAAATGTACTCTCGTTAATTTCAAAAACGAGCTGGAAGGTCAAATTAATGGAAATATCCTAAAAACCGAAACTGAACAAAAGGCTCTAGGAATTTTAGTATTACCCACACTCTCATGAAATGTAAATGCGTCTAAGCGTTGTCAGAAGTCGCTATCTAAAGGGCTGGCTTTTTACTCACTAAAGCGTAACCTCTCTAAAAACTGTCCTATAACTTCTAAGCTAAATGCCTACACGGAAAAAGTAGTCCCAATTGTAGTTTATGGCGTGTCAGTAACGCACTACTCGAAATCAAACCTCCGAGCAGTTGAAAAGGTTCAGCGAACGGCGACCGAATGGATGCTTAACTCACATATCCCATATAAGTGTAGACTACAAAAATTAAGAATGCTACCGCTGTCTCTGTACATTGAAATGCACGACCTCCTTCTGTTCATTTCTATAGTTTGCAATAACTACGAAATTGACATTAACCAATATGCCGAAAACACCAAAAGCTCAACGAGATAAAATGAAAGAAACGAATATCAAATACCGAAAACTCGCCTTAAGAAAACCAACTCAGTCTTCTTCATTAGAAGCCCAGCACCTTTCAATGTCATAATTCGACATACCTCAAAACAGTTAACTGACATACAGAAATTTGACATAGCAGAAATTTATTGGAAATTCTTCGAGAGATACTCAGAAATGGACAGCTGCACATTGCGAATAGTGTGTCCATGTGGAAACTGTAACCCAAATGGAAAACTCAGAACTCATTAACACTAAAACTACATTTTGGGTGCAAACCCATGGGATAACAACCCTAAATCCTGTTCTACTACTACTACTACTACTACTACTACTACTACTACTACTACTACTACTACTACTACGTAAATGGAATTAAATATAACTTGAAAAGTTTTGAATCAATGAGTTTTAACTTGAGAATCGAGTTTTGGGTTTGGACCATTGGGAGACTTCGGCTGTCCACCTTTCCACCGAAGGTTCTTTCTGGTCCTTTTCTAATTTGTATCTTCTTGGTTCGCAATCGTTCTGCTTTCTATTTCAGGATAGGACAGCTCTACTCTAGTATGATATTATATCTGGAAAATGCTGATAGCAATTTCCCGCGGTTGTAATTCGGTTGTTCTGATCTTATAATTCTGAGGTTTTCAGTTGTCGCGAAAAAATTGAGTATGACATGCCCAATTCGAGTTTTTGAAAAATTCTTTTTCACCCCAAAATCATGTTTCTCGCTTTGTTCAAGGTCAAATTTCCAAATACGACCGACTGGCACATACTCCCCGGATTCAAGATCAATGTCCTCATCGCGCGTTGCCGTCTGCCAATGAATCCCCAGAATGTTGAGTGTTGCTCAAGATACAGTGCCTGTAGTCATTTACTGAAGTTTGCAGTAGATTTAATTTTATCTACAACCCAAAATTCACGACCAAGCAAAATTGTCACACCATCGCTAAACAACAATCAAAATCTGCATACACCAGCACCTTAAATTTCCGCTTTGCAAGCTAAATACTAAAATTGCTTTTGTCTTATCCAATCAGAAAATTGTCATGCAGCATTTTGATTTATATAATAGATATAGCATATTAATAACAAAATTTCGTTTCGTTGAAATTTTTTTTTCGTGACCTCAGATTTCATCCGAGTTCACACTCGAGCTCCTTTGTTTCCCTCTCAAGACTCAAAAATCCCTCACTGAGCTCCCTGCTCATTTCGTTTTCCTTACCTTTGAGGTGCTAGGCCCTGATGCGTTTGACACCGTAATCTGCCTTAGCAGCGCTTCCTCATCATCGGAGCTGATTACGATCTCTTCCCACGCTTTTAATTGCTCGTAAGATTGCATCCACTCCCTCTGCTCTTGGCAAACCCTTCGCTATTGATTCCCTGTTCAGGCAAAAGGAGTTGTGAAGACTCAGGCTCACGTTCTTGGCTAAGTCCTCTTCCAATTTTGATTCTCTTACCTTGGTATTGTCTCTAGACACCCTACCAACTCTCTTCCAACCCGTCGTAATCGCATTTCGGTGGGTCAGCAAAGGTCTCTTGAAGGCTTCCGGCCCTATCTCCGCCAGAAACTGCCGATATTCTCTCTGGTGCTTCTTCATATGATCCTTCGTCATCGCATATAACCAAGATGTCAATGTCGCTCGAAACCACGGAAAGAATCTTATGCGGCTCCATACGTGCCTGACCTCCATCGGTATAGCGAACACTTTGCATACAATCTCAAACAACTCAAGTCTCCTGCTATAGTCAATAGGTGTATCTACTCCGCTGTCCGTGTCTTCGACTCCCGATATTTCGTCACGTTCTCTTCGATTCATCGCAACGCCAACATTGTACTCACCACCAGGCGGGTAACCTTCTGCTGATGATCGAGAAACCCGATCGACCGAATTTCTTCCACTTCCCATACCAAGCAGAGGTTTGAGTGTTCCGGGTACCGCACCGTCTGTGCCAGACAATGGCATGGGCATTCACCATGCGTGATATCGATGCTCCGGAGGTTGCGTTCTCCCGAAGCTTCCAGTAGGGGTTCCAATTCCATCATCTTCTAATGTGTCATATCATTCTCCTCCTGGGCTGGGGCACTGTTCATCGGCTTCCCGATTGTGTTCTGTCTCTCAAAGTCACTCGTGTTTTCACCTTCCAAACTCAAGGATTCTTCTCCCCAGATTTCACTCATGTCGTCTCTTTCTTGACTTGGTACAGTCCCCAGGATCTTCCTCAACAGTCTGTGCGAATGGTGCGACATTCGAGCGAGTCGTACGCACTTGGGTACCGAAAAGGCTTTGTCTATTAATATCCTCCGGCTGGATACCTCTACTATCGCCATGTGTAATGGATAGTGGCTTCCACATAGGTTGGCCATGATTGATACCACCAAGGACATCGCATTTACTGGCAGGATATAGGCCTCGCTCACGGGAAATCCCATTTCCGCCTCAAGCCCAAGCTTTCACCCTCTGATGTGCTTCTGAGTTATTTGCAACGCTCCAGACCATGATTCCACGCTCAGGGCTGTCACCAATTGGGGCTCAGACTCCAGCATCTCCAAACACTGTAAGCTGCTCATCCTCGAGAAGAACCCCAACGCCGTTGCTATATTCACAATAGTGTTCGTGTAACACTAAGCCACTATCTGCACTTCACTTTTCTCTCTTTCTGTTACGTCGCCAAACCAAGCGACTAGGTCTTCACTCTGGAAGGACTGTACTCTGACACATGATCGTCCATCACAAGTGTGCTATCCGCCTCCACACGTCAGGTCAAAACAATTACCGGGTTCCAACTTCTTTACTGATCCTAGCTTACTCGCTGCCTCACCCGACTCTTTACTCTGAGGCAGGATCAGCTTGTGTATTACATTCAGAGTTCCCAACTCTTCATCCTTCATCGGTGCCAGCCCACTCGCTCCGTGACCTCTTCAATCAAGCTTGCGTGGGGATGTGGGCACCGGGACGGCCTCAGCAACTTCCAAATCGTTCCTAAATTCGTAATCAGCATGCCATTTCCATTCCCCATTTTCAATTCTACTATCTTGTTCAAGCGCGGCACGCTAATCACCTTTGGCAACCTCTCAAGTATCAAGCCTAGGCTCGGTTTTTCTCGTTCCACTGAGTCAATCTCGATTATCTTCTCTGTCCAAAGATTTAACAACTCCGTCACTTCGTGATTCCTGTGAGCGCTCAGTGCCTCTGAATGCAAGAAAGGGTTGTACGCTATCCCCATTACTCCAGATACATATCGGTATTCTCCCCTTTTGTTGAGTTTCGAGTAATCTTTAGCCGAGGCCAAGTTACGATGCACGTCATGTCCCTCTTCGATTTTCTTGTTGTAGAATCTTCGTATTTCGTCAATTTTCCCATGATTCTCTAGAGATTGCCTGGAGTCATCTTCCTTTTCGATCCCCGTACTCTGGTACACGTTCAGTATGACCGCAGAGACTCTCCTCTCCATATTTTTGCTCCCCATGGCCTTGTGATGACACACTTGGACGGTACTGTTGGTCATCACTGACATTATCCACCTCCGGAAACAAGTGGCATCTTTTCTTCTCGCTAGACTCAAACCGAAATGATCTCTGGCGATATGCTGTACCAGCATCTGATAAACCTCTAGACTCTTGTTGTCGAGCTTCAACTTATCGTGTGAGGTCAATACTTCTAATTCTATTCCCACCAGGCTCCATGCGAACGTCAGCTGCCCCGTTGTTCTAACGAAGGGATTTGCCATCAATGGCAATGCGGATGAGGGTGTTCTCATCGCCTCTTCGAAGTAATCCCGCAGCAAGTTCTGCCAAGTTCGTTTCAGCTGGCTTCCCAATTCTATTTTGTTAACCTCGGCTTTTTGTTACGCTTGTGGGACACTCCACAATCGAGCTTCTTCAGGCAGACCTCCAGTTCCTTCATTGTCTCCAGAACCACCCACCAAGGTCGAGACGTATTCCTCGTCGCATTCTTCTCAAGAGGATCGCTGGCCACTTGTTTCCCAATAGCGTAGTGCTCGCTCGAGATCCATTTTTTTGCCAACATCCACTTCCCACGTTTGTCCACTCGTCGTCGAACCCCTTTTCGTGCTCGCTTTCTGAGGTCTGAAGTCTTCTTCCGTTGCCAGACTCATCGAGACCTCCATCTGTTTCACCACCTCGGCCAGCCTCCTTGGTTCGGAGCTGCCCGTGTAGGCCGCTGTCTTCCACCGCGCTAGAACCATGGGAGCCGTCTCCCTCAGATTCTTCTCAGAGACCGCATCCGCCGACGGTTAACTCAACTCTTCATCCTCCCTTTTCCTCTATCTAGACCTCACACCTTTACTTGGGGGCGTCGCCACTACCATCACTGATTCGACCTCATTGTCCCAGTTTAGCCCTTCCAACTCTTGCCTCCCCCTTCTCGAGCCTTAAGGATATTATTATCTTTAATCATATTACTAGTCTTAACCTTATCCTCCCTTTCAACCTTAATCATTTTATCGTCAGTTTTTTGTTTCAGAGTAGAGCTGTCTTTACATTGATCATCTTTGGTCTTCTGTTCCGTTTCCCTCAGCTTGATCATCTTGCTCAACAACTCCTTTCTCGCCTTTTCGTCCAGTCCGGTGCCCATCAAAACTGGTTCCCCGAACTTCGCCACCGTGCCGCATAACTCTTCTTTGAAACTCTCCAGTGTAGCATTGGTTTCCGCTTTCTGGTTAAACTGACTCAAGAATTCTGAACATCAATTTATTGTCCTCGAAGGCATTCTTCTTACTTTCTTTGGCACTCAAGAGGATCATTACCATATTGGAGGTTTCGCTGGTCAAGGGTATTTAGAGGTCTTTCCGAGGGGATCCCAGGGGTGGCGTGGCCGTGTTTGCCCAATCGTCCCCACTCAAGTCTTGCAATAACTCATGCATAGTAAAAACCCTTTCAGCTGGAGCCTGGTCTGGTGTGTTTCCCACCACCATTTTTTCTCCCGCTTCACTGAGAGTCTCATCCATACTCTCTCCTTCCTCTGACTCAGCCCGTTCTCTCTCAAGTGAGTCTTTGAACCTATCCTCAACGGGGTTGCTTCTTCTATCTCCAGGGGTGCCTACTGACAAAGGTGAGGGGGTTGCCGGGTCCAGCTTGTTATAATTGCTGAGGGCTGCGTACAAGGGGCCCGCTGCATCCAGCTCTTTCTCTTCTTGTTTCATCTCTTGTTGCTCCAGTCCATAGGGCGCCCGGTACTTCCTCGTGCGAACTTCATCCCGACTTTTAGAGCGATATGTCCCTCTTCCACGATCGTTCTCCCATCGTCCCAAACCGGCAGCATGTTCTCCAGATCCGCTTGATCGAGCTTTCTCAAGATATCCCGAACCTCGAACTTTGGAGGCATTAAACCTCTCATATTCTTTGCTTGCGTCGTCCATGAGTTTATATCACACGTGTGGAAATCAACTGCTGCTGAGTATCCGATGAACAAAAGATCCCAACCATTCTGCTGCTTCTCCACCGCGGCTCTTGCGTACATGGATGGGACCACCAGTGGGCTATTCATCCCCAAGGTCATTCTCCTGACCATCGGGAACTCGGGGCAGTGGTGGGCAAAACTTCTCTCTCTAGTATCATTTCTGACTCTATCTTCATCAGCTCGAAACTCCTTTTCCACGACGGAATTCTCAAGATCTCTCGTTTGTCTGCCGTCAAAGGATTCAAATTCCAGAACTTGGGGTAAGTTTCAATGGGACCTTCACGTTCCCTCCCCCCATTCTGCATTGCAATTGTCCCCGGAAATTGAACACTACAAACTCGGGATCCTTGACTTTCCCGAACAGCACCGTGTCGCTCATTCGTGCCCTCAGCTCCTCTTGTCTGCACCAGTTCAACGCCGTCGCGTCTAGTACACTTATCAGACTCATGTGCACCACTGAGTTGCGGTATGCCGCCACGAGTGGATCCGGAAAGGCATACGTCATCGCCGGCCCATAGATGCAGGTTACGACACGCCAAGCCCCCTGATCACTCCCAACGGATCAGATCTCATGGCCAAACACAAGTCAGTCAATAAAGGGATGCCACCATTCGCCTCCTTCCATTCTTCTCTCGTCTTGGGGTTCCTCGCCAGTCAGGTATCGATTTTGCATTACAAGATACTCCACCAGCAATGTATTCAGTCCGGCGGTGCACTTGTACGAGTAGGTTTCTCTACTTGGGTGAGCCTCCCCATCGACAGGGGTTCCCCATATTTCATCAACCGATGAAACGCTATCAGTTCCCCGTGTGTTAAGAGTACTAGTGTCAGGTACCCATCAATTCGAAGTGTCTCCACGCCTCTACTGAACATGTACGCCGGGCCCATATTGAACAAATACCTGGGATAAACCAAGTACGGAGCCAGCAAGAGGTTTATGGGCATGTTCACACAAACGCTCTTGCACAAACGCCTCAAATATGGTGTCCTTCGCATAGAACACCCTAGCCATGTACCCTTTTCCCAACAAGGACTCAAGATTCTCAAGATCTCGTGAATCTTCCTCGTCCTCAGCTCGTCCTTCGCATGCTCCCTCCAGAATCCTCCAATGGTGACTTGGTTTGCCGCTGTGACGATTCTCCCCAACGTCATCACGGTGGTCTCTGCCACTTCCAGCTGCCCTTCAAGAAATTCCCATACCTGCTTGATCAATGGTGGAGCATTCTCCCGCGTCTTATCGGTGGTGTTCTCAAGCCTTGGGGTCAGGAACGGCCACCTGCCTCTTTCCTGCGTCAGACGGTACCCCATCGATTCCAATTGTTTTTTGGCCGCAGCCACGTTCTTTCTTTCATTGCTCGGTCCCCTCGCTTCGCTGGTGGAGCTCGCGATCGTCAAGTCCATACCTCGGAACCATAAGCTGGCTGTCAGGTGGCTTATTATCGGGTGATTATCCCTTATCTCCGGATTGAGCTTCAACTGTCGAGTGAGATTCGAAATCTCGAGTAAGAGGACCTCGTCCAATACAATGAGAATGTCTGCTAACTCGTAGAACCCCCTCAAGGTACGAGACACGTCCTCCCATGCCGCTGCCAACTCCGACCTAAGAAGTCTCAAGTTTGTCGGCTCCAGTCCACAATTGGGGGTTGCCATCAACACCCGCCACGCGTTCCCTTCAGCTATTAGGATCAAGATAGCGTATACAAACTGCAAAGCAGTCGACATGCTCGCGTACCCTGGGGACGTTGTGAAAGCCACCTTTGTCTTGGAACCGAATCGAGAAGTCACATTTTCTTGCACCTCATTCATCGCAGCAAACAATGTGTGGATCGCTTCCCTGATCTTCTTGGGCGTTGGTGCGTCACTTTTCAGATGCTCCAGAAGTCCCGCCGCATGCAAGTGATCATTCATTCCTGCAAATAGCAGCAGCTCAGGCTCGCCAGCCATTTCTGACTTAGTCGCCACCACTAGAGTCAGCATTTGGTTCAACTCCGAACCGGGCAGCATATACACTAGGGTTTCCGGCCAAAACAGCTTCGGAGACGTCCCCTCGAAATCTGAGCCCGCCACGATGATTAACCTTGCGGCTCCTGGATCCGATCGAACATACACAGCCAATATCTTGGCCAACCGTGAGTTTCCACAGGGTTTTCCATACCTTGGGTCATGTGCTAGTTTTGAGCCATCGTAGGCGGCATCTGGGAGCCCCATGTCTTTCGGCTCCAACAGCTTGTCCACCACTCTCAACTGCGCAGCAGTTGCCACCCTGATTCTGGCTATGCTTGTTCGATGTTTGGGGGATCGATAGTTGATCGATAGTTGATCGGCCCATTATCGATTTCAGCGGAATCCCAGTCAAATCTGCCGTCTCCATCAACCTCGCTCATCCTCCAGATCCAGTTCTTTAATCCTCTCAGGATATCGCCGCCGGCTCAACTCAGCCGGCCTCTCCATTTGCTTGTTATCCACCACGACCACCGAGGATACAACCGAACTTTGGGGCTTGGACGACTCTGCCTCTTCGGCCTCCATCGGTGTGGACCCCGGTTGTCGGGTCCGGCTGCCCCTTGAGCTGTCTCTCGAGTCGATTCTCGCTCCCAAGCGACTGGATAGTGGTCCAGTGGCAGAGAAAGGGGGTATAGGGGTAGACCGAACGGAGGACACCGGCTCGGGTGGTATCCACACTTCCAGTCCCTCGTTCATGTGTTCTTGACCGCTCGGTCCAAGTTGAATCGTCCACTGGACCTAGGAACTTCATCTACCTCCATCCGCGACTCTGGCCTCAATCCTGCGGTTGCTTGTTCTGCGGTCCTCGTTCCCTTCTCTTTCTGCCTTGGAAACTCTCGTTGTCGCCTCTGAATCTTCTCCTTCTCTGACTTCAGCTGCTCAGAGTTCGCCTCGTTTTCGTGTACCTTCTGCTCTTGTTGGTACTCTGTCCTAATCATGTTGAGATCCCGCCGAGATCATGACGAGATCTCTTGTTGGTACTCTGTCCTAATCATGTAAAGACCATTTGTGCTTGCGCCGTGTTCTTCCTGCAGAGCTCGTTTAGTTCCTGTTGTCTCTTGACCGCTTCTTTCACATAAGCTTGGGGCGACGACTTTTTCCCTGCGTATTCTGGGTTAAAAAATGTTAGAGGCATTGCTCTCTCCCTGCCCGTTAACATCATGAAGGGACTGATTCCTGTCGTCGAGTGTTGCGTGCTGTTGTATGCCCTACCATTTGCGGCAGATATTTATCCCAGTCTGTCATGTATCTCGAGCAATATAACCTCAGCATGTTCACCAATGTTCTGTTCTGTCTCTCCACTAACCCGTTAGTCTGAGGATGGTAAGTCGTTGAGTGCGCTTGAGCAATGTGTGACCTCTTCATCATTTCTTTTGTCAGGTCACCCACGAAGGCTTTCCCGTTGTCCGACTGGAATTTTATCGGACAACCATATCGTGATATCCAATTTGTTATCAAGTGGTTACAATTCTCCTCTGCAGAGGCTGTTTGACAGGGCACCGCTTCTGCCAACTTCGTAAAGTGGTCTATTTCGACAAGTATTTGGTTGTATCTCGACTCTGCAATGCAGATTTTCTGGTGGTCTATCAGCACAACCTCGTTGAATTCCGAGCTCTCAACGGATTTGAGTGGGAACTTCATCTGCCGTGGGTATTTCACCTGTAGGCATGCCAGACACGCGTTCACCCATCTTTCGCAAGCCTTACTTAACCCCGGCCAATCAAACCTGTGTAGTGTTCCGCCATGGTTACTACCTTCAACTTGATCCTACATATTAACCAACTTGAGAATACCGTACCAGTTAGACTTGAGAATACCGTACCAGTTAGACTTGAGAATACCGTAACAGTCAAACTTGAGAAAGCCGTCTGAGACCGCTGATAGAGTACTTGCACTAGATATCTTTCTCTTCATTGAGTGAGTGTAGCTTAGGTGTCGGTTCAATTTTTCAAATCAATTTGAAAAAAAACCCATTTTTTAGACCAAGATAATCTATTTCCAACCTAAACCCCCCCCCCTCATTATCGTGTTTAAAAAATTATCCCACCATCTATTTCACTTAAAAAAATCAATTAGAAGTTTTAAGAGCATGCAGTTTCATTTCATGTTTTAGCACCGTTGATTCCTTAAAATTCAATTGTCATGCCAATTGCGTTAAAATCTATCTACCTGCTTCGCGCCCCTTTGTACCTAACTTGAGACCCCCTTTGTCCTAACTTGAGACCTCCTTGTCCGTCCGAAACTCAGGTGATACTCAAGTAGTACTTCTTGTGCAGGTGTAACGTTATCTCCGTTTCTGCAAAGACCACGTGTAGGATAGCGTATAACTCCCTTGGGTTCAATTTGCCCCTGCTTGGGTCATAGACTGGCATTGAGACCTCCATTATTCTTCTTTCGACCATGAAGTCTCTCAGCCTCGTCAGTTTTCATTATCACGTGCTCAGGATCTATCGTGTTCCTTTCATTGACCATCGTTACCAAAAAGCACAGATATTTACCCGGAACAACTGATGGGGGAAGCGCAGCCATTCCTCCCAACCCCGGTCTCTGCCTGAATAGAAACTCCACGTTCTGATATTCTCTCTTGAAATCAGCCTCTAGTCTCGAATTGAAGCTCATGTCCGCCGTTATACAGATCGCGCTTGTTCTATCCGACAAAATGAAGTCGCTATCCATGATCAGGATGTTCTCTGAATATTCATTGGGTGTATCAAACTTTAATTTGAAATTCCAGCCTATGGCAGTATCCGCCTGTTCCTCATCTAGTTCCAGCCCATTGGTCTCTTTCACTTCTCTTAGTTTCTTTATCATCAAATTTTCGGTGTGGGTAAGTCCTACCCCCACTCCCCGGACAAAAATATTTATCGACGTCCACGTCGATGATGCTGGGTCTAAGTTATCTGGCGGTATCTCGAGCGGCCTGTCAGCTGCTGTCCACCCTATTAGGGGATCTTTTGTTTTCACGTGTTTTTCTGCTGACACGACGACCTGCTGGATGCTTTGCTCTTCATCTCTTTCGCTCTTGAGATCGCGCATCCATTCCAGTATCCTCAAGTTTGTGTTTTCCCTCCTTTCTATTTAGCTCTGCTGCAGATCTGTTTCTTGTTCTGGTGTGGAGTAGTCTTCTTGCGGGTAGTGTTCGCTGTCGTTGATGATTTGCCATTCATCATCGGCTACCAATTCGCCCACACTTAGTAACTCTTCGCTTAACTCGTCAGGCTGTACCTTGTCAATCAAGAAGTCATCTCCCGTACCTGTATATCTCAAGCCTGTCCGTTTCCGACTGACACTCCTTGTTCCTACTGATCTCGGCAAGTCTTGTTCCGTCCACTTTGGCACCTCATTCTACTCTGGATCATTCCAGTCCTCTTCCGCAAAGGATTCAGCATCTGAGTCTGCATCTATCTTCTCATTGTCATCCAAGCTCACGTCCTCGTTGCCATCATTTTTTTCTCTGGTTCCTCTTTCGTTCACTTCGCATGCTGGCTCTACCAATAGGTGCTCTAAGCCCTCCATATTCTGCGATACTCACCAAACTTCCGGAGATGGGACATGAGGTTTCAGATTTTCATAATGCGCTGCTCGTCCCGTATTCAAGCAGTAGAACCGTCCCTGCTGGTGTACTTCCGCTATCATGAATGGTCCACGAAATTTCTTAAGTTTCTTCGTCCCCTTGGGAGGTATTATGTTCTGGAACACCCAGACGTATTGGCCCACTGCATACGGTTTTGCTTGAAGTATCCTCTCATTGTATTTCTTCCGCTGCCTCATTTGTGCTTGCGCCGTGTTCCTCCTGCAGAGCTCGTTTAGTTCCTGTTGTCTCTTGACCGCTTCTTTCACATAAGCTTGAGGCGACGTCTTTTTCCCTGCGTGGGCAAAAGAATGTTAGAGGCATTGCGCTCTCCCTGCCCGTTAACATCTTGAAGGGACTGATTCCTGTCGTCGAGTGTTGCGTGCTGTTGAATGCCTCTACCACTTGCGGCAGATATTTATCCCAGTCTGCCATGTATCTCGAGCAATATACCCTCAGAATGTTCACCAATGTTCTGTTCTCTCTCTCCACTAACCCGTTAGTCTGAGGATGGTAAGTCGTTGAGTGCTCTTGAGCAATGTGTGACCTCTTCATCAATTCCTTTGTCAGGTCACCCACGAAGGCTTTCCCGTTGTCCGGACAATTTTTCTTCTTCAGCTTCTTCTTTTGCAGTGGGCCACTCCCCGGACTCTTGACCCAGACCATGGTGTTCAGCCTCCTCCTTGAATGATACCTTCTTCTTCCTAGCCATAGTCCGCTTAAGTATGTCATCAGGGATTCTCGCAACCAATGACTGCACGACTTCTTTTTCATCAGGTTTCTTTTCTTTCAAGGAGTCTTCGCTACCTTCCGCATCATTCCTTCTCAATATTGTGACTTCTGGTTTCTCTTTACCCTTTTCCTCGACCACGGGTTTATCGTCTGCTAGTTTCTCGAGTAATCTCTTTAAGTCATCACCTATCTCTGCCCTTCCCGTTTCTACTTGATTGAGATCATAGCCCTTTGCTTTGAGTGTCTCCCTCACAATTTTCGACTTCAGCATTATCCCGATTGGGATCCCTTGGTTTTTTTTCAGGATTGTTTTCTCTGGACGCTCTTTTGGTAATTCGGGATGATCTTTTATAGGTTTTCCAGACTTGTCGAGCCACCTCGTGAGTGGAAGACTATCGTACGTTTCCTTATCCATGAAAGAGAAGCCATCTTTGATTTCTGGCCTATCTGTCTCCCTCTGTTCCTGTTTCTCGTAGAACTCCGTCTTATTGCTCAAGCTATCGCCATATTGATGTTTTTTTTTGTCCTATGCTCAATTATCATGTTGTATCCATCCAGGCGAACTATCCATCTCCCATTGTAGCTCTGATCCATTGAGTACGTTTCTAACCAGCTGAGTGCCCTGTTGTCGACCCGTAACTTGAACGGCTCGCTACCTAGGTATGCCCTGTATTTTTCGACAAAAGTAACCACCGCGAACATCTCTGCTTTAGGCGCCCCGTACTTCATCTCTGTATCACTCAAGACTTTACTCCCGTATGCTATCGGTCTCAAGACTGTCTTTCCGTTCCATTCCTGCTCTTGATGTAGTATGCCAGAAATCGCTACTACCGACGCATCCGTGTCCAGCATGTACATTCCTTTTTCCGTAGGCATCCCTAACACCGGTGCTTAACACAACTCCTTCTTTATTCTCTGGAATAACTCTTCTGCCGCAATGTTCCACGTGAATTTCTTGCCTTTGTGCCTCATGAGCTGTTGCATTGGGTACATTTTGTCCGCATAGCCCTTAATGAATCCCCTATAAAAGTTCGCGAACCCCAAGAAGCTCATCAATTGATGTTCTGTTTTTGGTGCTTTCCAGGTCAGAACCGCTTCTACTGCGTCTGGGTTTGATCTGATGCCATGTCTATCAACCATCCTCCCCAGGTATTTAATCGAGTCCTTGACTATTTCGCACTTTGATGGTTTGCATTTTAGTCCCGATCTCTTCATGCAGGCGAACACCTCGTCTAGTCGCTCGATGTGGTCTTCTAGTGTTGGTGTCGCTATTACCACGTCGTCCACGTAGCACATTAGCTGGTTGCCGTATTTCTTCGTTACACCTATCAATGCGTGTGCCATCAATCGTTGAAACGTAGCCGTGGCGTTGCAAAGACCAATGAGCATGCTTTTCCATTGAAACAGCCCCAGCTCGCAGGCAAAAGCTGTTTTGTCCCTGTCCTGCTTCCTCAGTGGAACCTGCGAAAAAGCTGATCCTCAATCAAGTGTCGTAAAAAATTTTGCGTCCCCTAATTTCGAGAGGCTCTCATCAATTCTAGGTATGGGATAGGCATCCTTCACCGTGACAGAGTTCAGATATCGAAAGCCATAAAAAACCTTAATTGGTCGCCCTTCTTCTTAGCCATCACTACTCCACACGCCCACGGTGATTTGGATGGTTCTATCATATCATACTCTAGTAAGGTTTCTATCTCTTTTCTACATGCATCCGAGCTGTGTGGGGTCATACGCCTCGCCCCCTCCGTGTGCAGTACCGCCGACTCTTCGAGCTTTTTTTACTATTCAACAAATTTACAACATCCAATGTCTGCCTTATGTTTCGAAAAAACGTCCCCAGTCCGCTCTAGTACGTCGTCCTTGATGGCTTGCAGATGTTCGTCCGTTAACTTGCCCCTCAAGTGTTCTATTTCTGGTAAAACCGGTTTATCCATTTCCATTTCCTCTAGTGTGGGTCGTTCCGGGAAATTCGAACAGCTCGAAAGTCCATCGTCTGTCTCTGACTTAAGTGATTCCACAAGACCTGAGGTATCTTTCACTTTCTCTAATCTTCTCAAGAAACAAATCTTGTCCCTTTGATTGGGACAATCAAGAACTTCATTCTCTTTTATATTTTCAGTCATTTCATATCGAGTTTTCATGGGTAAAGCGTTTCCCAGTTTCCTTCCCCTCTAGATAGTGATGGATATATCAAGAGTATTCAACAAGACACTGACGCAGAGGCCGCTCTTGGTTATCGAGAAGGATCTTCCTAAAACAGCAGCACTTTGAATACTTGGATTTGGGACTATGCATACTTGCTTGTTGTCACTTAGTTTGTCATAATTTTTCATCCGCAAGCTTACAATTGCCGCTTCGTTTGCTTTCAGCCTCGCCCTCCTACTTGCTTTCAGCCTCACCCTCCTATTAGCCTCACGTCTGGCCAGCATTTTTAGAGTGTTACAATTTCCACTTCCTACCGCTCCCATCTCGGCCTCTGGCACTGGCACCGGCCTACACAATGTCTCATTCAACTTCTGTCTTTCAATTTACTCTTCTTCATCCGGTGCATATCCCAGACTCTTCATGCCTTGTTTGTACGTCCTGCAATCCGCCACGTGATGATCCGCTGATCCGCAATTTGCGCATGACCTACGTTTGTCCATATCATCTCTAGGCTTGTACCACGACGACCTCTGTGGTGGACTTCCTCCCTGCATGTTTCTATTTTCTGAGTAGGGATACTTCTTCGGTTTCAACAAGTACTCCCTTGACTTTTGTCTCATCTCTTCTGGAGTTGGTGCATTATCCTTCGAAAGTGTATAGTACGTTGCCAGCATTGTTGTCAAGTCGTCACTTTGT
The DNA here is from genome assembly GCF_963678635.1 of Symsagittifera roscoffensis. NCBI lineage: Eukaryota > Metazoa > Xenacoelomorpha > Acoela > Convolutidae > Symsagittifera > Symsagittifera roscoffensis. The sequence continues at coordinate 31,860,011 of NC_087062.1, forward strand.
CTCATCTCTTCTGGAGTTGGAGCATTATCCTTCGAAAGTGTATAGTACGTTGCCAGCATTGTTCTCAGGTCGACGAACATCGAGGCGATGCTGAAATTCCTTCTGTTTGTTCATTCCTCAGGATCACTCCTTCTCCTCAAGCTCTCAAGATCATCCAGGAATCGATCTTTTTATTCATCGTCCCTCTGCCTTCTTTTTTCAAATCTCATCATAGCTTTGTGGTCGTTCATTCCTGATCCGAATCGGTTCAGCAATATCTCGAAGATCTTGTCACGTTCCTCTTCCTTCTTTGCAACAACACATTTCAACGCTGTGCACCCTAGGTTGCTCAAGATTGCCATGCAGGCCTGCCTTTCGTCATTCAAGTTGTCTTGTTCCAAGTGTAACCTCATGACTTCTACCCATGTGTCGATGCATCCATCTGAGTCTTTGAATTCCTTTGGTTTCTTGAAGGTTTCCTGGATTTGCCACCTCCTCTTTCACTCGAGTCTGTAGTCCTTGTAGCGAACGCTTCCAGTATCCTATTCATCATTTCCCAGATGTTAGCCCACGTCATGGCATCCGGTCCCACATTAGTTCTCGTGGTGGAATCCCCTGGGCCGTTTGTTGAGTTCGAGTTTCCACCCTTCAAAATTATCTTTGACCCCACCTGCCCCTGCGCTCGCTGCACTCCGGGGTAACGGTGTGGACTCTCGTTGATTCCGCCGTGGTTCTACAAAATCGACTCTGTTGCCTTGCGTTCGATCTGTTACCAGCTTGTCTTGTGCTGTAGAGTTTCTCAAGAGAGCATCCAGTTTGGACTGTATGGCACATGAAATTTCTCCCTGGTCTCTGCTTATTGTGTCTATTCTCGTCTCCAGACTCCACAATTTACTGTTCACAGTGCGTACCGTTGCTTCATTTCTTGCATGTCTTTTTTGATATTTTTCTCTCTTTACCGACAAAGAGAGAGAGAAAAATTTCAAAAAAGACATGCAAGAAATGAAGCAACGGTAAGACACTGTGAACAGTAAGTTGTGGAGTCTGGAGACGAGAATAGACACAATGAGCAGAGACCAGGCAGAAAGTTCATGTGCCATACAGTCCAAACTGGATGCTCTCTTGAGAAACTCTACAGCACAAGACAAGCTGGTAACAGATCGAACGCAAGGCAACAGAGTCGATTTTGTAGAACCACAACGAAATCAACGAGAGTCCACACCGTTGCCCCGGAGTGCAGTGAGCGCAGGGGCAGGGGGGCCAAGATAATTATGAAGGGTAGCACCTCGAACTCAACAAACGGCCCAGGGGATTCCACCACGAGAACTAATGTGGAACCCGATTCCATGAAAGGCGCTTACAACTGGGAAATGATGAATAGGATACTGTAAGCGTTCGCTACAAGGATTACAGACTCGAGTGAAAGAGGAGGGGCAAATCCAGCAAAACCTTCAAGAAACCAAAGGAATTCGAAAACGACTCAGATGGATGCATCGACACATGGGTAGAAGTCATGAAGTTACAGTTGGAACAAGACAACTTGAATGACGAAAGGCAGGCATGCATGGCAATCTTGAGCAACCTAGAGGGCACAGCGTTGAAATGTGTAGTTGCAAAGAAGGAAGAGGAACGTGATACTGCGGACAAGATCTTCGAGATTTTGCTGGACCGATTCGGATCAGGAATGAACGGCCACCAAGCTATGATGAGATTTGAAAAAAGAAGACAGAGGGACGATGAATCGATCGATCGATTCCTGGATGATCTTGAGAGCTTGAGGAGAAGGAGTGATCCCGAGGAATCAACAAACGGAGGGAATTTCAGCATCGCCTCGAAGTTTAACGAAGGGTAGAAAGTGACGACTTGAGAACAATGCTGGCAACGTACTATACACTTTTGAAGGATAATGCACCAACTCCAGACGAGATGAGACAAAATCAAGGGAGTACATATTGATGAAACCGAAGAAGTATCCCTACTCAGAAAATAGAAACATGCAGGGAGGAAGTCAACCACAGAGGTCGTCGTGGTACAAGCCTGGAGATGATATGGGCAAACGTAGGTCATGCGCAAAAATTTTTAGGTAACACTCTAAAAATGGTGACAGGAAAACCGGCATAATAACCGGCATTCGGCATAATAAAATATGGAGCCCAGATAATGTCGATAACCACAGTGGGTGGCCATGAAGTAACGAGAAACCTGAGTGAACCGAGCGATCAGACGATAATGCACATTGTTGTGTACGCAGACTACTTGAGTACAATAAGTCCACAATTAAAATCTAGAGCCTTAAGAGCTTTACTCACGAGGGGCGGCAGCAAATCAGTCCGCGACGAAAATAGATACACGGAGGACTACGCTCCACATGAGGTAATGTTAAACATAGATGGAATAAACATATACATGAAGACTATGATAACATGTGACGAAGATCTAGTCGGACAGATCTACTTGGGCAGAAAAGAACTGAAAGTGAGATCGATTGGACACTGCGCCATGTTGGAAAAAGATGCAAGGCATATCGGAACGGAAGCAGACGTATCAGCACACGTGCTTGACATAAACCGCAAGAAGACTCAGTTGCGCGGGTTACTAGGCACAGGAGCGGTCTTGAGCGTTATACCAATCGAAACTTGGGAGCGAGTGCGCTATGACAAACAAGATTTGATAGACTCGAGAATACGGCTGTCAACTGCAAACAAAGGGGCGCTGCGGGTCATAGGCAGGACACCAATAATAGCCCTAATTTTGGGGGAACGGAACCTGTGGTAGAGCTTTCTTGTGGAAAACCTAGATGAGTCTGATCAATTCATTTTAGGCAGAGTTTCATCAGAAATTTCCACGTAACAATTGATCTAAACCATGCCAAGTTCAGGATTCGAAACCCGGAAAGGAAGTACTTAATTAAACCGGTAAAATTATTAATGACGAATGAGAATAAAGCACCGGTGTTCCTGAGTAGGAGGGTGAGGCTGAAAGCAAACGAAGCGGCAATTGTAAGCTTGCAGATGACAAATTATGACGAACTAAGTGACAACAAGCAAGTATGCATAGTCCCAAATCCAAATATTCAAAGTGCTGCTGTTTTAGGAAGATCCTTCTCGATAATCAAGAGCGGCCTCTGCGTCAGTGTCTTGTTGAATACTCTTGATATACCCATCACTATCCAGAGCGGAAGGAAACTGGGATACGCTTTACCCGTGAAAACTCGATATGAAATGACTGAAAATGTAAAAGAGAATGAAGTTCTTAATTTTCCCAATCATAGGGACAAGATTTGTTTATTGAGAAGATTAGAGAAAATGAAAGATACATCAGGTCTTGTGAAATCACTTAAGTCAGAGACAGACGATGGACTTTCGAGCTGTTCGTATTTCCCGGAAAGACCCACACTAGAGGAAACGGAACTGGATAAACCAGTTTTACCAGAAATAGAACACTTGAGGGGCAAGTTAACGGACGAACAGCTCCAAGCCATCAAGGACGACGTACTAGAGCGGACTGAGGACATTTTTTCGAAACATAAGGCAGACATTGCATGTTGTAATTTTGTTGAATATGAAAAAGAGCTCGAAGAGTCGGCGGTACCGCACAGGGAGGGGACGAGGCGTATGACCCCACACAACTCGGATGCATGTAGAAAAGAGATAGAAACCTTACTAGAGTATGATATGATAGAACCGTCCAAATCACCGTGGGCGTGTGGAGTAGTGATGGCTAAGAAGAAGGGCGACCAATTAAGCTTTTGTTGTGGCTTTCGATATCTGAACTCCGTCACGGTGAAGGATGCCTATCCCATACCTAGAATTGATGAGAGCCTCTCGAAGTTAGGGGACGCAAAATTTTTTACGACTCTTGATTGAGGATCAGCTTTTTCGCAGGTTCCACTGAGGAAGCAGGACAGGAACAAAACAGCTTTTGCCTGCGAGCTGGGGCTGTTTCAATGGAAAAGCATGCTCTTTGGTCTTTGCAATGCCACGGCTACGTTTCAACGATTGATGGCACACGCATTGATAGGTATAACGAAGAAATACGGCAACCAGCTAATGTGCTACGTGGACGACGTGGTAATAGCGACACCAACACTAGAAGACCACATCGAGCGACTAGACGAGGTGTTCGCCTGCATGAAGAGATCGGGACTAAAATGCAAACCATCAAAGTGCGAAATACTCAAGGACTCGATTAAATACCTGGGGAGGGTTGTTGATAGACACGGCATCAGATCAAACCCAGACGCAGTAGAAGCGGTTCTGACCTGGAAATCACCAAAAACAGAACATCAATTGATGAGCTTCTCGGGTTTTGGGACTTATTATAGGGGATTCATTAAGGGCTATGCGGACAAAGTGTACCCGATGCATTAACTCATGAGGCACAAAGGCAAGAATTTCACGTGGAACAATGCGGCAGAAGAGTCATTCCAGAGAATAAAGAAGGAGTTGTGTTAAGCACCGGTGCTACGGATGCCTACGGAAAAAGGAATGTACATACTGGACACGGATGCGTCGGTAGTAGCGATTTCTGGCATACTACATCAGGAGCAGGAATGGGACGGAAAGACAGTCTTGAGACCGATAGCATACGGGAGTGAAGTCTTGAGTGATACAGAGATGAAGTACGGGGGAAAATTATTAATGGCGAATGAGAATAAAACACCGGTGTTCCTGAGAAGGAGGGTGAGGCTGAAAGCAAACGAAGCGGCAATTGTAAGCTTGCAGATGACAAATTATGACGAACTAAGTGACAACAAGCAAGTATGCATAGTCCCAAATCCAAATATTCAAAGTGCTGCTGTTTTAGGAAGATCCTTCTCGATAATCAAGAGCGGCCTCTGCGTCAGTGTCTTGTTGAATACTCTTGATATACCCATCACTATCCAGAGCGGAAGGAAACTGGGATACGCTTTACCCGTGAAAACTCGATATGAAATGACTGAAAATGTAAAAGAGAATGAAGTTCTTAATTTTCCCAATCATAGGGACAAGATTTGTTTATTGAGAAGATTAGAGAAAATGAAAGATACATCAGGTCTTGTGAAATCACTTAAGTCAGAGACAGACGATGGACTTTCGAGCTGTTCGTATTTCCCGGAAAGACCCACACTAGAGTAAACGGAACTGGATAAACCAGTTTTACCAGAAATAGAACACTTGAGGGGCAAGTTAACGGACGAACAGCTCCAAGCCATCAAGGACGACGTACTAGAGCGGACTGAGGACATTTTTTCGAAACATAAGGCAGACATTGCATGTTGTAATTTTGTTGAAAATGAAATATAGCTCGAAGAGTCGGCGGTACCGCACAGGGAGGGAGCGAGGCGTATGACCCCACACAACTCGGATGCATGTAGAAAAGAGATAGAAACCTTACTAGAGTATGATTTGATAGAACCATCCAATTCACCGTGGGCGTGTGGAGTAGTGATGGCTAAGAAGAAGGGCGACCAATTAAGTTTTTGTTGTGGCTTTCGATATCTGAACTCCGTCACGGTGAAGGATGCCTATCCCATACCTAGAGTTGATGAGAGCCTCTCGAAGTTAGGGGACGCAAAATTTTTTACGACTCTTGATTGAGGATCAGCTTTTTCGCAGGTTCCACTGAGGAAGCAGGACAGGAACAAAACAGCTTTTGCCTGCGAGCTGGGGCTGTTTCAATGGAAAAGCATGCTCTTTGGTCTTTGCAATGCCACGGCTACGTTTCAACGATTGATGGCACACGCATTGATAGGTATAACGAAGAAATACGGCAACCAGCTAATGTGCTACGTGGACGACGTGGTAATAGCGACACCAACACTAGAAGACCACATCGAGCGACTAGACGAGGTGTTCGCCTGCATGAAGAGATCGGGACTAAAATGCAAACCATCAAAGTGCGAAATACTCAAGGACTCGATTAAATACCTGGGGAGGGTTGTTGATAGACACGGCATCAGATCAAACCCAGACGCAGTAGAAGCGGTTCTGACCTGGAAATCACCAAAAACAGAACATCAATTGATGAGCTTCTCGGGTTTTGGGACTTATTATAGGGATTCATTAAGGGCTATGCGGACAAAGTGTACCCGATGCATTAACTCATGAGGCACAAAGGCAAGAATTTCACGTGGAACAATGCGGCAGAAGAGTCATTCCAGAGAATAAAGAAGGAGTTGTGTTAAGCACCGGTGCTACGGAGGCCTACGGAAAAAGGAATGTACATACTGGACACGGATGCGTCGATAGTAGCGATTTCTGGCATACTACATCAGGAGCAGGAATGGGACGGAAAGACAGTCTTGAGACCGATAGCATACGGGAGTGAAGTCTTGAGTGATACAGAGATGAAGTACGGGGGAAAATTATTAATGGCGAATGAGAATAAAACACCGGTGTTCCTGAGTAGGAGGGTGAGGCTGAAAGCAAACGAAGCGGCAATTGTAAGCTTGCAGATGACAAATTATGACGAACTAAGTGACAACAAGCAAGTATGCATAGTCCCAAATCCAAATATTCAAAGTGCTGCTGTTTTAGGAAGATCCTTCTCGATAATCAAGAGCGGCCTCTGCGTCAGTGTCTTGTTGAATACTCTTGATATACCCATCACTATCCAGAGCGGAAGGAAACTGGGATACGCTTTACCCGTGAAAACTCGATATGAAATGACTGAAAATGTAAAAGAGAATGAAGTTCTTAATTTTCCCAATCATAGGGACAAGATTTGTTTATTGAGAAGATTAGAGAAAATGAAAGATACATCAGGTCTTGTGAAATCACTTAAGTCAGAGACAGACGATGGACTTTCGAGCTGTTCGTATTTCCCGGAAAGACCCACACTAGAGGAAACGGAACTGGATAAACCAGTTTTACCAGAAATAGAACACTTGAGGGGCAAGTTAACGGACGAACAGCTCCAAGCCATCAAGGACGACGTACTAGAGCGGACTGAGGACATTTTTTCGAAACATAAGGCAGACATTGCATGTTGTAATTTTGTTGAAAATGAAATATAGCTCGAAGAGTCGGCGGTACCGCACAGGGAGGGAGCGAGGCGTATGACCCCACACAACTCGGATGCATGTAGAAAAGAGATAGAAACCTTACTAGAGTATGATTTGATAGAACCATCCAATTCACCGTGGGCGTGTGGAGTAGTGATGGCTAAGAAGAAGGGCGACCAATTAAGTTTTTGTTGTGGCTTTCGATATCTGAACTCCATCACGGTGAAGGATGCCTATCCCATACCTAGAATTGATGAGAGCCTCTCGAAGTTAGGGGACGCAAAATTTTTTACGACTCTTGATTGAGGATCAGCTTTTTCGCAGGTTCCACTGAGGAAGCAGGACAGGAACAAAACAGCTTTTGCCTACGAGCTGGGGCTGTTTCAATGGAAAAGCATGCTCTTTGGTCTTTGCAACGCCACGGCTACGTTTCAACGATTGATGGCACACGCATTGATAGGTGTAACGAAGAAACACGGCAACCAGCTAATGTGCTACGTGGACGACGTGCTAATAGCGACACCAACACTTGAAGACCATATCGAGCGACTAGACGAGGTGTTCGCCTGCATGAAGAGATCGGGACTAAAATGCAAACCATCAAAGTGCGAAATACTCAAGGACTCGATTAAATACCTGGGGAGGATTGTTGATAGACACCGCATCAGATCAAACCCAGACGCAGTAGAAGCGGTTCTGACCTGGAAATCATCAAAAAAAAAACATCAATTGATGAGCTTCTTGGGTTTTGCTAACTATTATAGGGGATTCATTAAGGGCTATGCGGACAAAGTGTACCCGATGCAACAACTCATGAGGCACAAAGGCAAGAAATTCACGTGGAACAATGCGGCAGAAGAGTCATTCCAGTGAATAAAGAAGGATTTGTGTTAAGCAGCAGTGCTACGGATGCCTACGGAAAAAGGAATGTACATGCTGGACACGGATGCGTCGGTAGTAGCGATTTCTGGCATACTACATCAAGAGCAGGAATGGAACGGAAAGACAGTCTTGAGACCGATAGCATACGGGAGTAAAGTCTTGAGTGATACAGATATGAAGTACGGGGCGCCTAAAGCAGAGATGTTCGCGGTGGTTACCTTTGTCGAAAAATACAGGGCATACCTAGGTAGCGAGCCGTTCAAGTTACGAGTCGACAACAGGGGAATCAGCTGGTTAAAAACGTACTCAATGGATCAGAGCTACATTGGGAGATGGATAGTTCACCTGGATAGATACAACATGATAATTGAGCATAGGATAAAAGCCAAACATCAAAATGCCGATAGTTTGAGCAATTAGAGGGAGTTCTTAGAGAGACAGGAACAGAGGAAGGCAGATAGGCCAGAAATCAAAGATGGCTTCTCTTTCATGGATAAGGAAACGTACGATAGTCTTCCACTCACGAGGTGGCTCGACAAGTCAGGAAAACCTATAAAAGATCATCCCGAATCACCAAAAGAGCGTCCAGAGAAAACAATCCTGAAAAGAAACCAAGGGATGCCAATCGGGATAATGCTCAAGTCGAAAACTGTGAGGGAGACACTCAAAGCAAAGGGCTATGATCTCAATCAAGTAGAAACGGGAATGCCAGAGATAGGTGATGACTTAAGGAGATTACTCGAGAAACTAGCAGACGATAAACCCGTGGTCGAAGAAAAGGGTGAAGAGAAACCAGAAGTCACGATATTGAGAAGGAATGATGTGGAAGGTAGCGAAGACTCTTTGCAAGAAAAGAAACCTGATGAAAAAGAAGTCGTGCAGTCATTGGTTGAGAGAATCCCTGATGACATACTTAAGCGGACTATGGTTAGGAAGAAGAAGGTGGCATTCAAGGAGGAGGCTGAACACCTTGCACTGGGTCAAGAGTCCGGGGAATGGCCCACTGCAAAAGAAGAAGCTTAAGAAGAAAAATTGTCCGGGGAGTGTGAAGAATGGGATGAAGACTCAGAGAAGAGCAGCGATGACCAAGATAGTCTATGCATGATATTGGCAGAAGAGAAGATGAGGAACCGCGACAGGGAGCTACAGACGGATCCTTCCTCAGGAACGTACAATTTGGATCAGCAGGAGGTGTGCGGAGGTGAAGAACTTGAGAAAATTGCAGTGTCAAGAAAACCGTTCAGGGAGCTATCGTGCAACTCAAATCAAATGTCGGAACAAACCTGGTGCCAGAAGATGACAGGAAGGTCTTGAGGAGGATAGTTTGTTTCAAGCTGAAAGACGACATCCACAGTCCCGGACAAATGAATGGTCAGATAATGTCACTGAAGGAACACGTCTAGGCGGGTTATAGGCTGTCGGATCTGATACGAGCCCAAAAGAATGACAAGATGACAAGCAACCTCTCCAACTGGATCCGGACGGGAGCCAAAGAGAAAGGGGATCTGGAAGAAGACAGCTACAAGATCTTGAGCCAGTTCTACAAAGAGAGAAAAGATTTACTCTATCACACAGCTGATGGGGTGGTAGCATGCAGGAGAAAGGATGAGGAGAAGATACTACACAAGCATATACTCATCATACTACCACAATTGTACCAGACTGAAGTGTTATCCAGATCGCATGATCAAATGGGGCACCAGGGGATAGACAATGTGCAACAGAGAACACTACACAGGTTTGATTGGCCGGGGTTAAGGAAGGCTTGCGAAAGATGGGTGAACGCGTGTCTGGCATGCCTACAGGTGAAAGACCCACGGAAGATGTAGTTCCCACTCAAATCCTTTGAGAGCTCGGAATTCAACGAGGTTGTGCTGATAGACCACCAGAAGATCTGCATGACAGAGTCGGGATACAACCAAATACTTGTCGAAACAGACCACTTTACGAAGTCGGCAGAAGCGGTGCCCAGTCAAACAGCCTCTGCAGAGGAGACTTGTGACCACTTGATAACACATTGGATATCACGATACGGACAACGGGAAAGCCTTCGTGGGTGACCTGACAAAAGAATTGATGAAGAGGTCACACATTGCTCAAGATCACTCAACGACTTACCATCCTCAGACTAACGGGTTAGTGGAGAGAGAGAACAGAACATTGGTGAACATGCTGAGGGTATATTGCTCGAGATACATGACAGACTGGGATAAATATCTGCCGCAAATGGTAGGGCATACAACAGCACGCAACACTCGACGACAGGAATCAGTCCCTTCATGATGTTAACGGGCAGGGAGAGCGCAATGCCTCTAACATTCTTTTACCCAGAATACGCAGGGAACAAGACGTCTCCTCAAGCTTATGTGAAAGAAGCGGTCAAGAGACAACAGGAACTAAACGAGCTCTGAAGGAGGAACACGGCGCAAGCACAAATGAGGCAGCGGAAAAAATACGATGAGAGGATACTTCAAGCAAAACCGTATGCAGTGGGCCAATACGTCTGGGTGTTCCAGAACATAATACCTCCCAAGGGGACGAAAAAACTTAAAAAATAGCGTGGACCATTCATGATAGCGGAAGTACACCAGCAGGGACGGTTCTACTGCTTGAGTACGGGACGAGCAGCGCATTATGAAAATCTGAAACCTCATGTCCCATCTCCGGAAGACTGGTGCATACCGCAGAATATGGAGGGACTAGAGCAACTATTAGTAGAGCCAGCATGCGAAGTGAACGAAGGAGGAACCAGAGAAAAAAATGATTGCAACGAGGACGTGAGCATGGATGACAATGAGAAGATAGATGCAGACTCAAATGCTGAATCCTTTGCGGAAGAGGACTGGAATGATCCAGAGCAGAACGAGGTGCCAAAATAGACGGAACCAGACTTGCCGAGATCAGTAGGAACAAGGAGTGGCAATCGGAAACGGACAGGCTTGATATCGAACAGGTACGGGGATGAATTCTTGATTGATAAGATACAGCCTGACGAGTTAAGCGAAGAGTTACTGAGTGTGGGCGAATTGGTAGCCGATCATGAATGGCAAATCATCAACGACAGCGAAAACTGCCCGCAAGAAGACTACTCCACACCAGATCAAGAAACAGATCTGGAGCAGAGCTAGATAGAAAGGAGGGAAAACACAAACTTGAGGATACTGGAATGGATGCGCGATCTCAAGAGCGAAGGAGATGAAGAGCAAAGCATCCAGCAGGTCGACGTGTCAGCGGAAAAACACATGAAAACGAAAGATACACTCTCCGGTTAGACAGCAACTGACAGGCCGCTCGATATACCGCCAGATAATTTAGACCCAGCATCATCGACCGGGAAGTCGATAAATATTTTTGTCCGGGGAGTGGGGGTAGGACTTACCCACACCAAAAATTTGATGATTAAGAAACTCAGAGAAGTGAGTGAGACCAACGGGCTGGAACTGGACGAGGAAGAGGCTGAGCCTGCCATAGGACGGAATTTCAAAACAAAGTTTGATATACCCAATGAATATTCAGAGAACATCCTGATCACGGACAGCGACTTCATACTGTCAGATAGGACAAGCGCGATCTGTATAGCGGCGGACATGAGCTTCAAATCGAGACTGGAGGCTGATTTCAAGAGAGAATATCAGAACGTGGAGTTTCCATTCAGGCAGAGACCGGGGTTGGGAGGAATTGCTGCGCTTCCCCCATCAGTTTCACAAGTTCCGGGTAAATATCTGTGCTTTTTGGTAACGAGGATCAATGAAAGGAACACGATAGATCCTGAGCACGTGATGTTGGCACTGACGAGGCTGAGAGACATCATGGTCGAAAGAGGAATAATGGAGGTCTCAATGCCGGTCCATGACCCAAACAGGGGCAAATTGAACCCAAGGGAATTATACGCTATCCTACACGTGGTCTTTGCAGAAACGGAGATAACGGTACACCAGCACAAGAATTACTACTTGAGTATCACCTGAGTTTCGGCGGACGAGGAGGTCTCAAGTTAGGTACAAAGGGGGTCTTAAGTTAGGTACAAAGGGGCGCGAAGCAGGTAGATGGATTTTAACGCAATTGGCATGACTCTGCATGCTCTTAAAATTTCTTATTGATTTTTTTAGTGAAATAGATGGTGGGATAATGTTTTAAACACGGTAAGGAGGGGCGGGGGGCTTAGGTTAGAAATAGAACATCTTGGTCTAAGAAATGGGTTTAATTTTCAAATTGATTTGTAAAATTGAACCGACACTAAAGCTACACTCACTCATTGAAGAGAAAGATATCTAGTGCAAGTACTCTATCAGCGGTCTCAGATGACCTTCTCAAGTTTGACTGGTACAGTATTCTCAAGTCTAACTGGTACGGTATTCTCAAGTTTAACTGGTACGGTATTCTCAAGTTGGTTAATACGTAGGATCAAGTTGAAGGTAGTGACCATGGCGGAACACTACACAGGTTTGATTGGCCGGGGTTAAGGAAGGCTTGCGAAAGATGGGTGAACGCGTGTCTGGCATGCCTACAGGTGAAAGACCCACGGAAGTTGAAGTTCCCACTCAAATCCGTTGAGAGCTCGGAGTTCAACGAGGTTGTGCTGATAGACCACCAGAAGATCTGCATGAAAGAGACATGATACAATCAAATACTTGTCAAAATAGACCACGTTACGAAGTTGGCAGAAGCGGTGCCCTGTCAAACAGCCTCTGCGGAGGAGACTTGTGATCATATGATAACAAATTGGATATCACCATATGGTTGTCCGATGACATGCCAGTCGGACAACGGGAAAGCCTTCGTGGGTGACCTTATCATCCTCAGACTAACGGGTTAGAGAAGAGAGAGAACAGAACATGCTGAGGGTATATTGCTCGAGATACATGACAAACTGGGCTAAATATCTGCCGCAAGTGGTAGAGGCATACAACAGCACGCAACACTCGACGACAGGAATCAGTCCCTTCATGATGTTAACGGGCAGGGAGAGCGCAATGCCTCTAACATTCTTTTACCCAGAATACGCAGGGAAAAAGACGTCCCCTCAAGCTTATGTGAAAGAAGCCGTCAAGAGACAACAGGAACTAAACGAGCTCTGAAGGAGGAACACGGCGCAAGCACAAATGAGGCAGCGGAAAAATACGATGAGAGGATACTTCAAGCAAAACCGTATGCAGTGGGCCAATACGTCTGGGTGTTCCAGAACATAATACCTCCCAAGGGGACGAAGAAACTTAAAAAATAGCGTGGACCATTCATGAGAGCGGAAGTACACCAGCAGGGACGGTTCTACTGCTTGAATACGGGACAAGCAGCGCATTATGAAAATCTGAAACCCCATGTCCCATCTCCGGAAGACTGGTGCATACCGCAGAATATGGAGGGACTAGAGCACCTATGGGTAGAGCCAGCATGCGAAGTGAACGAAAGAGGAACCAGAGAAAAAAATGATTGCAACGAGGACGTGAGCATGGATGACAATGAGAACATAGATGCAGACTCAGATGCTGAATCCTTTGCGGAAGAGGACTGGAATGATCCAGAGCAGAACGAGGTGCCAAAGTGGACGGAACAAGACTTGCCGAGATCAGTAGGAACAAGGAGTGTCAGTCGGAAACGGACAGGCTTGAGATATACAGGTACGGGAGATGACTTCTTGATTGACAAGGTACAGCCTGACGAGTTAAGCGAAGAGTTACTAAGTGTGGGCGAATTGGTAGCCGATGATGAATGGCAAATCATCAACGACAGCGAACACTACCCGCAAGAAGACTACTCCACACCAGAACAAGAAACAGATCTGCAGCAGAGCTAAATAGAAAGGAGGGAAAACACAAACTTGAGGATACTGGAATGGATGCGCGATCTCAAGAGCGAAAGAGATGAAGAGCAAAGCATCCAGCAGGTCGTCGTGTCAGCAGAAAAACATGTGAAAACAAAAGATCCCTAATAGGGTGGACAGCAGCTGACAGGCCGCTCGCGATACCGCCAGATAACTTAGACCCAGCATCATCGACGTGGACGTCGATAAATATTTTTGTCCGGGGAGTGGGGGTAGGACTTACCCACACCGAAAATTTGATGATAAAGAAACTAAGAGAAGTGAAAGAGATCAATGGGCTGGAACTGGATGAGGAACAGGCTGATACTGCCATAGGCTGGAATTTCAAATTAAAGTTTGATACACCCAATGAATATTCAGAGAACATCCTGATCATGGATAGCGACTTCATTTTGTCGGATAGAACAAGCGCGATCTGTATAACGGCGGACATGAGCTTCAATTCGAGACTAGAGGCTGATTTCAAGAGAGAATATCAGAACGTGGAGTTTCTATTCAGGCAGTGACCGGGGCTGGGAGGAATGGCTGCCTTACCCCATCAGTTTCACAAGTTCCGGGTAAACATCTGTGCTTTTTGGTAACGAGGATCAATGGACACGATAAATCCTGAGCACGTGATGTTGGCACTGACGAGGCTGAGAGACTTCATGGTCGAAAGAGGAATAATGGAGGTCTCAATGCCGGTCTATGACCCAAACAGGGGCAAATTGAACCCAAGGGAATTGTACGCTATCCTACACGTGGTCTTTGCAGAAACAGAGATAACGGTACACTTGCACAAGAAGTATTACTTGAGTATCACCTGAGTTTCGGACGGACAATGAGGTCTCAAGTTAGGTACAAAGGGGTCTCAAGTTAGGTACAAAGGGGCGCGAAGCAGGTAGATGGATTTTAACGCAATTGGTATGACAATTGAATTTTAAGGAGTCAACGGGGCTAAAACATGAAATGAATCTGCATGCTCTTAAATTTTCTAATTGATTGTTTTTAGTCTAATAGATGGTGGGATAATGTTTTAAACACAATAATGAGGGGGGGGGGCTTAGGTTAGAAATAAAACATCTTGGTCTTAAAAATGGGTTGTATTTTCAAACTGATTTGTACAATTAAACCGACACCCAAGCTACACTCACTCAATGAAGAGAAAGATATCTAGTACAAGTACTCTATCAGCGGTCTCAGACGACTTTCTCAAGTTTGACTGGTACAATATTCTCAAGTCTAACTGGTACGGTATTCTCAAGTCTAACTGGTACGGTATTCTCAAGTTGGTTAATAAGTAAGATCAAGTTGAAGGTAGTGACCATGGCGGATCGCTTCTGGAAGTATATGCCAGCAGCGCTCAAGAGGCCCACACTCGACGAACTCTATAAGCGTTTTGAGGAACCTCGATTACACCCAAGACAATGGGAGGTTGGCGATGATGTTGAATGCCATCCTACAGCTAGAAGCGCAGGGTGAACGTAGGGAGTCAGCGACGGAAGCAGTGTTGATGGTCGGCTACACCACGGAAAGAATATCCAACCAGGAGCAAACTAGGTAGCTATCCTGGAACGTAGATGGGGGCGTGAGGGGATTCGACCTCGCAAGGAATCCCGGATTGAACAACACTACAGAATATGGTGCGGCAGAATTCCCACTTCCTACCAGACCGCCGGTAAGATCCGCAGCCCAATCAACGAGCAGGGGTCTGTCTATGATACGGTCTCAGCAGACGGATGGAGCATACCCGGACCTCAGCAACTTGAAGAGGGAACTAGAAAGAGCACAGAGGGAAAGAGACAAAGCGAATCTTGACCGGGATGGTGCGAAACTTGAGAGGGACCAGGCGAACCTGGAAAGAGATCAGGCGATCCTTGAGAGGGATCAGGCGAGGCTTGATCTCATCATGATTAGGACAGAGTACCAACAAGACCAGAAGGTACGCGAAAACGAGGCGAACTCTGAGCAGCTGAAGTCAGAGATAGAGAAGATTCAGAGGCGACAACGAGAGTTTGCGAGGCAGAAAGAGAAGGGAACGAGGACCGCAGAACAAGCAACCGCAGGATCGAGGCCAGAGTCGCGGATGGAGGTAGATGAAGTTCCTAGGTCCAGTGGACGATTCAACTTGGACCGAGCGGCTCAAGAACACATGAACGAGGGACTGGAAGTATGGATACCACCCGAGCCGGTGTCCTCCGTGTGCGGTTTAGAGGCGCAACCGATAGGGCCATTGATGGAGGTCACATTGCCGGGATATACACCGAGTTCAACCCCTGGTAGTAACCAAATAAGTGGGAGTTCATCGCGTCTTAAGGAGCTGCAAGATAGGTTACAGTTGAGAAGCCGTGATGATTCGACACGACAAGAGCGACCTTCCACCTGGAGGGACCAGCCAGTCAGGAGTGTCATAATCGCGAGCTACAAGAAGGACACAGATGGTAGGTATCACAGGCACAACCGAATGGATTGGACCACGGCACAACGGGCGAGAAGGGATTGCTTCCATGATGCGTCTTGGGCCGAATATTACGCACAGCCAAGAATACCAGAAGGTGCGGTCCACTTAATCACAGGGGACAGCCTGATACGGGTGCTGACCAAGATCCAGTCGCATTGGCAGGTGGGAGTCTTGAGCTTTTCTGGAGCCGCAACACCTCAGATGTTGGCGTCATGGTAGAGATGTACACGGTCACTCTGATGATGGGAACCAATGACGTGTCCAGAGGGGAATCGAGAAAGGTGATGAGACTGCACGAGAAAATGAGTTGCATTCTTGAGGAGTTGAGGATTTATCTGAATCCCGTGATACTCACGATTTGTACTATCCCATACAACATGAAGACCGATCAGCACGCGATGGAGATGAACGAGAAGGTGCGCAACATCAATGAGATAATTAGACGAATACAACAGAGGAGCGTGCTCCCCTGTTAGACTGTTGGACGTGGCAGACATGATGGAGCGATCTTTCCCGGATGATGCGTCATCGGATGGCATTCACTTTGACAAGCCCAAGGGCTTGGAGTGGCTGAATGGTGTCTTCCAGAGGCACATAAATGCGCTAGAGTCGGAACTGCTGGAAACGGGTACGCGAGCAAGTCGTTTGGTTTGCAGTTTGTATACGCTATCTTGATCCTAATAGCGGAAGAGAACGCTTGGCGGGTGTTGATGGCAGCCCCCAATCGTGGACTGGAGCCGACAAACTTGAGACTTCTAAAGTCGGAGTTGGCAGCGGCAATGGGAGGACGTGTCTCATGCCTTGAGGGGATACTACGAGTTAGCAGACATTCTCATTGTATTGGACGAGGTCCTCTTACTCGACATTTCGAATCTCACTCGACAGTTGAAGCTCAATCCGGAGATAAGGGATAATCACCCGATAATAAGCCACTCCGGGGACAATTGCAATGCAGAATGGGAGGGGGGAACGTGAAGGTCCCATTGAAACTTACCCCAAGTTTTGGAATTTGAATCCTTTGACGCCAGAGATCGAGAGTTCTTGAGAATTCCGGCGTGGAAAGAAAGTTTTGAGCTGGTGAAGAGGGAGTTAGAAATGATACTAGAGAGAGAAATTTTGCCACCACCGCCCCGAGTTCACGATGGTCAGGAGAATGACCTGGGGGATGAATAGCCCACTGGTGGTCCCATCCCTATACGCAAGATCCGCGGTGGAGAAGCAGCAGAAGGAGTTGGGGAGTTGGACCAAATGCTGACTCAAGTGGTGGCGATTAAGTCAGCAATGCCTGGCGAGCGTGAGCTGCTGCTATTTGGCAAGCGAGCGTGAGCTGACCGAGCAATGAAAAAAAAAGAACGTGGCTGCGGCCGAAAAACAATTGGAATCGATGGAGTACCGTCTGACGCAGGAAAGAGGCAGGTAGCCGTTCCTGACACCAAGGCTTGAGAACATCACAGATAAGACGCGGAAGAATGCTCCACCATTGATCAAGCAGGTATGGGAATTTCTTGAGGGGCAGCTGGAAGTGGCAGAGACCACCGTGATGACGTTGGGGAGAATCTTCATAGCGGCAACCAAGTCACCATTGGAGGATTCTGGAGGAAGCATGCGAAGGACGAGCTGAGGACGAGGAAAAATCACGAGATTTTGAGATTCTTGAGTCCTTGTTGGGAAAATGGTACATGGCTAGGGTGTTCTATGCGAAGGACACCATATTTGAGGCGTTTGTGCAAGAGCTGCTGAACATGCCCATAATTCTCTTGCTGGCTCTGTACTTGGTTTATCCCAGGTATTTGTTCAACATGGGTCCGACGTACATGTTCAGTAGAGGCGTGGAGACACTTCGGATTGATGGGTACCTGACACTAGTACTCTTAACACACGGGGAACTGGTGGCGTTTCATCGGTTGATGAAATATGGGGAACCCCTTTCGATGGGGAAGACTCACCCAAGTACAGAAACCTACTCGTACAAGTGCACCGCCGGACTGAATGCGTTGCTGGTGGAGTATCTTGTGATGCAAAATCGATACCTGACTGGCGAAGAGAGGAAACTGAAAACGAGAGAAGAATGGAAGGAGGCGAATGGTGGCATTCCTTTATTGACTGACCTGTGTTTGGCCATGAGATCGGATACGTTGGGAGTGATCAGGGGGCTTGGCGAGGTCGTAACCTGCATATATGGGCCGGCGATGACGTATGCCTTTCCGGATCCGCTCGTGGCGGCATACCGCAACTCAGTGGTGCACGTGAGTCTGATAAGTGTACTAGACGGGACGGCGTTGAACTGGTGCAGACAAGAGGAGCTGAGGGCACGAATGAGCCAAACGGTGCTCTTCGGGAAAGTCATGGATCCCGAGTTAAAAGTGTTCCATTTCCGTGGACAATTGCAATGCAGAATGGGAGGAGGGAACGTGAAGGTCCCATTGAAACTTACCCCAAGTTTTGGAATTTGAATCCTTTGAGACGGCAGACTTGACTGGGATTCCACTGAAATCGATAATGGGACCGATCAACTATCGATCCCCCAAACATCGAACAAGCATCAATCGAACAACCAGAATCAGGGTGGCAAACGATGAATGAGGTGCAAGAAAATGTGACTTCTCGATTCAGATCCAAGACAAAGGTGGCGTTCACAACGTCCCCAGGGTACGCGAGCAAGTCGTTTGGTTTGCAGTTTGTATACGCTATCTTGATCCTAATAGCGGAAGAGAACGCTTGGCGGGTGTTGATGGCAGCCCCCAATCGTGGACTGGAGCCGACAAACTTGAGACTTCTAAAGTCGGAGTTGGCAGCGGCAATGGGAGGACGTGTCTCATGCCTTGAGGGGATACTACGAGTTAGCAGACATTCTCATTGTATTGGACGAGGTCCTCTTACTCGACATTTCGAATCTCACTCGACAGTTGAAGCTCAATCCGGAGATAAGGGATAATCACCCGATAATAAGCCACTCCGGGGACAATTGCAATGCAGAATGGGAGGAGGCAACGTGAAGGTCCCATTGAAACTTACCCCAAGTTTTGGAATTTGAATCCTTTGACGCCAGAGATCGAGAGTTCTTGAGAATTCCGGCGTGGAAAGGAAGTTTTGAGCTGGTGAAGAGGGAGTTAGAAATGATACTAGAGAGAGAAATTTTGCCACCACCGCCCCGAGTTCACGATGTTCAGGAGAATGACTTTGGGGATGAATAGCCCACTGGTGGTCCCATGCCTGTACGCAAGAGCCGCGGTGGAGAAGCAGCAGAAGGAGTTCACGATGGTTGGGATCCCTTGTTCATCGGATACTCAGCAGCATATATATATATATATATATATATATATTTTTAAATAAGAAGAAAAAAAATTTTTTATTTGTATTTCAACTTTGATTTGATAGAACTGATCAGAATGTTCGTTGTTTAGAATAGGCATTTTGTGGGTTATCAAACCCTTTGCCTATCACCGCGCTGTCACAGTTGATGCCGAATTAGTTACAATATTTTTACTTCCGTAAAAAAATTGTCGAATTCTTGAATGAAATTGTGGTATATATGAAAAGTGAAATATATTCTCCTTTTTATCTTTCATTTTTACCTAGGTTTTTCTTTTTACTTTTTATCGATCTTTTTATCTAGCTTTTTCATCTTCATTTCATCAATCTTTTTTTAGCAAATTTTGTATTTATCTTATTTATCTATCTTTTTAATCTATCTGTTTAATGATCATAATTATGAAAATTATTAATTACTTTTAAAGAAATTTTGATACATAGATTGAAAAACGATAGATGACAAAACTGAAAAAGATAGACGGAAGAAGAAAAAAGATAGAAGACAGATAAAAAGATAGATAATGAAGATAAATAAAAAGATAAATAAAGAAGATAGATAAAAACAAAAGATAAAACTAAAGAAAGAAAAGAGAGATGAAAGGGAAGAAAAAAAGATAGATTAAAAGTCACACAAAAACAATCTTTTTTTCTCTTTCCTTTCATCACTTTTTTCTTTCTTGCGTGTTATCTTTGGTTTATATTTATCTTCTTTTTCTATCTTTTTATCTTTCTTCTTTTTTTCTTCTTCTTTCGTATATCTTTTTTTCATCTTTTTTATCTATCGTTTTTTAATCTATGTATCAAAATTTTTTTTAAAATAATTATTAATTTTCATGATTTTGATTATTAAACAGATAGAAACAAAAATAGATAAATAAAACAGATAAAATATTTGCTAAAGGAGATAGATAAAATGAAGATGAAAAAGATAGATAAAAAGATGGATAAAAAGTCAGAAAAAAAACATAGGTAAAAATGAAAGAGAAAAAGATAGATTAGATAAAACAAATAAATAAAAAGAAAGAAAAAGAATTATATAAAAAGGAAAGAAAAATATTGTTAAGTATAAAAAGACAGATGAATAAGAGGTAAAAAATTAGATTAGGAAGAAAGAAAAAAATGACGAAAAAATAGATAAAAAAGGTAATTGAAAAGACAGCTTGGATGAAAAAGGTTGATAAAAAAAATAGATTAAAAAAGTTTCATGAAAAATGTAGATAAAGAAGATAGATAAAACGATAGTTTAAAAGATTGATTAGATAGTAAAAGGTAGATAAAAAGATATATAAATAAGATAAATAAATGATAGATGAAAAAGCTAGATAAAGAAAATAGATAGAAAGATAAAGAAATCAGATAGAAAGATAGATGAAAAGGTAGATAAAAAAGTAGATAAAAAGGAAAAAAAAAGATTTAAAAAAAAAGAAAAAAGTATTGAGAAAAAGATAGATAAGGTTTTTAAAAGTTTTTGGGTCATAGGGAAGAAAAAAAAAATTGAAAATCAAGAAAAAAAGAGGGAGAAAAAAAACGAATAAAAAGATAGATAAACAGTTAGATAAAACAGATAGATGAAAAATATAAATACGAAGATAGATGGAAAAAAAATGAAAAGATAGATGAAACAGAAAAAAAAAACACATAAAAAAAGAGAAAAAAAGAAAAAGATAGATACAAAGAAAGAAAAAATGATAAATAAAAACAGAAAAAAAGTATGAAAAAAAGATAGATAAATGAAAAAAAACCTATAGAAAAGACAGATAAAATAAACACACGGCACCAAATACATTACGGTTTCTTACAGTTTGTATAATCTGATCCTTATAACTCAAATTGAGTTTTTATTTGAATATTTCTTCGTAAGTTTTAAAAATAGCAATGGAAAATCGTTTTAAAAAACTCTGTTTTCATTAATCCTTTTCCTAAACAATTTTTGGGGACATGAAGCATAATTTATGAGTTGTACCTTGACATAAATGTGTCTTAGTTGACAGCTGTATACGTTTTTTTTTAATTTCAATTTTAACGGTAAGATTTATGTTTGTCTTTTTTTTTCGTTTGAACAGTCTGTTGTGCTGAGATTTGTATTAGCCGAGGCTTCCAGGTTTCTTGGAGGCCTCTATTGCTTCTCCGTAGGTCCTGGAGAGAAGGAGAGGCAATAGATTTCTCTGTTGATTGCCGATAGTGTCTTGGACCCGGCGTGGTCCTTGACACCAAAATTAACTAACTATTTTTCTTTCTGCATACTTATTGTAACATTCGCCCGGAAGATACATATCGACGGAAAATAAAACTAAGTCCTAAGACGACTGGCCAACGTCTAAACAGAGCTTTACATGCTTTTAACCGTCTCTACCAAGCCAGTACTTTCGGTGGTCTTTCTAACATCGGGTCGACAAAAACGTTACTGCTTTCGGCTTCGGTCAAAACACTCAAATTAACTAAATTACATGCTGAAATAGTGAGCTTCATGGCTGGGTCTCAGTATTCCCAGACCACGAGGTCACTCCTAAAATCAGGGCTACCACTATTTATTGAATTATTGTTGTTTTTGTTCAGTAGATAGAAATCATCATCTCCTCGAAGGTGGATCAACCCTTTCCCCCAACTCCTAGCTTCTCATCCTAGCAAAATTAATTCAGATGTTAATTAAATTCAACTCAGGACAAGACAGGGAAGCTAAAAGTTTATATAAGTTAATAAAAGTTCCAGTCCCGAGACCCCTCCGGATTCTCGAATCCGGGAAATAAGGCTATTATCTTTCTTCCGGAAGGCTGGTTTTCCACCCTTCACCGTTGTTCGCAACGGCCTTGCAACTATTGAAGCGACACAATAGTTGCAACTCGGAGCGGTCTCTGCTACTTCTGCAATTTGTTGTTGTTTCTCAATCACCATTTTCGTTGTTAACGGTATCGCAACCAAGGTTGTTGTGTTTTTCTTCTGGTTTTTCTGCCAAAATGGCCGTTTCTGACGTTTCCTAGAATTGTTACATCATCAAATCGAGAATTTTTAAAATTTAGAAATTTCCGCATCCTTCAGCCTTCACGTTTAGTCCAATCGTTCAAAAAACGCTCTTATTCCTTCAAAATCGCCAATTCGGAAGGTTCGCTGCTAAAAACTCGAATCTGTTGAATCTGCATTTTGGTCGATTCTGGTCGAATGTCACATACTCCCCGGACAGTACGGTCAATGTCCTCATTGAATCTCGCAATGTTCGTAAAATAGGTACAGTGTCATTGAACAGAATTTACAAAATGCACGAAATTATTTTTATCTGCGTCATATCGACTCACTGCAGAATACAAATGGCATCATACTACATCAATATAGCCTTCAAATTCTCTCATTAATCTGCACATTAAGGATATGACCTAAGATAAAAACATCTTTTGCGACTTCCAATGTCAATGTCCTGATTAAAAACTTTTTCTCCTAGATTTAAAAGGTGTTGGTTTGCAGGACAGTCTTGCCAACCAACAAGCTAAAATTATCCTACTATGCTTCTTCCCTTCGGAAATCTTGCTTGTTATTGTCCTGAATATTAAAACTAAGAAACTTTGTGGTTAGAAAGAACAATGAAACAATCTCCCTCTTCGAGAGATTACCCAAGCCTTTCATATCACCACAAAGTGATCAGTTCTCCTAGTTGACTAAAAACAGTCACGCAGGCTGGAATATTTAAATATACTCTTTCACTCAAGCCTTTCTAAATAAATGATAAGTAAGTGTCTCTAAAGCCACTTAACTAAAATCAAAATGCAAATTTATAAATGCAACAAATTCTTTAATGTTCAAAACTCAACTAAATGCTTCAGTTTTCAATTTTAACTTGGTTGCTTAGTTTCTCACTTGAGTTTTTTCTCACACATAAAACAATTCTGAGTTTTAACTTCTTCTTCATCACTCCTTTGTTTTCGTCTTTTTTCGTCGTTTAGAAGTTCTAAAACTTCCAAATTCTTCTAATTTTCCTTCTTTTTGCATCTTGTTCTTTCGACCATTCGTCAATGTTCCATCTCTTCCTCCTGTGATACTGACTCTGCACTTTCAGTTTCTGTGTCTTGCAACACATCATTAGCTATTCTGACGCTGTTGAAAGCAGTTCCTCCAACACTTCTGCTCTTCTACCCTCTGTTTGCAACAAGGTAGGGGATCCACGTTCGATTTTCTGTTTCTGCAGAAGCTGCTGTGGAGACACAACGTCACATTTCTCTCCAAATCTTCCTTCAACATCTCTGCCTTCTTCTTTCCACTACGTTCACTTCTCCTGGATATTCTTTTCACAGCGGTGGTCACTGCATTCCGATGAGTCACGAGAGCTCGCTTGAAAGCTCCTGCTCCAATGTCCAGCTGATATTCACTGTACACTCTGCCGTGCTTCGACATATGCTAAAGGCATATTCGTACAACAATGCAGTCATGTTACCTCTGAACCATGGCATCAATCGTTTTCTTGCCGATATCTTCTTCACTTCCATCGGAATGTTTAGAATCTTGCACATCGTCTCAAAAAGATCTAAATCTTTTAGACAATCCAATTTCCGCAACTGTTCTCTCGTCGGTGCCTCCTGTCTATTGTTTTCTTTCACATGAGCTTCCAGCCATCGTATCGCCATCATAACTCCCACTATCACTATTGTTATGTGCTGTGATGAGTCTGGTAAACCCATGGAGAGCAGCTCTCCAGAGTCCCAGATCAGCACCAGATTACTACGCTTGGGATACCACCAGGTCTGCAGCAAGCAGTGGCAGGGAAACTCGTCATGTGTCAACATGATGCTCCTCCAATTGCGGTTTTCCCGAAGCTTCCAGTAATGGTTCCAATTCCATCATCACTCGGTGGACTTCATCATTCTCGTCTACTGTATTGTAATCTGTAACAGTTGATCCTCTCTGTTTCTGTCTCTCAAAGTCACTGAAGTTCCCACTCACGTATCCCATGAACTTCCTTCCCAGTATCGATTCCAACTCCTCCTTCTTTCTCTCTGGAACTGCTGAGAACATCTTACATAGCAACTCAAAAGATTTTTCGGACATTCTCGTTAATCTCACACACTTTGGCAGTGAGAAGGCTTGATCCACGATTGTTCTCGTACTCTTTACATCCACAGCTACGAAATGCACCGGGTATCTGCTCTTGCACATTGGAGCCAACGTCGATCCCACCAAATATCGTGCTCCTGGTGGTCTACAATAAGTCTCACTGTGTCTGATGTTCATTTCCGCCTCAATCGCTTCCCTCCATTTTCCTATGTGTTTCTGCTCGGTTTGCAGAACTCCTGTGAATACTCCTACACTGATGGCAGTGACCATCTCATGTCTCTGTTCTAGATTCAATAGTGACTCAATAGTGACTAAGAAACTAGATTCAATAGTGACTAAGAAACTAAACATGCTGTAGAATCCTAGTGCAGTCACTAGATTCACCTCGGTTCCTCCGTGGCAATCGGCGATCAGTTCCGTTTCCGTTCTTGCTTTCATCACGAAATTCCCAAACAATACCATCAATTGCTTGTATTGTCTCTCTAGGGTCTTCACACAGTCCAGACCTCCACAAACGTGATCTTCCAGTCCACAGACTTCCGCCAGACAGCTACCAGGTTTGACCCAGTCTTCTGGTCCCCAGCCAGGCAACTCTACTTTATCTTCACCGTTGCTCCTAGAGGCCGTTATCATCACATTATATATGATGTTAAGGTCACGCAGGTTACAGTCTGCAATCAGCTCCCTCTGCACGTCTTGTGTCGCCCGTAATATTGAGTCAGCGTTGGGACTAGGACACCATGATGGCCTCATCAATTCCCACAATACCATCAAGCTCGTTCTCAGTATATCATCTGAGAATCCCAACCCAAACTCCACTCTTTTGTCGGATTTTGGTACGGAAGGTGCAGTCACCTCTTTTTCCAAGACCAGTCCCAATTTAGTCTGTGAATTATTAGCGCTCTTAATTGTTACAATTCTCGACGTCCAGAATCTTAGCAACACTGCCTGATCGTAATCGAAGAAGCAAGCGCGTATGTCTTCACTCAGGAAAGGGTTGTACGCTATCACTATGATTCCGGATACGTTAGCTGTACGATTTCTTCTTGATCGGTCCACAGTATTCACTGGACTTCGGCAGTGCCCCCATAGATTCTTTAGTGAGTCTCAGCTCCTTGTTTGAGAATCTCCAGATTTCGTCTATCTTTCTCATGGGCTCTAACTCCTCGGGTTCTTTCATATTCATCCTCATCGGTTTGCTTTGCTGCATATCCAGCAGTGGTAGCAAGAGTAAGTCTTTCGCTCGCTCATCGCCCTCCCTCAGCATCTTGACACAGGTATTCAATGCAGGTACTGAAATCCACTCTATCATGAAACGAATGAAACAGAGAGCGTCACTCCGCTTCGCACAAGCTACTGCTGCTCCCTCTTGGATTATCAGATCCCTCAGGTTCGTCATAAGGAAAACCTTCTCTTCTTTTGACCTCTTCCTTTCTTCTGAATCATATTCTTCGCGAGTCAGTCCCATCATGCACCAGGCAAACCTCAGTTGTAACTCGGTTCTCACGTAAGTTACTGCCATGAGAGCGTGTATTCTTGGCGCAGTCCTCATTTCCTCTTCGAAGTACTTCAACACTACTGCTTTCCATGGAAGGCTCACCAACTGCTCCATCGTTTCTGCCTGAATCTCAGACGACGCTAAAGTCCCGTACGCCTTCTGCTTGAGGTTGGTGCCTTGCAACATTGTCTCCAGATAACCCTCCATGACACTCTTGTCTTCCAGAGCCATCACATACCCTCTAGCCGAGTTTCGGTACTCCAACATCTCCATGTATCCACCGGCGGGTTCATCTACCGACACAGCCTCCGATACTGTTAGTCGGTTATACTGCACTGGTACTAGTTGTCCTGCGACACTTCCCTTTCCGTGATTCATGGGAGATGGCTTAAAGTCTTTCATTGTGCTCTCTCCACATTGGCTGAGTATTTCCATTTCTAAGGTCGCTCCATAACCTGTTGACTTTATTCCCGCCATGAGAATGGGTGGCACCATCGCTATATCAGTCAACATTTTATCTGTGCCAGGCAATTGATAATCAACTTGTCCCAAATCCATGACCTCTTCGACTCGTTTCCTTTTCGCTGAATTGACAGCTTTCACCGATATCTCCGAATCCACCTTCGTCTTTCCTACTCTCCTCGGTATCACTCTGCTGCCTAACTTCATTTTCATCGCATTGACCTTGTCAATCACCAATTTTGATCGTATCGTTCCTTTCCTGGTTCTTGACAGATACACCACCTCTCCTTTATCGTCCTGCTGTGTCAACTTGATGGGAGAGTTCGCTTCACTTTCATCAGTGGCTGAGTCAATCAACAACTCACTCATTCTCCCTTCACACTCATCAAGCTTGTCAAGGACTTTCCGCATCACCGATCGGTTGAGACCTGTTTTCAAAATGGACTGGGTCCCATAGCTCTGAACTACTGTCCAGACTCCTTCCATGAACGCCACTCTGTCCAATCTACATCCCGTCCTATTCTCATGGTCTCGGTGATGTACTTCCCACTCTTCTTCGGGCAACGTTCCCAAGAAAGGTACTCTGGCTGAGCCCTCTATTCTTCTTCTTCGAGGTGATTCCATGAGGATTCTCTGTTCGTTATTTCTTGAATTGCCAGGAGAGCTGCTCTCCGGCAAATTCCGTTTCATTTCCATAAAAGCTGACGGAGGCTCCAGTGTCGAAATGCCTTCATCCGCTGGCTCATTCGTCTCCAACGTATCCGCGTTGTTCTCAAGATCACTGAAGATATTGAAATCCAGGCTGGATACTCCTCCTATCGATGCCCTGTCGTCTTCCCCACCAGCTTGACTTGCATCTTGTTTCATGGGTTCTTCGGTTTGACGGCTTCCTCCCTGTCCGTCATCTCCTTCTGACGTATCTTTCTTTGAGCTCGAGGGTCCTTGCTTATCATTGTCGGTTCCTTCCGGAAACTTCGGTATGATCAATGTACCGGCCGATCTATCTTCCTCTTCTCCATGGACCACTTTGATTTCCTCACAACCGAAGGGTGCTAGGAGGATTCTCGTCCGCAGCGTTCCTACTACCGTCAACTCCGGTTTCACACTAGTAAGGATCAAAGAGGCCTCAGGCAGTTCGGTCCTGCCTCTCATCTTCATAGGCGCTAAGCCTAATCCCGCCCATTCCTCGTCAAATCTTCCAGGCTTGGGAGTCGCGGCGTTGCTTATTCGCCTTCTCGTCGCTTGATCCGTATAAGCAAATCGTGTGTATTGTAACACGGCGGCATTTCTTCCCACAAAGTATGTATCCATCGTTGCCACGAAATTCCCTACTCTCCTTTCATTGGTTTCGAATGCTCTCAACCTAGGAGTTTGTACCACGGAGACTGCTCCGAGCAACATCCTTTTTATCAGAGGGAATTCAGGGATTTCTTCCGGCAGCTTCTCGTAATCACCCCCAACCCTTCGTCTCTTCTCTCACCTTGTGATATGCTGCTGTGAGACGAGGCACTCTGGTTATCTCACCATTCGTTTTATCAAAGGGTCTCAGATTCCAAAGATTCGGAAACACCTCGATGTGTCCTCTCTCTACTTCTCCCATGCGATCACGGAAGTGATCTTCAAAATTGGTGACTGTCATCTCTGGCTCTGATATTTTCGCAAATAACAGGTCTTCACTCATGAGCTCCCGCATTGTGTGCTGCTCACACCAGTTCAGTACACTACCGTCCACTGCTGATATGAGGTTCAGGTGCAGCACCGGCCTCCGATACGCCTCCACCTTAATGTCAGGGAACGCAAACGTGACTGCTGGTCCATAGATCATTGTCACAAACTCCGTGGCTCCTCTGATCAATGCTATGGGATCGGTTCTCATAGCCAAGCTCAGATCAGTTAATAGGGGCATGCCCCCAACATGTCATCTAACATCTTCTTCTCTTTCGATAGTCTCATCTTCTCCCGTTCCAAAGCGATTTTGTTGTAAGAGATGTGGGATAAGAGTATGTCTCAGGTCTCTTATCTTATTCCACGAGTCCGTGGATTTCTTCATATCTAAATTCCTCACTCTCTCTCTCATCTGCTCTGGACAACGTGTCAATTTCATTAGTCCTCCCAAGTTTCCGTGGGTAATCGCAATCAGTGTTAGAAGCCCATCTAACCGCAGGTTCTGGATTCCTTCGGTGAGCAGCATCGCCGGTCCTTTCACGAAATTCTCTGCTCCAAACGTCACGAACAAGGCTAGTAGTTCCACTATTGACACTTCCACTACTGCTTGGAGGAATTCTTTTATCAAGTAATGAGAGACTTTTGGGTCTTGAGGGACATCCGGCTCCCAACCCTTCCGGCATGCTGTCCGTCCGTTCAAAGCCTTCCTGTCCCTTCATTTCCTGGGTTCAGTAGGTTTCCAGGGTAATCTGACACATTCTGTTTACAATTTCAGCGGCATTTTCCGCCAGGTTCACCTTCTTTAAAGAGTAGGCATGGATCTTCGTGATCATCACAGGGCCTTGCTCAAAAGCATCTGCACCCAATGCCGCTACTCGAGGACTTAGGTGTAGCCACTGGTTGGCTTCCGGCTTGGTTCTCAAAACCATCGCCTCCAAATGAGCTCTAGTCTCTTGGGAGTTTTTCCTTCTCGTGCTTTCACCTGTCACTTCCATTGCTCGGAACCATAAGTCGTTTGACATCGCTGTGACCACTCGATGGTCATCGTCTATTCCTGGCTTAAGCTTGAGTTGTCGACTGAATTTGGACAGTTCCAACCCCAGCACCTCGTCCAACACTAACATGTGCAGCGCATGGTCCTTGAGTCCTCTCATCGCGTTTGAGATATCTGACCACACTGCAGGCAGTTCAACCTTAAGTGGCCTCAGGTTCTCTATCTCTATCATATGATTATGATTTGGGGCTGATATGATCACATCATATTTCCCTTCCGAAAGCAAGGTCACGATCGCATACACGAATTTTAGTCCATCCGGGAGATATGCATACCCCGGAGACAACGCGAATACTACTCTCGGTGTCACTTTGGTGAACGACCCCTGCTTCGCCGCATCCACCACTTCACCCATTGACTCAAGGATATCTTTTATCGCTGGCCACACAGTATTCTCTGCCGTTGTAGAATTTCTGAGTCTGCTCAGAAAACCTCTACTGTGTAGATGGTCATTGATGCCAGCAAACACGATCGTAATTGGGTTCATGTCCGTCTGTCTTTGTACCCCTATAGCCAGAGATACCGATTGCAGTAGGTCCAGATCGACCGCTGCCAACATTATGACGTCCGGCCAAAACAGAGAATTGGAGGTATACACGAACTCTGAATTCGCTACTATCATGATCTTGGCCTTCCTCATTTCTGCTTTGTCATAGGCGGCGAAGATGGTCTCATCTTTCTGTATCGCTTTCAACCCGCCGTATCTTTGGACATCACCATCTTGATTCACTAGTTTCGGGTATATTCTTTCCTTTACATGACCTGGGGGTGAGCTCACTTGCCTGAACATCTTCACATGTTGTCCGATCGGCGCCCTTGTCACTACAAATCTTCCAGGTCTCTCTTCTCAATTCCCTTCATCATGATTCAATCTCACATCCTGCAATGGTTTCGCGTTCACTGGTCCCATTGTGCTGTTAGAGGGCAGTCCCTCTAGGTCAGCAAATCTCAAGGCATTCGTGGAACTGAATTTTATGCTAGCGGCTATCAACCAGTCTACGCCGGTTATCGAGTACAGTCTGCTGACGGATAGCCTCGCTCCATTCAGCATCCTCCTTGCATCTTCGATGAAGCTCACCCTCTGGAGATCCAGCTTCATTAGTTCATCTTTGTATACATGCCAGGGAGACGGTATGGGCCTTGACCACATCAACGAGCCTCTGCCCGGGCGTCTCTCCTCTCGACTGGTACTTGTCGTCTCCAATCTCGTGTCCGATCTGGACGCGCTGGCTGTCTCTTCGATTGGGTTGACAGGTCCTATTCTTCTCCTAGGATGGATGGTCCTCCTCATCGGCGCTTCTCCCAATCGATCCTGAACGTTTGTCGTTTGAACTGGTTCGCTGGAGCTCTGTTGTCTGTAGTTCGTGACGGCCGGGACCGTCCCCAAGCGTGCTTCCAGGCTAGGAGGCACAAAGGTGGTAATCACCGCGTCATTCGATGCTCCTTCTTCCTTCAGCACTCCTTTGTCAAAAAGTTCTGCTTCTAACTCATCCAATCGCTCCTGGAAGACTCTGTTCAGCCAAGCCTGTCCTTCTATACTGTCGAAGTGGATGCCGTCTGTGGTCAGTCTAGCCTGATCCATCGCTCTCAACTCATGTTCGATGTCCATGAGGATCATCCTTCCGACATTCCGACTTGCGAGATTCCCCAAAATTTTGTTTTACCTGACGACTCCTTCGTTGTGCCTTCTTCCTGCTGCTGTCAAGCTCCTCGTGTTCACTGGCACAGTGCAAATTTCAGTACCGCGCAATTGAATTTCTGCCAGAGGGTAGTAAACAAGCACACCATCATTGATTCCCATAGTGCTTCCTCCTCATCCGAACTTCTAGAGATGTTGTTCGTTCCAATCTGGATCATCACACTGGGGATCATCCCTGGATTCATTACTTCCACCATCTGGTATAACTGGGCTATAGTCGCTCCTCCGAAGGCCATCACCGTGGTAACCCAAGAGGTCCTCAAATTCGATAGTACTCTGACCAAGCTGTCTCCCAGTATTAGATGTGATGTCCCCAGTGGCGGTTGTTGTAGGTTTACTGCCGGGTTCCAAGTCGTTCGATTGAAGCAAGCTCTCGGATATGTCTCCGGAACTCCCGTCAAGTTATATCTCAATTGATTGTTCTTTTGTATGTTTATTACACGTGACACTTTCTTCGCTGGCATTTCTGTATTCTTCTTTCACGTCACGTCACTTATCCCCTGTCTGATCAAGTTCTGGGAGAGCGTACTCTGCCCGTGTCGTCGATCGTTCCATAGGGTGCAGTCACCCCGGAACCTGGCGCATTCTTGTTGGCGACCAGTCGTCCAGCTGTCTCTAGCAGCTTCCTCACCGTTTGTTCCACGACGGGGTCACCCAAGGTGTCACTAGGGTCCGGGATTGTCACTCGATCTGTCGCTGTCTGGAGCCGTGTCTCCGTTGTCTGCCTCATTTCTCGAGGCGTCAAGAGCTCCATCGGGGACTGCCCACGAGGAATACTCCTTGCAGGTATCACTTCTTCCACGGCCGTTGTCAACGCCATCCGTTCCAATCTCTCCTTGTAGTCCTGCCTCAAGCAATCAATTTCTTGACCCTGCTTTTTGTTGCAGTCTTTGAACAAATTTTTCCACATGTCTCTGTCGTCCTCCGCAATGAGCATGGTCTTAGTCATCTCGTCCAGCTCCCTTTTCGTCCTTTCCAGTTCATCCTTCATCCCATCCAGATCTTGCATGGTTTGGTTCGTCTGAACCTTTTGTTCTACTTTCGCCCTCTTTGGTGGCACAGCTGCTCTCAGTGGTGAACCAGACGAGGCAGCCTCGCTGTTCATCTCCTGATGCATTCTCGTCAGCCCAGGTTTGGGCTTGGAGGGCATAGGCATCTCACCTGGTTGGTAAGTCCTAGAACTTCCCATTCTAGGCTCATTCGCCTAGTCACTCCCTGAGAGAGCCCCGTTTCTCGACCTCATCACTCTCAAGTTCGGGCGGTCTAGTACTCCCCTCTCTCCATATGCTGCCGTTAGCAGGACTTCCGTGGGGCGGTCCCCACGGTTGTCATGCCCCAAGATGTTGATCAGGGCGGTCAGCAACATGACTACCTCTGGGTCCTCCAGAGCAAAGTCTCGATCCATTAGCCGACGATAGATCGCATCTATCATCGGTCCTACATATGCCTCTGTCAGCTCCATCAATTCATCCAAGTTGAAATTATCCATTCTGTTCTTCAAGTTCGATTCGGTTTGATTCAAAGGTTTGACTCAAGTGAGTAATTAAATGATCAATCAGGATCTAGAAAAGAGGTCACGAATATCACACTTGTCAGTTTCACCTTAACAGATATCGTTAAAATTTATTTAAAAACAGTCAGATAAAAAGATCTTTATCCTAAAATTTATTGAAATCAATCGGTATCTAAAATTTTGGAATTGACCTAAGATTGGACAGTCCAAACTTTGGACCTATTCCTAAGATTGTCATTCAGTTGTTCATGGTCACTAACCCCTTCTTACCCACGATCTTAATAACATAACACATAACATAACATAACACACATATCACACATATCACACACTTAGTCTTTATCCTTACACCCTCTTGCACGTCACTCAGCCTATACTTAAGTAATATTTCTTATGTAAATATACTTGTATACTAGTATCAGAGAATATCACGTGTACAAGCGCGTACAATTCCCGAGGATGCAGTCGTCCTCTGTTCGGGTCGTACACTGGAAGCGAAAACTCCTTCACGTCCATTTCCACGAGGAAGTCCCTCAACCTCGTCAAGGATAAGACTAGGCTCTCTGGGTCCACGTGCTGCTTCTCCGTCGCCCTCGTTACCAAGAAGCATAGATATTTTCCCGGTATCTGTGACGCCGCTGGAGGTAAGGCCGCTACGCCCCCTATCCCTGGTCTTTGCTTCCAAAGGAATTCCACGTTTTTGTATTCTCTCTTAAAATCTGCCGCTAACGCTGTCCTACAACTCATGTCTGCTGTGATTGCTATCGCACATGTTCTATTTCTGAGTATGAAATTACTGTCTGTTAGTATTATGTTACTTGAATATTCATTTGGTAAGTTAAAATATGACTCAACTACCCTCCCTATGTCAGATTTCTTAGGTTCTTCGCCTGTTTCTGCTTCTAAGTCTCCTGTTTCTCTTGCTATTCTTAATTTTTTTATAATCAGGTTTTCAGTGTGGGTAAGTCCTACCCCCACTTCTCGGACAAAAACATCCATCGACGTCCCCTTCGATCGCATACCGGGTATCAAATCGAGGTTAGAAGCTGGAATGAGTAGTTGTCCTTCCTGGGCAGCCCAGGAAGGATCATCTCGTTCGGTCTTGATGTATTTCATGCTTTCACGATCTACGTCTTGAAGCGTGACGCTGGTGTCCTCTGGGTCCGAGGTCATTTCGTTCAGCCATTCTAAGACACGCAGGTTCGTCAATTCTTGTTCATATGACTGCTGTTGCTCGTCGTCGAATTCTACCTCTATCTGTTCGGGATCCTGCCAATCCTCCTCTGCGTAGGGTAAGGTTTCATCATCTGCTTCGATCACCTCGTTTGGATCCAAGTCCAGTGGTGTATTTGTTCCTTCCTCTATGACTTCGTTTCCATCGTTCTTCTCCCTGGTGCCCTTCTCGTTGACCTCACACGCAGGATCCATCATTAGATAATCCCCTTCTTCCATGTCTGCAGGTATACACCAGTCTTCTGTCGATGGATTGTGTGGCTTAATGTTCTCGTAGTGGGCGGCTCGGCCAGTACTCAGTCTATAAAAGGGTCCCTCCTGGTGCACCTCTGTAATCATGAAGGGTCCCCTTCACTTTTTTAGGAGTTTTTTCGTCCCTTTCGGTGGTATAACGTTCTGAAATACCCATACGTAGTCTCCTATCGAGTAAGCTTTTGCACCAGCTGCTTTCTTGTCAAATTTTTTCCTCTGCCTTGCCTGTGCTTGCTGAGTATTTCGTCTACACAAATCGTTCAACTCCTGTTGACGTCTGATCACATCCCTAACGTAAGCCTGTGGAGACGTTTTCTTTCCCTCATATTCTGGGTAGAAAAAGGTTAAGGGTAAAGACTTTTCGTGTCCAGTTAGCATCATATGTGGACTGACTCCGGTGGTGGAGTGTTGCGTGCTATTATAGGCTCCCATCACCTGTGGAAGGTATCTGTGCCAATCGGTCATGTACCTGGAACAATATACTCTCAGCATCGACACCAACGTCCTATTCTGTCTTTCCACTAAGCCATTCGTCTGAGGGTGGTATGTCGTGGAGTGAGCTTGAGCAACCTGTGAGCGTCTCATAAGCTCTTTCGTAAGCTCTCCTACGAAAGCTGTTCCAAATCTGATTGAAACGTCATCGGACAACCATGTCTCGCTATCCACGTTTTGATCAGGTGGTCGCATGTCTCTTCCGCCGAGGCAGTTATACAGGGCACGGCCTCTGCATACTTCGTAAAATGATCTATCATGACCAACACCTGATTATAACCACTGTCTGTCATGCATATCTTTTGGTGATCTATCTGCACCACCTCGTTGAATTCAGACGACTCGATCGATTGTAAAGGAAATCGCAACTTCCTTGGATCCTTGACCTGTTGGCATGACAGACATGCTGTTACCCACTTCTCGCATGCCTTTTTCAGTCCAGGCCACTCAAAGCGCTTCAGGATTCTCTGATTTACTTTATCGATCCCCTGATGGCCCATCTGATCATGCGACCTGAATAATAGTTCTGTCTGATAGAGTTGCGGTAACACTATCGCGTTATACTTGTATAGGACTCTGTCTTCTTCTCTTCTTTTACAAGCCACAATCCCGTCCTTGTTCAAATATAACCTCCCTTCCTTCTGCAGGAAGTACTGTCTCAGGATACGATAGCTGGCTTCCTCGAGGTCCCCTTTATCCGGAGAACCATTCTCGATCCACCCTTCAGGTTGCTTGTCATGCGATCATTCATCCTGAGAAGATCCGAGAGTCTGTATCCCGCTTTCAAGTACGTCTTCATAACCCTCATCTGACTATTCAGCTCATTGGGCTGGTGTGTGTCTTCTTCCATCTTAACGCACCAAATCTTCGCCAGCGGCTGTGATTTTTGCTTGAACGGCTGCAGATCAGTCCTGACTACCTCTTTTTGTGGCAACAGACTTATCGAACGTCTCGATACCGCTATTGTCAACAAATCATCCGCTGCGTTGTCAAAGACTCTTTCGCTTGGTATAAGGTAGCGATCACTGTCAGGATCCTGGTACACCTCTCTGTCCAGATCCCTTGCCCGAGTTTCCACTAGTAGTGTGTGGATCGCTAGTTCGGACAGTTCTGATCCCGAGCTCGAGTTCTTGTCTGAAAAGGTGTCAATTCCTGAGTTTTGGGAATTGTCATCTGTTGAAGAGTTTGTCATGTCTGTGCCTTCTTCGCATCCATCTGAACTCCCCGGACAAAACCTTGTTCTCCAGGTCTTGTTTCTCATCAGGAATTTTTTCATCTATATCAGACTCCCCGGACAAACTTTCTTGTCCCGGGTGTTGATCTTGTGCTCGCTGGTTCTTCTCATCATTCGTCTCCCCGGACAAACAATCTTGCAGCAGATTTTGTTCTGCCTTCTCACCTTTTTTATCCTGGTCCACAAAGGTGACGGTTTTCCTTCGCGTACTGCTCCCCTGTTCTTTCCGTCCGTAAAAAGTACTGGTTAAAATCTCGTGTGGTATTGAGGATACTAGTTTCTGAACTATTGTCCTACAATCCCTCTCGTTCTCTTCGTGTTGCCGTCTGGCGCTAGCACTGGCGCTTCGTACAGTTCCCGCTTTATGTTCTCGAAGGCTACTTGTGCTTCATCGTTCCATTCGAACTTTTTCCCTTTGTTGCGCATCAGCTTTTGGATCGGATACACGTTGTCTGCATACCCTTTGATGAATTCACGGTAATAATTGGCAAACCCTAGGAAGCTCAGGAGCTGTGTTTCCGTTCGGGGAGCCTTCCATGTCAACACTGCTTCCACTGCTTCCGGGTCCGGCCTCACACCATGCCTGTCCACCATCCTTACCAGGTACTTAATCGAATCCCTAAGGATTTCACATTTCGATGGTTTGCACTTCAAGCCTGCTCTTTTCATGCATCCAAAGACCTCATCGAGCCTATAAATGTGGTTTTCCAGGGTCGGTGTCGCTATGACTACGTCATCCACGTAACACATCACGAGATTCCCGTACTTCTTGGTCACTCTGGTCAAAGCCTGAGCCATCAGTCTTTGAAAAGTGGCCGTTGCATTGCACAAGCCGAAAGGCATCCTCTTCCACTGGTACAATTCCAATTCGCAAGCGAATCCGGTTTTCTCTCTATCCTTCTTCCGCAGAGGGACCTGCCAGAAGGCAGAACCCAAGTCCAATGTGGTGAAGAACTTGGCATCACCAAGCTTAGAGAGGCTCTCGTCTATTCGCGGTATCGGGTACGCATCTTTTATCGTTACCGCGTTCAAATAGCAAAAGTCGCAACAAAATCTTAGCTGCCCCCTTTCTTTTTCGCCATTACCATCCCGCAAGCCCACGGCGATTTCAAGGGTTCTATCATGTCGTATTCGAGCAGCATTTCAATTTCCGCTCGGCACGCTTCCGACTTGTGTGGCGTCATTCGCCTCGCGCCTTCTCTGTGCGGAGCGGCACCTTCTTCCAGTTCAATTTCGTGTTCGACGAAGTTACAGCAACCAATATCCGCTTTATGTTTTGAAAATACATCTGCGTTCCGATTTAAAACGTCCCGCAATTTTTCGAAATCTCCCTCACCTATTTTCCCTTTTAAATGTTCTATCTCTGGAAAAACCGGTTTGTCAGATTCTAGTTCGTATGACGAGGGGCGTTCCGGAAAATTCGAGCAGCTCGGTAAGCCGTCGTCCGTTTCGGATTTCATTGAAAACAATTTATGAATAGATTTTAATTCATTAATCCTCTTTAAAATTTTATATTTGTTGGCTTGATAAGGACAGCTTTTCACATTATGTTTCTTCAAGTTTTGTGTCTCCTCATAGTCGGTCCTCATCGGCAAAGCGTAACCAAGCTTCTTTCCACGCTGGATTGAAACCGTGGTGTCCAGTGTGTTCAATAACACACTAACACACAGTCCGTTTCGCGTTACCGAGAAGCTCCGGCCTAAAATCACCGAACTCTGACCGTTTGGATTCGGTACTAAACAAACCTGTTTACTATCGCTTAACGAATTTAAATTTCTCATTCTAAAAATTGCCACCACAGCTTGTCCTGGCTGTAGTTTTACTTTTCTATCTAAAAAAATTGGCACTTTGTTTTCGTCTGTTATTATCCTATTAATTGGTTTCTTAACATACTTCCGGTCCGGGTTTCTAATCCGTATCAGACCGTTGTTCAAGTCAATCATCACGTCAAAATTCCTGACAAAATCTCTGCCCAAGATGAATTGGTCGGCTAGGTAAATCGCCCCTCGATTGGCGGCG
This sequence comes from Symsagittifera roscoffensis, assembly GCF_963678635.1. Classification (NCBI taxonomy): domain Eukaryota; kingdom Metazoa; phylum Xenacoelomorpha; order Acoela; family Convolutidae; genus Symsagittifera; species Symsagittifera roscoffensis. The sequence goes on from NC_087062.1 coordinate 31,897,588, forward strand.
GCCAGTCGGAGATTCGTTGGAATCTGATCTTCCCTCGTGAAGCCCATTCTTTCCCAAGTTTTTATCGGCATCACACTCACTTCCATTCCTGTGTCCAGAAGCCCTGTGACTCCGATTTTCGTTCCGTTGATGTCGAGCAGATGTGCGGTCACATCAGCTTCATACCCAATGTGTACTGCATCTTGTTCCATCATGGCATCATGGCCTATCCTGCCGACTTTGAGTTCCTCTTCACCCAAATAGATCTGCCCTATCTGGTCACTGTCTGTTGTTACATAAGTCCTAGTGTAGATACTGATCCCATCAACGTTCAGCATCACTTGATACGGCCCATAGACATCCAGGTAGCGTTCATGAAGTTTCTTTGTGCGAGGGCCACCTGTTGTTAGTAGTGCTCGCACAGCTCTCGACTCAGTGCTTGGCTCCACCTGCCTCAGATAATCTGCATATGTGTCGAAATGCATCAAAGTGAACTCGGACGGTTCACTCAGATTTCTGATTACCTGGTGTCCAGCCACTGAGATTATCGACTGTATCTTGCTTCCTAGTGGCACCATGCCGAACCTCTTCCCGGAGATAACATTAAGTTTCATGCTCAAACTGCTTGGTGCTTTGGTCTCCTCGAAGGTATTCAGTTGCTCCTGTAGTTTCTCATTCTCCAGTTCGAGTTTCACTTTTTGTTCGATCTCTTTCGTCACCAGTTCCTGCTGCACTCTATTTAGAGCATCCCTCGCGGCTGCCCTATAATCAATCTTGAAGTCATCGGCCGCAGTCACTGGTTCCGGTTCACGTGTCTCTTCAGTTACCGCTTGCATTTTCTTCGTCGCCAGCTCATGAGGTTTGTCTTTTCTGCGTTCCTCCGCTTCACTCAACAGGCGAGCGCGAGCCTTGCTGGCTTTCACTCCTGACAAAGCTTTTTCATGCCTTGGATGCTTGAAATCTGCCACTGCATCCCAGAATTGCTGACAATCTGATTTAAAATGACCTTCGAACTTGCAAAAGAAACACGTCGGGCCGAATTTCGCAATTACTCCTCTCATGAAATCCTCATGGTCCAATTCTGACGCATCTTTGTCCTCGAAGCTAAAGCCTATTGCTTTCATGCCTTGTTTGTAAGTTGGGCATGCTGACACGTGATGGTCCGTTGAACTGCAATTAGCACAATAGCGTCTCTTGTCCATATCATCCCTCGGTTTGTACCAGTTGTTCCCTTGGTTTGCCGATCCGCTGTGAAAATTGCCATAATTGTTCTTATAATAACCAGATCGCGAAGGAGGTTTCAATAAAAGATATTCCATTGACTTGAGCCTCAACTCCTCTGGTGTTGGCGCATTGGTTGATAGTGGTGTGTAATGCGTTGCCAGCATTGTCCGAAGTTCATCATTCTTCAAACCATCGATGAATTTTGAGGCTACTGCCAGGTTCATCCGTCGGTTTGACTCATCCGATTGGCTGCGTCTTCTCAGCATTTCCAAGTCGTCTAGAAACTTGTCTATCGTTTCATCTTCTCGTTGCCTCCGTTTCTCGAAGCGCGTCATTGCTTGGTGCCCCTGCACCCCTGATCCAAAACGGTTTAACAAGATTTCGAAGGTTTTCTCGGCTGTGTCACGCTGATATTGCTTCTTGGCCATGACACAGTTCAGGGCTGTCCCTTCCAAGATACTGGTGAGCGCACTGCATTCTTGTCTTTCCGACAAGTTCTCTTCCTCGAAATGCAGTTTCATTACCTCTATCCAGGTATCAATGCAGCCATCCGATTCGTCTTTATAGCATCTTGGTTTTTTAAAGACTCTTCTGGACTTCTCACTGCGTTCATTGGTTCTGGATAACCTTCTAAGGAATGTCTCCAAAGACCTGTTTAGGGTTTCAAAGGCTGTGGCCATTGCCGTAGCATCTGTCGCGTGCCCCGCCTGAGTGTCCTCACACCTTGTCAAAAGCTCTGTATTCGGTGCATCCCTGCAATCCGAATCGCCGTGAGTGTTTCCCCCTTGGCCCACATGACTCCTCCCTGGGCTCACATGTCTCCTGTTACCTGAATCACTTCTCCCAGTCGCATGTGTGCATTGCGTTGGTCGTTCGTTAGAGGTCTGTCTGTTCCCCGTTGAACTTGCTCTACTATTCGGGCCCCATGTTCTATTATCCCTTGTGGCATAGCCTGATGAACTGCCCCTACCTCTAGTGGATCCATATGTCCTCCTCCTTTGATGGTCATTGAAGTTCACCTTCGGCTCCCTGCTGGGACCTCCCGAGTTCGGTTCCCCTTCTTTTGGTCCACTCTTGCTGCCTAGTAGCCCGTCCAACCTATCCATAATAGCCTAATTTCGCCTCTCCATCATCGCGTCTATCTTTGTGTCAATTTTGTTCTCCTAAACTGTCCACTATGTTGTTTAAGGCTTCCTCTAGTGCTGCCCCGTTATCCACGAGTGGCGTCACTAGTGGTGGTGTAACCCTGTCGGTCCCAGGTAGCTTCGTGCTGGTCGAGATCCGGGCCTTGACTCTCTGCCTCGACGTCTTTTCATTATCTACCTCATTGTCCGCCAATGCGTTGCCTAGCCCTCTGTTTCTACTCTCCCCAGCTTGCAGTTCTGAACTTGTCATAATCGCGAAGTCTTTTGACTGGCCCGGTGTGTTTGCCTCTTCGCTTATCGTTGTCACTACACCAAATTTGTCCATGGTTCCAGTCTCTCTTCCGACGTATGCCTCATTCTCCTGGGTCGAACTATTGAGGCTGACTTGAGATCCAAAGTCCCCTTGCTCTTCTTCGTCCTCTTCCTCCTGGGATTCACCTTCGTTTCCTGCGCCTCCTCCCATGGTGAATGGAAAGATGTTTCCGAAGGTGTTCTTCATTCTTTCTGAGAACGATGATGACGTTGTTTGTTTCTCAGTTCCGCCTGCCATCATAGTGTTGTCTGTCGGAGATCTTCTAGTTGCCGCTATTTCAGTTGAGATGTCGGACAGTTCCGACATCTCCTCTCGATCCAATGTCCCGGTGGAAGTGGCAAAATCATGGCCTTGTTCTACCGGAGTAGATTCACTCGCCAGCCTTCTGCCTCTCCCTTCCAGTCCATGTACTTCCTGGTTGTCATTCTTGGCCTGGTCCGTAATGACCTCCACTTCTAACATTTTTTTTCTCTCTTCTGTGGTCTTCTGACTCCTCGTTTCAACCATTCTGCCTGAAACCGTCTACCCTTTGTCGGTCCGGGCTCGTTTGATCCGATCCACAAAAGGGTCGGTTATTGTTTTTCTTTGCTTTTTAGGTATGAATTTCCTAGAGCTATCACCTCGTTTAGGTATCCTTGACTTGTCTAGACTCATTTTCAATTTGTCACTTCTTAATGCCTATACACTCAATTCGATTGCTAGTGACCTTATAGTTTGACTACCAATAATAATGACACAACACAATAAATTTCACAAGATTCTATAAAATAGTGACCACGAATCCCTGTATGTTATCAGAGTACAGTTTGTATATAATTTATTCACACTATTAACCGATTATCGGTCGTAAGATTTTAGAACTAGCACAATATGATGTTATCAGTCAATTTAAAAGATAGAAAACTCACTACCTAATCAAGCACAAATTATGTTGATTTAAAATCAAAAACAAAAAAATATATAATGACAGAATATGAATACCTCTATAAAAAAACGTATGTGTATTGTACTTTTAGTCGGTCGCAATACAATAGTCGAACTTGTTTTTTTAAAAGAAAAAGCTTTCCCTGCTTGGTGCTGCACCAAACAGACAAAACTTTCAAGGCAGTAATTTTCTCAAGTGGGCGTCTATTGCACCCACCGAGTACTGTGTTACCTATCTGCCTTCAGACTGCCCGAGCTATACCTACTAAAATCCCTTTTGGCAATCACTTTTCACAAAAACGTATTGGGTTTCAATCCACACCAATGAATTACGCTCTTTTTGGTTTAGACTTAGTTTCGCGAATATCCGAGTTCGGACCTGTTTTGTTTCGGTCTGGTTTTCATTGAAAGGCAAGTTACCAGTGCAGTCACTGATTCCCAGCCTGTCTGCTAATAACCTAATACCTCTCACTGTAGACTTTCTTCTGTTTACCTAAGTCCTTTAATAAAATAATACCCCTCCGGATTGGCAAAAATAGGACATAGGACACTTCCGGACTAGCAAAATTTAGACCCCTCCGGATTGGGACCCCTCTGAGTTAACAAATATGAGACCCCTCCAGATATGGACCCCTCTGAGTTAGCAAATATAAGACCACTCCGGATTGGGACCCCTCCGAATTTTAAAATTTTTTTTTGACCCCTCCGGATTGGGAGCCCTCTGGTTTTGTAAAAGTAGCTTTTCGGAGAATTCCTTCTTTCAACCTATACCCCTCCGGATACGTTCTCCGATGCTATTTTTTGCTTTTTCAATGAACTAGGAAGGGTATGTTATGCTTTCCTAGACCCTTCCGGACTGAAGTTAAGCCTCTAATTTGACAATTCACGCTAACGGTGAAGGGTCTTATCGCTAGCCTAACTTCGGCTCGATTAAGGTTTTCCTGTGCCTTTAGCCTTCCCCTTTTGTCTAGAACAGCCTAAAGTTACTTTATTCAATCGCTGTTACCTTTTGGTAGGGGTGTAAGGGCTTTCCTAAAAAATTTATAAAACGTGAAGGGTCCACCCTCCCAAATTGGTGAATTTGCTAAAAACAATCTCAAAAACTTTTCACGCTTACTTTTCCGAAAAAACTTTTGTCCCTATCAGTAAGCTCGGCTAATTTCTGATCTATTGGTACCAAGATCAACTGGGTATGCCCAGTAGTTCCAAAGTTATTAACCAGAACGTCTTTTTTTACAAAGTCAAGAAATTTCTCTCTTATAGGTTCAGCCTAACTTTTTTCCGCAATTCTGTTCTTTTCGACCTAAAAATTATTGATACGAGCTTAGAAGGCATATACTCTTCTAGTTCAATGCAAAAGACCCGATCTAAAACGATTTAGTTGAAAAAATTTGCGAAAAACTATCCTACCTGGACCCCTCCGGATTGTTGAATCCTCCAAATCAAACACGTTAAGTTCGATTTCTCTGCAACCCGGAAGGCTTTCGGGTAGCGGGTGTTAACACTTGTAGATTCAGAAGTGGAAGTTGTCAGAACAACTATGTTTACTGTCCTAACTCAAAAATCTCTGATTTTCTGATTTTATAGTGTTCCGTTTTCTCAAAAATCACGAAAATTCGGTTTTTGGTTCCAAATCAGTTCCAACCACTTCCGAACTAAACTTAATAGAAGTGCAGTTACGATGTAACACACTAAGTTAGCGCTTTTTTCCGTTTCAAAAATCATCGATATCTCAAAAATCGCGATTTGTGGGGGGATCAAAATATTTGTGGGGATTTGTGGGGGGATAAAATAAACCGGTCTGCTTCTTGTGTTTTCACTGGAAAACGATATAGGAGTATTAATATAGGCTATATAAGTAATAATATTAGTAATACTATACCCCTCAGGGTTTGTTTAATATCCAAATTAAGGTGCTTAACTCGGATTTTCGCAGATCGGTGAAGCGTCACTACAGTGCAGCCTTGTCGAGCCCCCCACAGATTACTATCTTAATTTTTGTACCAAAAGGGATACAAAACTTGTTAACGATACCCAACAGTCGATTGATGTTGTCGTTGAGCCCCTTGTTGTTGCTCCTTGTACTGCTTGCCGGATCAGTCTTCTCCCAAGACCCTTCCGAATTGAGCGCAAATCAGCTGACCCTTCCGGATTGAGCGCAATTTATCATTAACGTGCTTAAATGCTCAAATAACCCTACAGTACAGGCCTCACAAACGGGCCACAAAATTGATCGTAACGATCCTGACTGATATAAATGCCTGTAACAACAATATATCTATCAACAACAAACGGGAGTGTCGGATCACATCTTGTCTGGGGGGATGATTTCTACTGATTTTTTACTTTTTTTGTACTGTTTTTGGTTTTTTTCGGTTATTTTTATGTTTTTTGTTTTTCTTGGGTACTATACTACTTTTTGTTTGGTTTTTTATATATATATATATCTTTAAGTGTTTTTGGTCACAAACCTGTCAGGGAACGAGGGGATGGCCGATCCCCCCACCATTCCTGATTCGTGAATTTTCGGTCTTAACTAGGTTAGAAATCTATTCACGGTAATCCGGAAGGCTTCCGCATTCCGAACTACCCTTCCACCCCGGCGGTTTAGGCCTACTAAGGGCGTTAATGTGAGCATCCACTCGGCGCGGATTGCTCGTTAACGGTTCTGCCGGTCATGATGTTAAAAAGGAATAACACCCAGGAGCGCCATAAAAACATCTATGTAACATTCGCCCGGAAGATACATATCGACGGATAATAAAACTAAGTCCTAAGACGACTGTCCAATGTCTAAACAGAGCTTTACATGCTTTTAACCGTCTCTACCAAGCCAGTACTTTCGGTGGTCTTTCTAACATCGGGTCGACAAAAACGTTACTGCTTTCGGCTTCGGTCAAAACACTCAAATTAACTAGATTACATGCAGAAATAGTGAGCTCATGGCTGGATCTCAGTATCCCCAGACCACTAGGTCCTTCCTAAAATCAGGGCTACTACTATTATTGAATTAATTTTGTGTTTGTTCAGTAGATAATGTGCCAGTCGGTCATATTTGGAAGTTTGACCTTGAGAAAAACAAGAACGCTTAATTTTGGAGTGAAATTAGATTTTTCAAAAATTCGAATGGAGCCTGTCATGCACGATTTTCTCGCGATAACTGAAAACCGAAAAAGAGAAAATCAGAACGATCGAGTAACAATCGCGGGAAAGTTGCCAGATAAAACAGTGGGAAATTGCTATTCGCAATTTCCGTCACAATAAAACTAGAGTAGAGCTGTCCCATCTGAAACAGAGACAAGCGTATTCCCGAGAACTGGACTATCATTACTCGATTGGATTGTTATTCAAACTGGACTAGAGTGAACCTTCGGTGGAAAGGTGGACAGCTTGAGTGTCCCAATGGTTCACGAGAAACTATATTCTAGAGTTAAAACATGTCCTTGTTATTCAAACTGATAAACATTAAACTCATTTAGTTACATTATTTAATTCTCGAGTTGCTGACCGACTTAATTACTCCCAGTTCTTGAGCGTGCTACGATGTGAGTACTTAATTTAAATTTCTAGAGTGTGTTTTATGATTGTTATGTTGAGGTAAGGCGAGTTTTAGGTTGATCCATCTGAAATGGATCAAAGTTCCAAAGTTCCACTGTCTAATGAAAAGTAACTTAACGGATTGTTCCGACCCGATTTTTAACGGCGTTCATGTATTTTGGGTATCTAGAGACCTAAGTATGGGGACGTTCTTATTTCTAGAGTGGGGGGGATATTTTGGTAGTAGCCTTAAGCTGTAACGGGTCGTAGTCTCATGTCACAAGCGAACCGAATTGGCTCCGACTGATTTGAGGTAGAAAAACACAAGAGATAGTGTCCCTTACTCTTGAGCCAATGGTTATAGGGCCTATTTTTCTTAAGCCTCATGTGTGACTACAGTAGACGAATGTTACATAGTGTTTTTATGGCGCTCCTGGGTGTTTACGACATCAAGACTACGGAGTCGAACCCACTTGAGACAGCTTCGGGCTACATGCCCATTCTAGAGTACCGGTGGAACGGTTCGGCGGGAAAGTGCAAACCTTCCGGTTGTACCAGATAGCTTTTTAAGAAAACTCGAGAAAACTTCCTGGTACGCTCTCCGAACGAGGCTTAGCTAACCGAGAAAAAGGGGGCAACTAGGGGGACAAAAACACGAGCAAAAAGACAAAAAGCAAAACAAAAACCAGAAAAGAATTTTTAAAAAAAAGGAACAAAAACCATAAAACGAAAAAAGACAGTGACTTTGACACCAGATTAGTTGGATCAAACCTTTATATTAATTAAATAGTATACCCATACTGTTTTACAAGTTCGATCGTTTCGATCAACCTAGCAATTTAACCCAATAACCTCAAAAAAGTGCCCGAGTGTGGGGCGTTGTCAAGGGTTTTTAGATAGCTTGGAACTTTGCTGGACAACAAGGAGACTTGACTGGAAGAGGTGACCAGCCGAGAGGGAAAGTGGTTCAGGAGCACTTGAGCTGAACCAATAGGAGACTTGACTGGAAGAGGTGACCAGCCGAGTGGGAAAGTGGTTCAGGAGCACTTGAGCTGAACCAATAGGAGACTGGACTGGAAGAGGTGACCAGTCGAGTGGGAAAGTAGCCAAGAAGGATTTGGCAGTTCTCGAGTTCTCAAGTTGGGCAGAACGGGTATCGTTAAAATCCACATTATATTATAGGAGATAAGTGTAAAATTGGATAAGCGAAATCGCCCGGTTTTGAGGAACGTTTTTAGTTGAGCAGGCCTGGAGACAGGTCTACGGTTTTCTCTTGAGTGGTTTAGCACCCGGCCCTTAAGGTAATTTTAGGCTTAAGAAGGGGGGCTAAAAAGGGGGGAGGTTAGAAGGGGGGCTGGTTAAGTTAGAGGTTGGCGGTTATAATTTGTAAAAAGGGTGGACACATTAGAGTAACTAATTGCTCGGCATCGTCGACTTAGTTACATTAGATATTCACACGCGTTGGTCATAGGAAGCGGATATCCAAAATTAGAATCAGGTTAAGGTAGGTACCCTGGTCGGATCGGTAGGGGGGAACGGACATAGACAGTTTTTGTGATACCCCATAAGATCGCTAGCAGGGGGAGGAGAACGCGTGGCAATTAGGTACCAGACATTTTTTCGATAGAAGGTAGACATTTGTCACCTTTGAATTTTAGGTGGGTTCATCTCTCTGTTTTTATTACTTTTTCTTGCTTAGATTTTTGTTGCATTTTGGTAAGGATTTGTGTTTGGTTTTTATACGAACAGGTGATCACAAGATACCTGCGCACAGGTTTTGGTTTCAAGTTGCTTGGAACATTGAAAAAGAGGTAACTAAAAAAGGGGGTCAGCATTTGGCCACTAAGAGAGGGTTTTTGGGAAAATTTTTACTAGAGCTTGAGTGGTGGTACAAGTACAGTGAATCAAGAAGTCCCCATAACGAAGAAGAAAGAGGTCCCACCGCTCAGACACTTGTCAACAGTCTTGGGACAGTGCAGTCCTGGGACAGTGGTCTTGGGACAGTGGTCTTGGGACAGTGGTCTTGGGACAGGGGTCTTGGGACAGTGGTCTTGGGATAGTGGTCTTGGGACAGTGGTCTTGGGACACTAGCCTTGGGACAGTGGTCTTGGGACAGTGGTCTTGGGACAGTGGTCTTGGGACACTGGTCTTGGGACACTAGCCTTGGGACAGTGGTCTTGGGACAGTGGTCTTGGGACAGTGGTCTTGGGACAGGGGTCTTGGGACAGTGGTCTTGGGACAGTGGTCTTGGGACAGTGGTCTTGGGACAGAGGTCTTGGGACAGTAGTCTTGGGACAGTGGTCTTGGGACAGTGGTCTTGGGACACTAGCCTTGGGACAGTAGTCTTGGGACACTAGCCTTGGGACAGTAGTCCTGGGACAGTGGTCTTAGGACACTAGCCTTGGGACAGTAGTCTTGGGACACTAGCCTTGGGACAGTAGTCTTGGGACAGTGACGGAGAGTGCTGGGACAGTACCGAACAGTCTTGGGACAGTAGAAAGAAGCCTGGGACGGTGCAAAGAAGAGTAGGGACGGTAACTGGAAGTCTTGGGACGGTATAAAAATTGAAGTAAAATTACGATAAGTGTTTTGAGACAGAACAATACTAGTCGGAACCCGGTACGGTTGAAACCACAAATAAAGAAAGTTTCTCGAAAGGTTTTGAAAAGAGAACTGGGAACATCGTTTTTATCACGTTGTATATTTCCTTTTAAAATTTTTTTTTCATAATAGATTTTATTCTTAGAATAGAATTGTGTATATAATAATATTGTAAATAAGAGCAATTGTAAAAAGAAACAATGAGACGGAGTAGGGTACCGGTGCTCGAAAAAAGGTCAAGTGGATCAAACACGAAATATAACTCGTCGCTGCGCGGAACGGCATCAATGGGCCCAAGGAAAACAAAAGATAACTTTTCAGTTAGCATGGTCAGCACGAGGAGTAGTACCGAGAACAAGGCGAGAGAAGTTGCTAAAGACAAACAGGTGGAGCCCACAATTGAAATCGATCTAGAGACACCAGACCAGATCGTAGATGAAGTGGAGAAGAAGACAACGGAATCCACACCGATGCCCCATATGGAAGATCAAAATCCAAAAACCGTGGAGTTTTCGCCGATAGACGCGTTGGAAGACACAACAGGCAATACCCGAGAAACTGTGAAAGACGACTCTCAAGTAAAGAAGACATCTTTTACAGAAAAGTTGGCGATGATGGTCGGAATGAAATCGAGAGACAACACGGCCGAAGAATCAAAAACTGAAAGAGCACGAACATTTGGGACAGTGAGCACGAAGGCGACTGAAGCCGACCTAAAGGAAGAACAAGCCAGAACTGGAGCGACAGCCGAAAACAAGACAACTGCTGATCATGAAACAGCTACTCTTGAGCTTGGCGACCTGATGACAAAACTAAATCAGATCGACTAAAAACTAAAGTACAGTGAGGAAGATAGAGACTTAATAAGGAAAGAGTTGAAATACAATAAACACGAGTATCTGGATAGTTATTTTAACCTGGCTAAAGCGACAGACGAGAGACTCCAGCAGATGTCGGACAAGGTAGATGCCACCAATGAAGAACGAGATAAGAACATCAAAAAAGATATGCAACAGTTGAAAAACCGATATGATGATGTCAACAGCCAATTAGATAGCCTGGAAAAGAGAATGGACACAATGAACAGGATTCAGGCCGAAAGTTCGTGTGCAATACAGGCGAAACTGGATGCAATCTTGAGAAATTCTACCTCACAAGAAAGACCGGCAGCGGATCGTACGCAAGGCACCAGAGTTGACTTTGTAGAACCACAAAGGAACAAACGGCAATCGACACCGTTGCCTTTAACCCGGGATGCGGTAAGCACAGCACCAACGGCTGCAAAAACAATCATGAAAAATGGAACATCAAACACAATGAGTGGTCCAGGGGACTCAACAGCTAACAGCAACGCAGGTCCGGATGCCATGACGCGGGCAAGCACTTGGGAGATGATGAACAGGACTCTAGAGGCCTTCGCCACGAGGAACACTGACTCGAGCGATAGGAGAGACGGAAAGTCAAGAAAAACTTTCAAGAAGCCAAAAGAATTCAAAGACGACTCCGATGGATGCTTTGACACCTGGGTGGAAGTGATGAGATTACACCTAGAGCAAGATAACTTAAATGATGAAAGGCAAGCATGCACAGCCACACTCAGCAACCTGGAAGGTACGGAATTAAAATGCGTGGTTGCAAAGAAAGAAGAAGAACGCGATACCGCGGACAAAATCTTCGAAATATTGCTGAATCGATTCGGGTCAGGCATGAAGGGTCACCAAGCGATGATGCGATTTGAAAAGAAAAGGCAGCGGGACGATGAGTCAATTGATCGGTTCCTAGATGACCTTGAGAGCTTGAGAAGAAGGAGTGACCCAGAGGAGTCGACAAACAGAAGAAACTTTAGCATTGCCTCGAAGTTCATTGATGGGTTAAAAAGTGATGACTTAAGAACAATGTTAGCAACATACTATACATTGTCGAAAGACAGTGCACCGACCCCAGAAGAAATGAGACAGAAATCAAGGGAATACATGCTGATGAAGCCCAAGAAATACTCATATTCAGAAAACAGAAACACGCAAGGGGGGAGCCAACCTCAGAGGTCGTCATGGTACAAGCCTAGAGATGACATGGACAAGCGCAGATCATGCGCGAACTGCGGGTCGGCGGATCACCACGTGGCTGACTGCACAACATACAAACAAGGCATGAAGAGTCTAGGATACGCACCGGATGAGGAGGACATGAGCCAGATGGAGGAACACGAGTACTATAGTGGCTTAATCATCAAGATAGGAGCGAGATGCTTCTTCTGTAACCAAGAAGGGCATTTCAGAATGGATTGTCCCTTGTTCTGGGAAGCGGTCAAGGACCAGAGTCACCCCAAACATAAGTTGGCATTAGCGGCGGTGCAGAATCAGCGGAATAGACAAAACGAGTTTGAATCTAGGAACTTAGGTGCACCAAGCACGGAATTGCCGACGAAAACAGTGAAAGCTGTAACACATGTTAATGGTGCGATAGAATCCGCAGCAGGGAACTCTCTAGAGATAAACTATGAGAAAGCGGCGACGGAAGCAATTAACAAGGTGAAACAGGATCTGGCTGCGAAAGAAATAGAGCAACGACTAAAGCTGGAGATCGCAAGACAGAATTTCAACGAAGCATTAGCTGGATCAAAATCAACACCAGAGGCTGTAGCGGGCTCGACAAAGACCGGGAATTGTAACACTGTAAAAATGGTGACGGGAAAGCCATTCTGCATATCGAAAATCGGGGCAAGAATAATTAATGTCGATAATCACAGTGGGCGGCCACGAGGTAACCAGAAACTTAAGCGAACCGAGCGGCCAGACAATAATGCACATTGACGTGTACGCAGATTACTTGAGTTGTATAAGCCCACAAACGATTTCTAGAGCGTTGAGAGCACTACTCACGAGAGGGGGTAGCAAGTCGGTGCGTGTTGATAATAGGTATACTGAAGCTTATGGTCCACACGAGGTGATGCTAAATATAGATGGAATCAACATCTATACCAAAACAATGATAACATGTGACGAAGACCTAATTGGGCAAATCTACGTAGGGAAAGAAGAGTTGAAAGTGAGATCGATTGGACACTGCACCATGCTTGAAGAAGATGCGATGCACATCGGGACGGAGGCAGATGTGACAGGGCACGTGCTAGACGTAAGTGGCAAAAAGACTCAGTTACGTGGGTTACTTGATACGGGAGCAGATGCAATGTAGAATGGGAGGCAAACGCGAGGGCCCCATCGAGGCATATCCCAAGTTCTGGAACTTGAACCCACTGACAGCAGACGGACGAGAGATCTTGAGGATTCCTGCTTGGAAGGAAAGTTTTGCACTGGCGAAGAGGGAGCTGGAGGCCATAATGGAGAAAGAAATCCTGCCAGCCACCATGCCTGAGTTCCCGATAGTCAGGAGGATGACCTTGGGAATGAACAGCCCCCCCCCTAGTTCCATCCATAATGGCGAGGATGACAACGGAGGAAATGCAGAAATACTTCACTGATGGCTGGGACCCACTGTTCGTCGGCTATACGGCGCCGGTTTACTTCCACACTAGCGAGGCGAAAATAAATTCGTGGACGACGCAAGCAAAAAAGATGAGAGGCTCGCAGCCCCCCGGATATGAGGTGCGAAAGGTCTTGAGAGCTCTTGAGCAGGAGGGACTTGAGAACATGCTACCAATATGGGATGATGGCAGGATGATCATGATGGAGGGGCATGTTGCATTGGTGGACGACATGAAATTCGCAACAAGAAAGTATAGGGCACCCTATGGCTTAGAACAGGTGGAAATGAGACAGAAGGGAAAAGAACTGGATGCAGCAGGTCAACTGTACGTGGCCCTGACGGAGTACAAGAGATTGGACCCGGCGACACCATCACCACTGTCAGTGGATACACCTGGAGACAAGAGGAGTGGACCCGTGGAAGACCGGTTCAAAAGAATTCTCGAGAGAAGAAGAACTGAGTCAGAAGAAGAGAGTATGGATGAAACTCTCAGCGAAGCCGGTGAGGACAAGGAAGTGAGGAATACGCCTGAACCAAGACCATCAGGGGAGGAGCTCACCACTCAAGAGCTGTTGAAAGACTTGAGCGAGGAGAATTGGGCAGATACTGCCACTCCACCTCTGACCCCGTCTCCCCGGAAGAATCTAGAATTGCCATTGGCGAGCGAGACCTCCAATATGGGGATGATACTCTTGAGCTCGGAGGAAAGGGAAAAGAATACTTTCGAAGGAAATAGGGACATGTTCCTGGGGTCTCTGAAGGACGATGCTTGGCAGGAGTTCTTGAAGGAATTCAATCAAGAAGTGGGCAGCGAGACGACGCTGGACAAATTCAAGGAGGAACTGTGGGACACAGTTGTGAAGTTTGGAGAACCGCTTCTGATAGGAACGGGCCTGGATGAGAAGGCGAGAAAGGAGCTGCTGAACAAGCTGATAGAGCTGAGGAATTCACGGTCAAAGACTAGAGAAGAAAAATGTGAAGACAGCTCTACTCTGAAACAAAAAACTGTAGATAAAATAGTTGATGATATAAAAGGGGATAAGGTTGGGACTAGTAATATGATTAAAAGTACTAATATCCTTAAGGCTCGAGCAGGGGGAGGCAAGAGTTGGAAGGGTTGGAAGTAGACAGAGAGGTCGAATCAGTGATGATAACCACAACACCCTCAAGCAGAGATGTGAAGACTCGCAAGAGGAAGAGAGAAGTAGAAGTAGAGGGATTGAGTAGTCCTTCAGTGGATGCTGTCTCGGTAGGAAACTTGAGAGAGACGGCGCCCATGGTTTTGGCGCGATGCAAGACAGCGGCATACAAGAGCAACACGGAGCTCAGAAGACCACTCGAAGTAGAGAGGGAAATAGAGGCTTCCATCAGTTCGACATCGGAGGAAGACTTCAAGCCCCAGAAGGTAAACGTGAAAAGAGGTTCAACGGACGGACAGACAGGGGAAGTGGATGTCGGCAAGGAATGGGTCTCGAAGGGACACCAGGCCACGGGGAAGCAAGTGACGAGTGATCCACTGGAGAGGAGCAAGACGAGGAACACCTCCCGACCATGGTGGGTGGCCCTCGAGACCTTGAAGGAAATGGAAGACTGCTTGAAGAAGTTGGACAACGGAGTAGCTCGCAAACGACGCAATTGGGCCACCCAGCAGAAGGCCGAGGTTAACAAGATAGAATTGGCGAACCAGCTGAAGAGGTCCTGGCAGAACTTATTGAAGGATCATTTTGAAGAGGCAATGAGGACCCCCTCATCAGCACCGCCATTGATGGCGAATCTCTTCGTTAGAACCGCAGGACAATTGATGTTCACCTGGAGTCTGGTGGGAATAGAGTTGGAGACGCTGACCTCGTATGACAGGGTGAAATTGGGAAGCAAGAAGCTAGAAGTGTATCAAGCACTGATGCAGCACATGGCCAGGGATAATTCAGGCTTGAGCCTGGCTAGGAGGAAGGATGCCACATGTTTCTTGAGATGGATAATGTCAATGATGTCTGATAGCACCATCTTGGCGTGCTACCAAAGAGCAAGCGGAAGTAGAACCGTGGAAAAGAGAGTCTCAACGATCATCTTAAGCGTATATCAGAGTACTGGAATAGAAAAGGAAGATGGTTCCAGACTATCCCTAGAGAACCACAGAAAGCTGGACGAGGTACGGAGGTTCTACAATAAGAAGTTCGAAGAAGAACATGATGTTCACCGTAACCTGGCCTCGCCAGAGCAGTACTCGAGACTCAGTGAGAAGGGGGAATACCAATACGTGTCGGGAGTGATGGGAATAGCCTACAACCTCTTCTTAGACTCAGAGACTGGAGGCGCTCACAGGAGCCACGAGGTAGCGGAGCTGCTGAAGTTTTGGACAGAAAAATTAGTGGAAATAGACGCGGTGGAGAAAGAGAGGCCGAGCGTGGGCCTGATTCTTGAGAAAACACCGGAGGTGGTGAGCATACCGCGCTCGAACAAGAGAGTTGAAGTGAACATGGGTGATGGCAATGGCTTGCTGATCACGAACTTGGGAGTAGTATGGAAGTTACTAAGACCCTCCTGGTGCCCACATCCCCACGCGAGTCTGATCGAGGAGACCACCGAACGGGTGAGGTTAGCTCCAACGGAAGATGAAGATTTGGCAAAGTTGAGTGTGGTGCACAAACTGATCTTACCTCAGATGAAGGAGTCAGGCGAAAAGACGAACAATCTCGAGTCAGCAAAGAAGATGGAGCCAGGTAGCTGTCTGGATTCTACGTGTGGGAACATCTGGTTACTTGGTTTGAAGACATCACGGAAAGGGAGAAAAGTGAAGTACAAATAGTGGCGGAGTGATACGCGAGAACTACGGTGAACATAGCGACAGCTCTCGGATTCTTCTCGAGAATGTGTAGTCTGCAGTCACTGGAGAGGCTAGAGTCTGAACACCATTTAGTGACGGCGTTGAGCGTGGAATCATGGCCTGGAGTGTTGCAGGTGACTCAAAAACATATCCGGTGTGGTATCCAGAAGCACAAACGGTGTGGTATCCAGATCACAAGAACCTCTGCCTGGTGTGGGATATGGAAGAAATTCGGTCGATCGGATTACCGGATCACCGGCAGAAGGTGACGCTCTTAGTAGTGAGTACGATGCTGGCTCTGAGATGGATAGAGGAGAATATAACGAAGTATCGGGAAGCAAAGACGCCAACGGCTGAGTCAATATATGTGATAGACTACAGCAGGAGACTCGAGTTGTTTGAGACTGCATGCAAACTATTCGCCATACCAACGGAAGTCAAACACGTATGGAGCCGCTTGAGGTACTTTCCATGGTTTCGAGCGACACTGACGTCTTGGTTATACATGACAACGAAAGATCACATGAGAAAGCATCAAAAGGAGTATCGACAGTTCCAGGCCGAGATTGGGCCGGAAGCTTTCAAGAGACCCCTGTTAACCCATCGAAATGCGATCACGACAGGATGGAAGAGAGTGGGTAAAATGTCTAGAGACAATACCAAAGCGAGGGAATCGATGCTGGAGGAGGACTTGGCGAAGAACGTGAATTTGAGCTTGCACAACTCCTTTTGTTTGAACCGGGAATCTAGGGTGAAGGCACTACCCAACCAGGCAAAGAGGTTGCAGGAGCAAAGGGAATGGATGCGATCCTATGAACAGCTGAAGGCTTGGGAGGAGATCGTGATTAGCTCCGATGATGAAGAAGAACTGTTGAGACAGTTTGCCGTATCCAGTACTTCAGGGGACGGCAACTCCATGGCGAAGAGTGCGAAATGAGCGGATGGTTCGAAGAGATCTTGAGTCTTGAGAGGGAAGGGAGGCTTGAGTGTGGATCCGGGTGAAACCTGGGTTCACGAAAAAGAAATTTTAACGAATCAGATTTTGTTATTAATATGCTATATATACTATATAAGTGAAAATACTGCATGACAATTTCCTGATTGAATGGGACAAAAGAAATTTTAAATAATTGGCTTGAAAAGCGAGAATTCAAGGGTGCAGGTGTGTGCAGATTTTGATTGCTGTTTAGCGATAGTGTGAAAATTTTACATGGCCGTGAATTTTGGGGTGTAGATAAGCTTAAGTCTGCTGCAAACTTCTGTAAATGACCACTGGCACTGTACCTTGAGCAACACTCGGTTTTCTGGGACTCACTGGCAGACGACAGCACGCGATGAGGACATCGATCTTGAGTCCGGGGAGTATGTGCCAGTCGGTCATATTTGGAAGTTTGACCTTGAGAAAAACAAGAACGCTTAATTTAGGAGTGAAATTTGATTTCTCAAAAATTCGAATGGAGCCTGTCATGCACGATTTTCTCGCGATATTTGAAAACCGAAAAAGAGAAAATCAGAACGATCGAGTAACAATCGCGGGAAAGTTGCCAGATGAAACAGTGGGAAATTGCTATTCGCAATTTCCGTCAAAATAAAACTAGAGTAGAGCTGTCCCATCTGAAACAGAGACAAGCGTATTCCCGAGAACTGGACTATCATTACTCGATTGGATTGTTATTCGAACTGGACTAGAGTGAACCTTCGGTGGAAAGGTGGACAGCTTGAGTGTCCCAATGGTTCACGAGAAACTATATTCTAGAGTTAAAACTTGTCCTTGTTATTGAAACTGATAAACATTAAACTCATATAGTTACATTATTTAATTCTCGAGTTGCTGACCGACTTAATTACTCCCAGTTCTTGAGCGTGCTACGATGTGAGTACTTAATTTAAATTTCTAGAGTGTGTTTTATGATTGTTATGTTGAGGTAAGGCGAGTTTTAGGTTGATCCATCTGAAATGGATCAAAGTTCCACTGTTGTAACATTCGCCCGGAAGATACATATCGACGGATAACAAAACTAAGTCTTAAGACGACTGGCTAGCGTCTAAACAGAGCTTTGCATGTTTTTCACCGTCTCTACCAAGCCAGTACTTTCCGGTGGTCTTTCTTACATCGGGTCGACAAAAACCTTACTGCTCTCCGGCTTCGACCAGAACGCTCAAATTAACTGAATTACATGCAAAAATAGTGAGCTCATGGCTGGGTCTCTATATCCGCAGACCACGAGGTCACTCCTAAAAACAGGGCTACTACTTATTATATTACTATTGTTTTTGTTCAGTAGATAAAAATCATCATCTCCATCGAAGATGGATCAACCCTTTCCCCCAACTCCTAGCACCTC
Organism: Symsagittifera roscoffensis; assembly: GCF_963678635.1. Lineage (NCBI taxonomy): Eukaryota > Metazoa > Xenacoelomorpha > Acoela > Convolutidae > Symsagittifera > Symsagittifera roscoffensis. Next base: position 31,915,966 of record NC_087062.1, read on the forward strand.
ATCCTTGTCAAAACTAATCAAAATATCAGTTAAATTCAAGTCAGGACATGACAGGATGCTAAAAGTTTATGTGAGTTAATAAAAGTTTCCGTCCCGAGACCCTTCCGGATTCTTGAATCCGCCGAATCAAGCTCCTTACTCTTGATTTCTTGCTAATCCGGAAGGCTGGTTCTCACCCTTCACCGTTGTTGGCAACGGCCTTGCAACTATTGTAGCAGCACAATAGTTGCAACTCGGAACGTTCTCTGCTATTCTGTAGTTCGTTGTCGTTCTCCAATCTCGATTTTCGTACTGTTCGCAATCGCAGATAAAGTTGTTCTGTTTTTCACTCGCTTTTTGTTAAAATGGCCGTTTCAGCATTTCTCAGAAATGTGACGTCATCATTCGAATTTTTGAAAATTTAAAATACTAGAATATTCTAGCCCTCACCGTTTGGCTAAACGTTCCAATAACGTCGCTAATCCTTCGAAATCATCAACTCGGAAGGCTTACTGCTCAAAATTCGAATCCTGCATAAATTGCATTTTGGCCATTCTGGTCGAATGTCACATGTCTAATAAAAAGTAACTTAACGGATTGTTCCGACCCGGTTTTTAACGGCGTTCATGTATTTGGTATCTAGAGACCTAAGTATGGGGACGTTCTTATTTCTAGAGTGGGGGGATATTTTGGTAGTAGCCTTAAGTTGTAACGGGTCGTAGTCTCATGTCACAAGCGAACCGAATTGGCTCCGACTGATTTGAGGTAGAAAAACACAAGAGATAGTGTCCCTGACTCTTGAGCCAAAGGTTATAGGGCCTATTTTTCTTAAGCCTCATGTGTGACTACAGTAGACGAATGTTACATAAAAATCATCATCTCCATCGAAGGTGTATCAACCCTTTCCCCCAACTCCTAGCTTCTCATCCCAGCAAAATGAATTCAGATGTTAATTAAATTCAACTCAGGACATGACAGGGAAGCTAAAAGTTTATATAAGTTTATAAAAGTTCCAGTCCCGAGACCCCTCCGGATTCTTGAATCCGGGGAAAGAAGGCTCTTATCATCCTTTTTCTGTCAAAATGGCCGTTTCTTACTTTTCCTAGAATTGTTACGTCATCAAATCGAATTTTTAAAAATTAGGAATTTCCGCATCCTTCAGTCTTAACGATTAGTCCAATCGTTCAAATAACGCTCTCATTCCTTCAAAATCGCCAATTCGGAAGGTTCGCTGCTAAAAACTCGAATCTGCTGAATCTGGATTTTGGTCCATTCTGGTCGAATGTCACATATATATGATTTGAAACTTATATTAAAATTAACTTAATGCAGCAAGTGCTGCATCGAGTCGGTAGTTATCATTAAACCTGGCAATAATGGTAACTGTATTAAGGCGCTTTGGTCTGTATTGTAAAACTGTTTTATATAGATATTGGAGTGTGGCGCTGCGATAAGAGTGAATTGTAGATTTAACTAGAGCTGGTTTGATATATTTTGTCCTTGATGTTCCAATAATAAGGTTCTGTGAAAAGTCAGGGATGAGCCTTGCCTGGAATCGGGGCATCCACCTAAAGCACAGACAGCGAAGGCAATGGAGAAGCTCTTTCGTAGAAAGTTGGGGGAATGGATGATGAATCAAGGAGTTTAATTTAAATCTGAGAGATGAAAAAGGGTAGTTCCACCTGCTCACCCCTTGCGTTCGGATACACTAGGAAAGCTTCACTCGCCTACGGCTGGGACGGCGAGATTTGGTTAGATGATCAGAAGAGGAAAGCCCAGCGCGCATATAATATGAAAAAGGTGAATTCCCATAGGTTCCATTATTCATAGGTTCCGAAATAAAAAATCAGTCGCATAAGTTCCAAAATGTATCTTCTTGCTTTCTGATTGGTTGAAATTTGAGCCAACGAATTTATGGATAGATTGTTTACTGTTCAACCAGCACAAACTCAAGCTGCAGAATAGTGACCGCCGTAGCCGCGCGAACGTGTTGCGAGCTTGCCACCAAAGGGTAGGACTCTATGCGAAATTTAGAGACGGGTATCGCCGCGAAGCTGCGGCGCCTGCGTAGCGCGCCCACTTGCGACCTTAAACCGAGACTCGGCTAATTTAGTCTTTTGATCAATTGAAAAGATTTGAAACTTATTTTGGAACCTATGGGACTGATTTTGTATTTTGGAACCTACGAATACGCTCCATGAAAACGCACAAGTGTTAAATTGGAACAAAGACTATTTAGTAAGTTTATCACAACAATTAGGCTAATAATAAAAATTTAAAGCGTTTATAAAATTTTGTGAGATATAAAGTTTTAGGATGCTCCCGTTTATTCTTACGCTTGCATTTAATTTTCTTGTTTTCTAAGTAATAAGTATATATTTAAGCAATTTTCACGTTCAACGATCTGTTTGAAGTTCAAGTTACATGCTAGTTCCATTTTTATTGTTCTGTTTTTTTTTCGTACGGCTGATTCTGTCAAGCGTTTTGGAAACTGATGAAGTTGATGGAATAGCAAGTTCAGATTTGCCTCGCTTGTAATTTTTTTAGAATAATTAGGAACCAGTCAGAAGACAACCCGAGGGTAGCTTAATTTAATGAAGTTCTTCAGTATCAGATTACAAGCTGGATAGAACGGTGAAGCACCAGTGATGGACATGTGTTTCAGAAGTGAGATGTGTGCCAGAAGAATCAAACAGAAATCTTTCTTGTAGAGAAGCAATTTTTTTCATCATGAAAAGTGGATGTTTCGATATTTTTTGAGACTATGTGGTTGGAATTGAAAGCAAATCTTCTGATTCTTCTGCCTTTAATCATTGCTTTGCTTACATCAAATGTCTGGTTCTTAGTAGCGTTACCACTGTCATGGTTTGCTGCTAATGTGATGGGAGGTATGCTGTATCTAACCACATCAAGCTGCTTACCTGAGATCCAGAGAACCAAATGTAAGCCTTTTTTTCGTGATCAGGTTCTATATTGGTAGATAGAGCGATCGAGTAAAGTTCGTTAATACCCTTGCGATAAGCAAGGGTATTGCAACAGCATACTAGACTTGTTAACAACTTTGTCCACAGGACTCGTCTAGACTCATCTCTACCTTATTTCATTATGTATTCAAATTTCTTAGCGCGTTCCTGGCCAACTTAGCCTGGAGGTAACTAATATGTCTGCTTATCTGTTGTCCGCTTAGTTGTCGCATCATGGAATTGTTTTTTTTCTATGCGCATTTTTTAATGTTGTTTTTAGTGTATGATTTCTTAGCGCGTTCCTGGCCAACTTAGCCTGGAGGCAACTAATATGTCTGCTTATCTGTTGTCCGCTTAGTTGTCGCATCATGGAATTGTTTTTTTTTCTATGCGCATTTTTTAATGTTGTTTTTAGTGTATGGTTTACGCCTACATTTCATTACAAACCTAATTTTACTGGCCTTGACTTTTTTTTTTACGCTTAAACACACTCGGCTAAAATTATTTTGGCCTATTTTTTCATCGGCTTAATGAACTATTTTTGGGACGTTTCAAGATAACACAATTTGGAATAGCTTTGGTTTTTCAGTTGGTCAGAACAAAAACATTACTTTCTTTGAAATGTTTTGAACGAACCCTGTGTGCTAAAAAAACAGCATAAAAAAGCTGAGCATAGCTGGAAAAAAAAATTCATGAGTCGGACAAAAAAAACAATTTTAGCACTCCCCTCTGCACTTTTCAAGTTGGTTGTATGATTACCAATCTGTTTGTTGAAATTTCATTCAAAAATTTCAGAACTTGATTCCCCTGTCTACAGCCTTCGAAAAAGTATGGGAGAACATTTGACCCATATTTTTGATTTTTGTTTTCTCGAAAACTACCTCTCTTGTTTGAGTTTTTGGTTTCAATGGATAACTGTTTTGAAAAGCTCCATTGCACAATTAGCTGCGACTAATTTTTTTTTTGCACATAAAGTTATGGCCCTCGGAATAGTCAATTTTCTTATTTTTGACCGTTTTGTGGATCATTTCGACTTTTATCGAAAACTAACCTCTCAAATCTGATATTGTGAGTTCAATGAGATAACAGTTAGTGGGAAACTCCTCTGCGTTAGTGGAAACTAACGAAAAGTTTTACACAAGAAGTTATCGCCCTCTGAAAAGTCAAGCTATTGATTTTTTGACCGTTTTTTTAAAACTTTTTGAGTATTCTCGAAAACTACCCTGCCATACCTAAGATTTTGGGTTCAATTCTCAGAATGCGCTTCGAAAAGCTCATTTGCTAATGAACTGCTTATCAAATCTATCACTGCAGTTTCCCCAGGGTCTCTAGTGGCAAAACCGACTCTGGCGGAAGCAGTAATTGGCGCGTTCTCCTAATGTTATTGAAGTTTTGATTCTTTTTGTGCAGTAATTTCAAAAAGTTATATATATGCTTCGTTTTTTAGAGATATGACTGTTTTCTCGTTTTTGTTTGTGAAGTGCATCTTTGTTTATCAAACCATCGTTTTAGGCTTATTGTCCGCTTTGTTTTAAATGTTTCAATGCAAATCTTGGGCAAAAATTGTATGACTATTTTTATAGCTTTTGGCCGATACTTATTTTCAAAGCGAAATTTTTTCCATTACTTTTTGATTTAATTTATTTTAAAAAACAACAATTTTTGATAGATAAAATCTTTGATAGATAAATTTTACTCGTTTTCATAAAATTTTATTTTGCCGAATTAACGGCACGTAAAATACTATCAAATTTTAGACGATTGAGTGTCCAAGTTTTAAGGTGTTTTTTTTTGAACCCTTAAAACTTCTGTTTTCTATGATGGTTTTGCTTAGGTTCCTGTCCGAATCTAAAAGAAGGAGTCAATAGAGGGAAACTTGAGCGTGTTCATCTAGATAACACTTACCAAGGTGTGGACTGTTCTTTTTATGTTCCAGCTCAAGTTGACAATGCTCTAACGGCACTCTTGGATACCATATGCGGACAGGTGCTGCTAAATGCGCGCGCAATTAACGGCGAATGTGTTGAATTTGAACTGGAGTTGAAACATATGTTGCGAATGCTCCTATTACGCATAGTAAACAGAATACGGGAAAACGAAAAAGTGATCGACGTTATTGCTCAAGATATAATCGCATGTACTCTTAAACATTTTCACAATACATATCCTCGAGTGAGTTTTACCGATCGTTATAGCTCGGACGACCAGCAATGTCTGGACAGTGCTTCCTCCGTGTTATCGACCATGAACCAATCCAGCATTCTTTCCAATCTTTACAGATCCAATAAACTTCACCCAGCAATGTGCAGTCGAGCTGCTGAAGTCTCGTATCTGGAAAAAGCTTTCACAACCATATCTCATTTCGACTTCCCAGAAGACATTAGGTGTTCAGAATTAACTCTAGCTCTGGCTACAGAGGCGTTCGTTCTATATTTTGTTCAGCTCTCAGACGTCGTTTCGGATCCAGATGGTATGAATCTGATGATCGGAAAAATTCTCTCTGGAAGCAAAGTTGTCCTGACCTCGACATCAGATAAAGTGGTGCCTTTTCTATTCAGGTACTGTAATTCAGCAGAGTCCAAGTCATTGCCTCCTTTAGATCGCCAGTTATATGGGGATCCAGAAATGGCACAAGGTGTTAACGCACAAGTTATCATGAAAGACGGACTCCTCTTTTCACTTTTCATGAAGTTTCTCCATAAAGAAGACGCCGTGCACTATATACAGTGTTTGGGAGATTTAAGAGAAATAAGACAGTCGCGCCATTTTGCTTCTAAGGGTAGTTTTGAAAACTTCGCTTTCAAGTATTTCGATTGCATTAGCAACGAGAAAGTATTGCTGTCTCGAGATTTAATTTCAGAATTTGAGCTTCTCTTACGATCGTTCGAAATTATTCCCTGGAGTCGAAAAGAAAAAATTATCTTGCAAATAGAAAGCGAAGTGCACTCTATCCTTAATGATTGTTACATGGAACGCTTCAAACAGACATACGATTTCACATGCCGTTACTTTTTAGATGAAAAAACCGCTGCGCTGCTTAAACATGAAGGTGGTTTCGAGGAACGTGTAAGTAGCTCGGAATTCAAACGAAACTCAGTTGATTTAGACTCACTCGAAGTAAAATTAACAGATGAAGAGGGATCGTCCGAAAACTTATCCGATGAGTTTGTCCCTGCCAGCCTTACTAAAGTTGACATCGATTTGAGCAACTTCAGAATTGAACTTGAACCTGAAGTTGTAGAGCTAAAGGGCCACAGCTCATCAGACTCCAATTTGTACTATGTTATACATGTGAGACGGGTTGCGCTCGGCATGAACAACGAGGAGTTTCACAGAAGTGTGTATAGAAGGTATGAGAACTTCTCAGTGCTACAAGACAAGCTAAAGTTCCACTACGCCAAGGATCTGAAAGATCTTAAACTGCCTTCAAGGCCAAATTTGGTCATCACTACAAAAGCTGCACATGAGCAGCTGCGTAAAATTGTGCCTTCTCTGGAACAGTATTTGAAAGCACTATTAGGAATCCCTAAATTTCGTCACTCGGCAATGTTATTTGATTTTCTGACTAAAGAAACATCTGATGACTTTGAGTCACCTAATTTCTTGTCAAAATTGGCTCTCAAACGCAACGGAATAGCGGACAATATAATGACTTCTATTGTAAAAAATGAAGCTGGAAAAGCATTGGAAGTGAGCTACTTGCCCAGATTCATGGGTTGCATGAACGGAAATCCGAGAAACAAAAACTTAATTGTCGATTCGGCCAGCCGCAAAGGAACCGCAGTCGCTTCAAACGCACAGAATGCAAAATCGGGCGCGAAAGTAAACTCAACCTTACACAATAATGCACTCTTAGATATAATACACGTAAGAGGCATGACTTCAGCAACTAGTGAAGTTACATGTATCCAGAATGAGATGTTGCAAGAGAACCCTAGTAATGTAGTTTCTGTGAACTCGGATTCAGAAGGTCTTAGTAAACGGGATTCTCGCGATGTGTCATTAGTTAGCATTCAACGGTCAGTTAGTACAGCTTCTCACCATAAGACAAGTAATAAATTGTCTGATGTGGACCTGAACTCCTATTACGACTACCTCCTTTATTTCTCTATTTATATCTACTCTTTATCTCTTGTCTTCCAGAAAATTTTAATCGGCCCAATCAAATCATTGCTTGCCGATTTTGTTAATAGTTGTTGCGCTAAGTTTGTGAAAAGCAAAATCAGAATGGGATTGCACGAAGAATATTTGAGTCAGTTTCTAATTTTTCTGACGGAGAATTTAAAGCCGAAATCGTCACTCACTGTACCGAAAACTCCAAGATCGTCACAGGATAAATTCAGAAGGAAAAATCGAACACTGGGACTAATAAGAAAAGCATTGAACCCGATTGTTGTGAAGCTCATAGTAGGTGAACAGAAACACAAAGAGACGACAGAAATTTTGTTCCGACTGCTTCAGTACTCGAAATTAAACAAGCAATTGTTTTATCAAATACTTGACAGAATCATCCAAAGGTTGTATATTGAAAAATCGTCATCCAGGTAGAATAGAATCCTTAATTAGAAATTAAACTCAATTCTAAATAAGTATTTAAATATTAGCTGTAGCAATTCAAAACTGAAATTTAGTTCATAAAATCTAAAGCTTCACTTTTTACAACTGTTCATTAACGTGTGGCGAGATTTTGTAACGCGACAATTGGTAAACGGAGACAATTCGTAACAATAGGTTAAGCGGCAAGCAATGATTCATAAGCACTATACCTCTTGTGCTCAATGTAAGCGCCACGGAGCAAGCGATTGCCAAGGCCTTGTTGCGAATTGTCGCCTGTTACGAATTTTCGCCGAGTCATTTGTCAAAAGATGTGAATGAAAGTGGTGCATCACTTACCTAAATTGGGTGTTCGCGTATTTTGTTCGGATCGTTCTCACAGAGTGTGGTGGGTGGGGTTTGGTGGGTTGATGGCCTAGGGTGAGTTTGTTTGCACGTGATTTGAGGATTGAACTATTGACTAGGTTTTTTTGTACATTATTTTGTTTTGAGGGTTCCAATTTCTATGCGCATCATATTAACAATGCATCAAATTGCAACGATGCAATTTTTTGAGGCGATTGATGGCTAGACCATTAGGCTATAAAGGGATTTGAGTCCAGTCAAAGCAATTTTATGCGATATCTTCTAGTTCGAAGTAGTGGTTATACTTTGTGATCAAGACAATTCCTCCAACAAGTATATTATTAACGTGATCTAGATTTGTTTACTGAAAGTATTTTGAAGTTTTTTGAATTAGTCCACTGTATCACTACAGAGCAAATCTACAACAGAATATTGACCTCCTGCAATGAATATATGTACATCACCACTTAGAAGACGCTATTTATTCTCTAATTACACTTGCGAAGCAAAGTTTATTTACACTTGCGAAGCAAAGTGTATTAGTACGAACTTTCTTTTTTTTTTCCAACCTAAATCGCTAATATTGGCGCCACTTTTGAGGCACCATTACAGCTTTTCGATAGCATGTGCTCTGACATTTGATTAGTAAAAAGTTAACACAGCTGATGCATTTTTAATTCAACAAAAGAACCGAAAAAAGTTATTTGTTTCAAACAGCAGTATAATGATAAAAAGCTCGCTTTCAGTAATTTTCCAACTCCAAGTATCTCGAATTTTTTGTGAAATGCGTAATTACACTTGCGAAGCTAGTGTATTAGTACGAACCTTCTTTTTTTCCAACCTAAGTCGCAAATATTGGTGCGGCGCTTTTATGGTGCGGCATCCCAATAATGGTGGGGCACCCTTACAGCTTTTTGATATCATGTGCTTTGACATTCGAATAGTAAAAAATTAACAAAGTTGATGCATTTTAAATTCATCAAATGAACCGAAAAAGCTATTTGTTTCAAACAACATCACAATAATTACTCGATTTCAGAATTTTTTTAACGCAATATATCTGGCAATTTTTTTAAATGCATAATTTATACAGAATGTGGCTTTATGCTTTGCGATTTGTTACATGCAAAGTTAGTGTGGATGCCTTCAGTTTGTTATATTCCGAATTATTAATTGCAACATTGAGTTTATTTGTATTTGGTGCTGAATAGCATTGGCAATTTGTCAGCATATGTAACTGCTTTATTCGTGACTAGTGTGTGTCGGTTGTAAACTTGCGCGGCTGAGTGGATAGTAAGTGAGACTCAAAAATCTTTTTATTGCAGTGTTTTATTGCAGAATCCTACATGAAGCCGAGTTTTTGTTAATTCGAGGCTTATTTCTGCTTTTTCTTATTTGACTTGATAGAGCTGCTTTTTAGTCGTGTTCTCGCCTCATAGTTTATACATAGTTTGGCTTTATGCTTTCCAATTTATTACATGCAAAATTGTGTCTTTTTGTATTTGGTGCTACTTTTGCTGCATCGAATTGGCAATTTATTAGCATATGTAGCTGCGTTTTTGGTGGCTAGTTTTTCGGCATTTGAAGCATCCTTGGCTGAGTGGTTAGTGCGTGAGACTTAAATTTGCTAGGTCGCAGATTCGAATCCGACACGTAGCCGAGTTTTTGCTAATTGGAGGCTTTTATCTACTTTTTCGTATTTCACTTGATAGAGCTGCTTTTTGGTCGTGTTCTCGCAAGTATTTGCGAAGTGCAACTTCGCCTCTGTGTTGAGTAACTTCTTATCTTGATGATAACAGAAGAAAAGTTGGAAAGACAATTTTTTATTGGTGCCCTCCAGTTGCTATATAATTGTAACATATATGTCCAGGATGCTATACGGTACAGTATATGTGCGTTGTTATGGTACACTAGTTCATACATCATTGTTACTATTTGAACGACCGACTGTATTTATCGTATACTTTTTTTTACAAGTAATTGTATTTATGAGTTTTAAATATTCAGTAAAATTTGAATTGTTTTCGGATTCTTTAGTTTTTAAAAATGTTTTAATGGTGTGCATGCTTAGTATATTTTCTTGTTTTTTCAAAAAAAAATTTGTTGGTCTTTCATGCTGATTGATTTTTTTCGAATTGAAATTGACTTTATATCGGCTTCATAATTTTTAGAATGACACGCGCTTTAGTGTTTTATTTGGGCTTATTTTTTTTGTTCGAATTTCGAAGAAAACGGATTATTTACGCTTTGGGCGTTTTTCTGATCAGTCAATTTGCGGCGATTAAAACGAGTAAAATAATAGTTTTTAACAAAAGTTTTTCATACTCGATTGAAGAAATCGACTACTTGAAATCAAATGTAAAAAGATTTTTTACCTCCGATCATTTTTTTTGCCGAAGTTCTGGCAGTTTGAAAATGGCCAAGTTGGTCATGCTGAGGACTAAATTATGCGTGCTTTGAAGTTTTTTATTCATGATGCTGAAAGCATAACGTGAATTATTTATGCGTGTCGAATTATCCCGCACAACTAAGTCATTCCAAAAAGAATTGAGGCTTGATAATTGGTCGTATCAATTTCGCACGACTAAATTTTAAACATCTGAGCTTTGATTTTGCCCAGAAATCATAGTTTTAACGTTTCCGATCAGCAAGCGTAATCGAACAGGAATATAGACTTTTTTCGGGTTAAAAACTAGTTTAACAGAACCCGTTGAATCATTTTATCTTTGGTTCATATGAAATGAAGTCAGAGAAATCAAGACAAAGTCAAAGGTTCGAATCCGTCCGGCCAGGACCTATATGTTTGTAAGCGTTAAATTGTCGCGTGTCAAAAAATTGTCAGGCTGCTGTTTGTCTGCTTTTTGTCGGCTTAGTTGCCGCAGCACCAAATTTTTCATATTTTCAGTTTATTTCGGATTCGGGCAAGTAATTGAGATCCAAATTTTGCTTATTTTTTGCTTTAGTTTGATTTTTTTTCATGTTGTTCATTAATAGTTTTGGTAGTGTTTTCTTGATAAATGCACCCACGTTTGTGACTCCAAATCCCAGAAGTTCGATTCTAGTTAGGACCTGTTCTTCGTATCTGCAAATTTTTGTCAGCTTATGTCCCGCAGAAAGTTTCTTTTTCTTTTTAGCATTTTAAAAGCTCTGTGTAAAGTTGCTAATGGCGCAGGTAATTTTGTTTCAAGAATTTTTGTTCTTTGAAATTTTTCTATGTAAAAAGACACGATTTTTTTTTTCATTTGCTAGTAATTATATTCAGTTTTTTATTCCAAGTGATGCGAAGCTCAACTTCGCCCCCGTGTTCAATGTTTTCTGTCCCGAAAACTATTTGATATGAATAAAGGGGCAGTTAGAGCATTCAGGGCTTTGCCCTGATATACGTGCAGTCTGGGTTTCCATTTATTTTTCGTAGAAACCTATTTTCTCTGTCGTAACATATTGCTCGGTCGTAACTTGCTTTGGCTATTGAAGTATCAGATGGTTTTATTTTTCTAAAATCTTTTGTCCCATTTGAATAAAAAAATAAGAAAACAGTGGATATTTCTTGCATCAGTCTGTGCCGTTTACATACTTAGCTGTTGTACCTATGTGTCGAACCTAGCTGAAATTTCGATTGGAATTATACAGCAATTGTTGCTTTACTTCTATACAGCAATTGTTGCCTTACAATCTTTCTTCGATTTTTTGATACATTGAGAATGGTAATGTATTGTTCCAACCACTTTTAAAATCCAATTTTTGCTTAAATCGGGTTTTAAAAGAAATCTTTAGAATGGGCAATGTTAGATATCACACAAAAGCGCTTTCAGTCGTAATTTTAAAAAGTTTCAACAAGTTTTCTGTGTCAAGTAAAACGGTTTGAAATTTTTGCTTCAGCCTAATTTCGATTGAATAAGGTGAGAGTGTAGGTTATAAAATGAAAAATTTCTTTCGAAGACATAAAAAGACTTAATTTTTATATAGCAAAACAAGCTATCGAATTTTTCTGAGCGCTTACTGGGCCAAATCCGTCAGTCGGAACTTTTTGGTTGGAGCGTAAAAGTTATTAAGAGTAATGAACGTAGTGAGTACTCTTACATAGGTCTTGCAAATTTTTTTGTCAGGAAAAATTCCTGAAATTTGTTCATGCTCAGTTTTGATTTTTCGCGGTTTGACGACTTGGATTTCTTTTTAAGTTCAGTGCATTTCCATTATTAAAAGGATGGAAAAGTCCGCTTTCAAAAAGCAAAAGTGTGAAAATATAAATGATTTATCAGATTTCCCAGCAAAAGAAAAGTTATACGTATTGATCCAGTTTTCTCAAATTGAGTTAGTTTTAACAAAAAAGAGTCCATCATGAATTGTTCTATAAATCCAAAGAGCTTCAAATCCACTATTTTTTTCTTCGAAATTCAAAAGTTGAAGGCTATTGCTTAGTTTCGAGTGAGAAGTATGATGAAGTCGCATGTTTATTTTTATAGTTTTCTGAGATACTTTGGAAAATTGTTCACTTTTTGCTGAAGTTTTAGTTTCTCTCTACAGCTTCTTCTTCACTGATTTTGAAGAAAAAAACTGGCACAAATAAAAGACCGGCTTTTACATTGTATGTCTGCGTACTTCCATAGTCACTTACAAACTTACTGCACCTTCAAAAGTCTTCGAAAATTTAAACGTGGGGAATGTTTGATTCATTTTCTTGGATTGTTTCCTTCAGAAATCTGAGATTAAGATTTGAATGGTAAAGGCAGGTGTTGGCGATCTCTTCTTCATAAGCCGCCTCGTCCTTATTCTGTTGGAGAAAAGTTATGGCCTCAAAAAAGGCCATTTTTGACAGTTTGGTCATTTTTTGAAATTTACACCATTTTTCTCAAAGCTACCCTCTCATATCTTGATTTAAAGGTTGATTGAAAAAGCAGGTTGTTGGAATCCTCCCGGCATAAGTGGCTTCGCTCCAGTTTTGTAGAAATTTAGTTAAATTCTCGGGAAATTCAATTTTTGATCATTTTGGAAACTTGCTTATCGAAAACTACGCTGACAAGTCTGATATCAAGAGTGTGATCGAAATAAAGGGTTTTGACAATCCTCCCTGCCTTAGTGAATTCACCCTAATTGTTATAAGAAAAAAACTGAAAGCCTTGGGAAAAGTCAAATTTTTGAAAGTTGACTGGTGTCGGAAATTTTTGACTGTTTTCAAAAAATTACCTTTTCAATTTCGGCCTAGCTTGCGTCGGTTGAATTATCCGTTTTGGACATAGTTTCGGTTGGTTCAATTTATGCTTTTTAAATTGAATTTATAATATCTGGTACTGTTTGTTATTGGCTAATTTTCTAAAGCCTGGTTCTTTTGAATTTTAAATTCAAAGATTTGTACCCAAAATTGCGTGCGAACGGGGTTGTACTTGAGGATTGCAATTTTAATGCCATAACTTAAACCGTCCAGAAGCTTGTAGTTTAGGAGATATCGACGGTTGTATGAATCTTCCAAAAAGTCTAGAAACTTAGATTTTCGAAATAATTTTCAATGTGTTGTACCCGTACTTGCAAGCTATCTGGGTATGGTTTGAGGTTAAAGTGCTTTTGCATAAGTTTGGCTATATTGCAAAAGCTCAGAAACTATATTGTAGAAGATTTGGAAGATTTAACGGAGCCAGTTTTTTTTAAAACTTAAAAGAAAAAGTTTTTTTATATGTTTTTTTTGCGTTCATTATGAGACCTTGTACATACATGGTACAGGCTGGAGGAAGTGTGGTGTATTTAGCAAGTAAACATTTCAACACCGGTGCATCAAAATAATTGCGTGGTTGTTTATCGATTGAGAATTTTTTAAAATTTTTTATAGTTTTTCTGGTAGTCAAAAACATACATACCTAGGTTAGGAGTTTTTGGGTTATATGGCCTTTTTTCTGTCCTCTCCGATTTTCATGTCTAATAACTACTAACAGCGAGTTTTTCAATGTAGGTGGGTGATTGAAAGGAGAATTTTCACTTTCTAGTACGCTATGAAACAACTGTAACTTCGATACCTCAATAGCTTGCTTGAAAAAACTCTTTTTTCACGGACCGATTCCGACTTTCAAAAATTTTGAAAGCTTAATTCTCAATTGCCTGGGATCAGTTTTTAAAATTATTCGCGAATCGTTGCAAGATCTGAAAACAACCTAAATCATTTAAAAATTGTGTTGCCATAAGCTTGCTTCAAAACAAAACAAAAAAAATGAAACAATAAAATCCTAGGTTCTAAAATCGCCAGAAATACCTTGCATCAGGTCAACTCTTTTTGCACCATCTTTCGGGAATCTAAGGTGATCCATTAAGGACTATCTTGAGTCAATCTAACCTAAGCTAGATCAACTCTTAGATAGACCATCTTTCTAAGGATCACCATAAAGGATCACCTTCATTCAAAGGTTTTGCTGAGAATATATTTTGATAACCGATTCACTCTATGAAGCAATTTGAACTATTTTCAATCGGTTACTATTTTCAAACTGATTCGAGCAATGAAAACTCCATGAAAGATTTCAAAAATTTTTGCTCGAGGTCGCTTGATTAAAAAAAATCATTTTTCGCTAATAGACTTTTCAAAAATTTGAATACCTGAATAGTTTTCATTGAAAAACTGCCAATGAGAATCAGTTCGCCGTGAAATAACTTATATTTCTAACTCGATCTTTTGGTAATCCGATTCAGTCTATTTCCTTACTTCAATTTTATTGTTTCGAAAGTACTCAGATTGCGATATGATTTGAATAGCTTGCATAGAATGCCATCAGTTTTCGTGAATTGCTTCTTTCTATGCTATAACTTAAAATTTCTAAACACCTGAAGCCTCGAATTGCTTGATTCACCGATTCACACAATGAAAGCAGTTTTTAGCAAATTGGAAGCAGTTTTATCAGAAATTGCACTGCTTAACTGGTTGGCTTAGGAAAGCTTAATCTTTGGTCAATCGTCTCCTGGCATCGTTTTTGTTCAAAAGATAAAGTTTAAGTGCTTGCTTCGCTCTTAGAAAAATGGAGAGTTTTTAAAGTTTCATCGCTTGAATAGCTTGCTTGGAAAATTTTTTCTTTCGATTTTTTTCAACGTTATTTAGGCATTCCAAAGTTTCAGCGATCGCTTAGCTTGCTAAAAGAAAGTTCTGCGAGTGAATTAAGGTGAATTACATTAAAATTCATATAGATTGTATTCAAAAGTTTCCATGTTTCATTCCTTGCTGAGAAAAACTCAAATTTGCGAACTGCTTCGCTCTTTTAAACAACTGGAAATTTTAAAGTTTATCATCGCTTGAAGAGCTTGCTTGGAAAAATAACAAAAATTTCGAAGATTTGTTCTATAAAAATTAGAAATTTCAAAGTTTTAGCACTTGACTAGCTTGATTAAAAAAATCTATTGACGCAATGATATATTTTGAAAATCTTCGAAGTTTTATTGCCTAATTAGCTTGCTTATTAAAATTTGAAGCTTTTGTGAACCTAAATAAAAAGTTTCAAAGTTTCGAAGATCTTAATTTGTTTAGATTGCCATAAATTTTGTCAGTTTTTGGGATTCAATTCTTGCTACATATAACTTTCAAAAATTCACGCGTAATCTATCTATCTATTATATATTAAAATGCGGGCTTCACTATCTCGCCATGTTAAAGCTTTTTCAACGTATTATTTTTGCATGTTTAAGCTATATCGTATATTGCAATGGTTAAGAATTCTTTTCGATTTTCTAATTTGATTTTAAGGGCTATTTTACCGAGTTTAAATTAAGCAGTCCAATATCGAATTAGGGGTTGCGAATTTGGCCTCCAATTTTGAATGCCCGAATCATTTAAACTAACGAGATAAGACGATTTTTGAGTTTTTCAAAAATTTTCAGAAGTACACTAAAAGTTTGCAGATGTTTTTCCCAAGATATGCGGTTTTTCATGAGCTGTCGAAAAACTTCGAAGCACCGAAGGTGCGTTAAACGCTAGTACAATGTGAATTTTTTCTAACACTTGAATGCTTGAATGGCTTGCTTCACCGATTCACGCAATGAAATGACCTTAAAATTCCATAGTTTCTTGCTTGGATAGCTTGCAAAGAAAAACTGCAGTTTTTAGTGAACCTATGCACGCTATATATTAATATCAAAAATTGAAAGAACATCACTAGCGTAGCTGGCTGAGAAAAGCATCATTGTTTGCGATACGATTCACGCTGTATTATAAATTCAAATATATCAAAAGTTTTTTTTTTGCTGGAATGGTTTGTTCACAAAAGTCTTTTATTTTGCCAATTGACTCTTGTTAACGATTGTGTTGAAAATTTGTGATGTTTCATCGCGTGCTGAGAAAAACAGCAAAGTTTTAGGCGAACTGAATAACTATGAAATAAATTTTCAGCCCATGAGCCCATGAGTTTTTTCAAAAGCTTCAGTCCTTTGTTGCCCTGCTCAGAGAAACTTCAGATTGCGAACCACTGCGTTCTTCTTTTTACAAGTGTCATCGCTTGATTAGGTTGCATGGAAAAATTTTCGCAAACAGTTTCATGCTATGAAATTTCTTTGAAAATTTTGAAGTCTTATTGCTTAATTAGTTTGCTTGAACAATTTGTGAACCGAATCATCATATAAAACAGCTTCAAAGTTGTGAACATCTTCATTTGAATAACTCACCTAAAATGATGTCATTTTTTTTGAACAAAGTATGCAATATTTTAACTCAGTTGTTTTAAAATGTCAATATGATTAGCTTGTTTTGACTTGGTTTTTTTGCGTTCTTATTAATGCTATAAATAATTTCTGAAATTTCGAAGTTGATGACTTGAGTAGCTTGCTCATAATGTCACATCTATTTTTGCAAATCGTCACACGCCAATATATGACTTCAAATGTTTCAAAAGTTTGAATGCTTGAATGGCTTGCTTCGAATAACTTGGATCAATTGAGCAATATCCCCCCCCCCCGTAATGATCAATTGAGCTATCTCTCCCCCCAGCAAAAACGAATAAACTCTTCAAAAAGACGTCAGCAAACGGAAGTAGATGGATGTTTTGTTTATAGCACGCAATCATTTGACCGAATGAAGTTTTTTTATATGAGTCTCGAGAAAATTTTGAAAAAATAACTCGAAGTTTATGAAGAAAAATTTTTTTTTGCAAATTTTTGTATAGGCGACCATAGCCTCATCGAGGAAAGCGATTTATCAGGGTTGGTGCTCTAGCCTTGTATCTGAATAGCAAAAACGGTTCTCCGCAGCACCTTAATATTGTACACAAAAGCTTTTTGTCATTTTAAGAAAGAAAAAAGTCGCTTTTTATGCCTGATTTATTGATTCTTTTTTCTATTTGAATGAAACTTTTGAGCTTTGTTATTGTAAATTTTGGCTTTCCACAGTCGTTGGAAAATATGGTTTATGATTTCAGGTCATTCAAACTATTGATATGGTTTTCAAGTGGTTATAAACATGTCTCAAGTACCTATTGAGCTATCTCCCCCCCCCCCCCCCCCCACGCGAGAATGGGGGGGGGGGGAGATTGCTCAATTGATCCAATTACTTTAAATCTGACAAATTGTCTGGTATGGAGTTTTTTCATTTTTTTAAATCGCTATATATATAAAATGACTTGCTTAGAAAATTAAGTTTTTGCCAATCGATGTAAGGTATGAAATACCAAGAACATTTTAAAAGTTTCTTAGTTTCTATGGCTTGCTTCAAAAGACTTCTGACTTTTTCGAACCGATTCACGGAATGTAATTGTTTCAAAAGTTTCTAAGTCTTATCATTTGAATGGCTTGCTTCGGAAAGCTTTGCGAACCGGTTTAAGCTGAATTACGTTTGAATTTTTTCAAAGATTCATTGCCTCAATGAATAGCTTGCCTCGATTTACCTAAATTTTTGCAAATAGTTTTACGATATGGAAAAGCTTGAAATTATGCAAATTTACATTGCAGAAAGAGTTTGCTCAGAACAATAACTTTTTGCGAACCGATTGATTGATAAAGGACGGGCTTGCTAGTAATTCGCAACGGCATTAGCAAGTAGGCAACGCTTGCTTTGGGTGTGCGCTGAGATTCGGCTCGAGTGATTTTGTGCTTCTGAACGCACTTTCTCGCTCTATCTATAATGAATTGTCGCCTATTTCGAATTTTTGCGTCTTACGAGTTGTCGCCTCGCGGGTTTAACTGTGAATCATCAATGTCCGCTGGCTCTATGTACTAGAGTGGGAAAAACATCTGAATGTCAAGTGGTCGATTGTTACTAGTGGATATTGTTTTAATTGATTTTCAGATGTAGATGCCTGTGCGTTCGTCAGCACCAACCAAACAACCCCAAAAGTCCCTTAATCGATCCAGATCTAACAGTCCTAAGTTAAGGAGGTCCCGGAGCTCAGAGGATGTCCAGGCCGCCACCAGTCTACCGCCGTCTGTAGAGGGTCCTTTGCGATGCTTTTTGCAAGTGGAGGTATCGAAGCTGATTTTGTTGACGCCGACTGTTGTGGATAAACCGACTGTCCGCCTGAAATGGTGGGGCGAGAAACAGGAATCACGTGGCACTGTATTCAGACCAAAGGTGTTCAGGAACAAGACGGAAATTGCAGCCACAGATTCAAATGGTAAGAGTTCCTTGAAATGCAATCGGAGTGTTTGCATTTTAAGTTCTATTTTTGTGTGCCAATTCGAACAATGTTTTTACTCGTCATTTTTTGTTTCGAAATCAAATTGGGAGTGAATTCAGCTGTTTAAGTGTTTTTTTTTCACTTACAGCAATCAGTAACCACAAATAACCCCATATTGAGGCCCTTTCAGTCCAGATTGGGTCGATATCAAACTTTTTCCAAAAACAGTTCGTGTCCAGAAAATTGGTGCATAATTTAGAGCGGAATGTGCATGAATGTAAGTCACTCTTCATTAAGTAATTTTCACTTATAACAACGAAGTTATAATTATGTAACCTTCTTTAGGCTATTAAGGAAGCTTTAATGTTTGCCCAGCTCCTCTTTTGCCTTAATTAGATGAAAAAATGTAATCTGATTTTTTTTATTTCACATTTTTTGTCGACGGCGGTCGCAACATTTTTTGCAACTGGCTACTTGGTTCGTATAGTTTTTGCAAGCATAGTGGTGCAATGCCTATGTAACTACGAAGTTTTTTAGGATTTTATCTTTAATATCAGCTCTGATATCTCTATTTGCCCTTGTTTTAGGAATGCTAATTCCCCCTCGAACTACCTCAATGTTTCCTGTGAAGTCAGGACAGACGCAGATTCTGAGCTATCTTCGTGACATGTCAACTCTTTCTTTCGAACTGCATTGTGGCAACGGTGATTCGAATGCCATCGCGAGGTGCAACATCCACCAGATTACGCAACTGTCATTCGAGAATCCGATCTCGGGTTGCTTCGCCATGTACGGAGCCGATTCGGAGAAAGTTGCGCAGCTAAATGTTGCTTTATGCTTCAAAGATTTCGACAAAGGTGTTCTCAGACCAAACCCAAATGCCAGCCAGAATTCTGTCGATCTGAAAGCAAGCCTACAAGAGCAAATAGCTGAAGGGTTTCAGAACTATGGTTTGACTATGAACGCTTATAAATCTGCAGCCGAAAAACCAGCTGAAGAGCTTTCAAGAACCTTGGCCTCGGAAGATACGAGAAACAGTGTAGATGATTTGATATCGTTTCTGATTCAGCGCGGATCTAACTTGAGAGAAGCATTAGTACAGAACGAGGAACAAGTGATTTGCGATCATAATTCTGTATCCAAAATAAACGCACCATTAAGCTCTATCAAGAGTAACTCAGTGCCGAACTTCGCAGCACGACCAAATGAGTCGCTAGATGTCACAAAATCAAATGATTTTGGAAAAAATTTGGAAGATCGTGATTTAGTAAGGTCGAGCTTGAACTTTCACGATTTAGTTTATAAGTTCGACAAGAAACGACTAGAAGGGTTAGCTGCTAAAAGTAACATTGAAGGATCGAATGCAAACGACGTCACAATTTCCGATGATGAAAATACTAAACTGAAGAAATTTGGTGTTGATGATTCAAGTGACTCTGACAATCCGATACGTGACTCTTCGCTTGTTCGTAGAGTACTCAGGCGAACTGGAGGGTTAATTTCAACATCTGCCACGAGCACAGGAACCGATTCCAGTGAGACTGAATCTGAGCTAGGGCGGAAGGCGAAATCTACAAAGAAAACCAAAAAAGGCAAATTGAGGAACAGAAGCAAGAGCGCGAGTAGTGATTCGTCTTTTGAATCAGAAGTTGAAGTGCTGAGAAAACAGGAGGTAATGTTACTCGAGGAGCTGAATAGCAGCTCAAAAGCTGACAAACGATTCAACAGGCCCGATTTCTCGGAGCAGAATGGTGCTAATGGTTTCTCAGATGACGATGAAGATTGGACGCTTTCAATCGAGCGGTTCAATTTGCTTCAAAGTGTCAGCAAAGCAATGGTTGTAATCGATTCATTTACAACTTCGGCAGGCAGTACAGCATCGGCTCCAGGTTTGAAGTTACCTCCTAAGGTTCCATTTATCTCAAAACATGCAGAATACTACGTGGAGTTCTCGTTCCCAACTTGCATGCCGCATCATCGAATCGAAATGAAGGAAACTAAAGTCAATTGCAGATCTGCAAACCCCGATAACGGGAATGTTACTTTCTCCCATAGGAGTGTATTCCCGCTTTGCATCGGGGCTAAAGGCAAAAGTGTTTTGAAAGAGCTGTGGACACAAGCTATTACGTTCCACTTGTACCTGAAGACGTCCAAAAATGCATCAGGAGCTAAATTGGTGGGTTCAGGTGCGTTTAAATTGAAAGACGTTCTCGAAGCGGATTTTTTTTCGAAATCAATTTCGATGCCGCTTAAGAAGTACTTTGCATTCAAGAAGAAAAAGCGAAAGCAGAACAAAAAATTGGATTCGCCTCACGTGGTCGGAAGTTTGAAGTTATCAGTTGAACTGACTTCGGATTTGCACGCGTTTACGTCTAAAGTAAATGAGCTAAAGGTCAAGGAAGCTTCAAGAAGCAAGCCCTTAATGATATCTTTGAAGGAAGCGAGCACGAGTGAGCGAAATCAGGTAGTTGCTGAAAACATATCAGCGAAGAGCACTGCTGTAGTAAATGTGCTTCCAAATATCAGAGTCGACCGAGAGTTTGATCCTCGAGTAGTGCAGCTGAAGCAAGGAGCTTCTCAAAAGATGGAAGAAAATCATCAGGTCAACTTCGCCCAGAGTTCTGCTGAGGAAGGAGAGGCGATGTTCTTTTTCTTAACCATAGGCCAATCGAATCTAGAGAAATATGTATGCAAAAAATACAGTAGCCTAAACGTCTATGCGATAGCTCGTGTGTTCTTCTCAGATGATTGGATCAAATCCGACATAAGCTGGGGATCAGATACTAGTCCTCACTTCAATGTGTGTTTCACAGTTCCATTTGTTCTTACACCCTCCATATTGCAAAGAATGAAAAATAATTACGTGATCATTGAAGTTTGGAACAAACTGACCACGGCAGGAAACGACGAGCTCATAGGTCTAGTTAAAGTGCCGACAAGTCAGTTTCATCTATCATTTGCTAACCAGAGACTGATGAGCGTGTTGAGGGAAGCGCATTACCCAGTAGTAGCTGGGGATAACACATTTCCAATTGTTCACCCGAGTGATATGAACAAAAGTGTGCGCGGGAAAGTAGCGGTGACATTGGCGATAGGATCGTCAGATCAAGTTGCGGCGCTGAAACACATCAAAATGACATCGGAAAATGTTTCGTATGCCAACAAGTCAGTGATATCAACATCAACTGATAACGCCCATGTCTTCCCTTCCAAGGAGTTGAATGAGCATACATTCGAAGTTATGGTTAGCGGGCTGAAAAGTTTCAATCAGTTTTCAGACGATGTCCACGGAGAGGCTGATTGTTATGTTCAGTACACTTTTCCAGATCAAGAGAACTTCAATTTCTTTCCCCAACAGGGCTCAAGCAATTCAGGGCCATTTGCTCTGAGGAAGTTCAAAACATCGCCGACGCTATGCGTACCAGATGTGGTCTTTCATGACGTTATGCATCATAAGTTGGTTTGTCCAAACAACTTGTCGTTGCCCAGTCAGCTCCTAAAGGTAATAGCAGCGGACCCAGAAAGTGAAAAAACACTGAAGTTC
Source organism: Symsagittifera roscoffensis (assembly GCF_963678635.1). Classification (NCBI taxonomy): domain Eukaryota; kingdom Metazoa; phylum Xenacoelomorpha; order Acoela; family Convolutidae; genus Symsagittifera; species Symsagittifera roscoffensis. The sequence goes on from NC_087062.1 coordinate 31,937,922, forward strand.
GAGGTATGGACAAGACATTATCACCCGAATTTGCGCGATCAAATGGTAGCCACTTGTCAATTACCTCTTCCGAAATTGTGGTCACTCATTACGATGCATTCTCATACCAAGTACCAGCCTTCTTGTCAAAACTTTGTCCTACCGTTGACGAGATCCTCGTGCGTAGATTTGGAGCAAAGTTACAGCGGACAGGATAGGTCGAAGCAACAAGTTCCACATTGTGGTGTCTTAGAAGCTACAGTAAGCTACAAGGTGGCAGACTTTGGCTGTGCTTCGACTCTTAAAGGTCTAGGCATGAACACACAAGTTGTTCTGAGGATGAATGTCATCAGAGCTTGCGGCTTAGAAGAAGCGGCCATTTACGCTGCTCAGAGGCACCCAAATCTAGAGTACTACTCCAAAGTTGGACTGAATTCTTTCTTTAAAGTTTCATTGTCATTCGCAGATCCGATCGAAGCAAGAACGACTAGATCGGTTGCGCAGTCATTTGCACCCGAGACCGGATCCGTCATGGAAATCCCACTTCCTGTTTACTTCAAAGGTGAGAAGACCTCACATGTTGTTAGTTTGGCCGAGCGATTGGAGAATGAGTTCTGTATCATAGAACTATGGCATCAGCAGTCACCTTCAAAGGCGGAAGAAGTTCTGCATTACACGGAGTCAAAGAAGGACTGCCTCCTGGCATCATGCTCAATTCCTTTGCGAGATATTCTCTACCAACATAGCGGAATTCGAGGCTGGCATGCATTGCACCCGGTCGATGAACATGAAGGTTCAAGGAATGACTGCACAAGCGTTGGAGGCGTTGACGTACAATTAGCTTTCGTTCGAAACGAGGACCAGGAAAAGGTCATTCAAGCTGGTCGAGGGTGTGGTTGGAAGGAACTGTATGATCCAATTAGCCCGTTAGTGAGTGCCCAAAAGTATCGAATAACGGTTTGCTTGTCGGAACTGAGTTGTAATAGACGTGATTTCTCTTCGACATTGTTAAGTCAAAATAACGTACAGTCCAGGCGTAATATGAAATGCTACCTTAGATATAAATTCTACGACAAACCGGCCATATGTACTCACTCGGTATCACTGAGGCACTTGGGAGAAAACTCGTTCGTGGCAAAGTTCGATTTTCGAGAATCGGTTTCCCTAGAAATGTCAGAACCATTGAAGTATTACCTGAAAGAAGAACCATTAGAGTTTCAACTCTGGGCTGCAGGTGACGTGAGTGCCCCCAAAGGTCACAGAAGAGACAAGTACTTGGGAAGTGCCTATATGATGCTCACGCAATTAGCACGCAGTGTAAATGTGAGCACGATAAGCGAGAGTTGCACGGTTTACAAACCTGGTGCAAGTTATATAGGAATGACCCAGCTTAGAGCTTCAATTACTTTGGAACAAAGTTCAGCTACTGGAGACGTTAAATACGTAGACGATGACGTAGAACTAAACTCGGATTCAAATTCAGAGGACGAGAAAGAAGATCAAATCGACCTAACAAATACTTTCAAAGCACGAGTTGAAATTGATCGCGCGTATCACTTGGAATTGTACAATGGCGCATTGGCTAGCGAAATAAATACTGCCAAGGTTTCATCAGATACTTCTAGTTTGTATTTTACCTTTCAAATGGTTCCCGACTCGAAACCAGTGACGACGACCGCGGTAAATTTCGAAGCTTCGCCAAAATGGAACTTCCAAACTGACACCTTCTTGTCATATGACTACCTGAAGAGTAGCAACCCTTTGCTTCTGAAGTTGTGGCTACAAATGAAAAGTGGAATTGGAAAAACAACGGAAAACGGGGACTGCGACAAAGTGTTCGGATTTGTAGCTGTTGATCTTTCCCCGCTCAATTCAGGCTTCTCGCATGTAAGTGCATCCATTCGGCATTAGACGGGTTGTATCAGATGAAATACATGATTTCTGTTTGATCTTCCGTTAACGCTGTTCGATGTAATTTTCGGTTATCTATCTTATCTGGACATGATTTAATTGGCGTTTCAGTTGGCAATTGTTTAAGTGAAAGGTCGCGTTGTTTTTTTTTCAGGAAAAGTTTTTAAGTTTGTTTAGGCACAAATTTACTTTTTCGCGGATTGACTTTTGGTTTCTTTTCAAGTGTTTAATTTCCTTTGTTATAAGGAAGGTAAACTCGACTATCGAACAGCAAAAACCTGATCGACTTCTATTTTCGAAATTGGAGTTTAGTTATCAGATTACCCAGCGAAATGAAAATTTTCCTTTAGATCATTTTTCTCAGGTTGAATTAATAAAGAGTAATGAACGTATTGAAGACTCTTATATAGGTCTTGTGAATTTTTTTGTTTTTTTTTCATTAAAAAATCTTAAAATGCTCTAATAACTACACACAGAGCGAGAGAGAGAGAGAGAGAGAGAGAGAGAGAGAGAGATAGAGATAGAGATAGAGATAGAGAGAGAGAGAGAGAGAGAGAGAGAGAGAGAAAGAGAGAGAAGGACTTAATTTACCCCTTGGGGAATTTACAAAACAATCATACAATTTACAAAACTTAACAGCAATAATAGAAATAGTTTATATTTTTATAAAATAGATACTAAGAACGACAATACAGGCAAATACATTTTGCCGACCACGTACAGCTCACTTTTTCATTGTAAGTTTGAAGCTTGCTCTTGTAGAAAAGATGAATTTTTCTCTTCCATTCACAAAATGAGTCACGAGCATCAATTTTCAGGTGATTTACCAGCCTTCCAACTCGATCAAAATAAAAATTTCCCGTCTTCAAATATTTTCGATTTTTCAAAACAAACATGCAGTAATTTGAGCTCCGCAACGACGAACAAAATTCTGAAAGGGTAACGTAATCGAAAATATTCAGGTCATATTTCCCGTGGAAAAGAAGTAAATCACTTCTCTCTAACCTATAGGAGATAGGGTAAATATTCAAGTTCAAGAGTGTAGAATTATAATCACCAGTCATGCCAATCCACTCAATGCAACGCTTATTTAAAGACTCCAACGTCTGAAGATCTGTTTTGCTTGGGGACCAAATTGGAGATGCATAAAATGAAATGGAGAGAAAACAAGTTTTGTATAAATTAATTTTGAGTGATCTAGATGCACTCTTCGGATCATTTCTTTTCATCATAAAGAAGACCTTATAGCACCTCGAAATTTTTTCAGCAACGTGGAGGGACCAACTTAAATTCGAAGTAAAAATAACACCAAGGTCTTTAAAACTTTGAATGCTATCAAGCAAAGGCTTACCGATATAGAGAGTCGTGTTATGGAACAGTGAAAAAATAGAGTATTTTGCACTTCTCTGGATGTAAATCAAGAAAATTTTCAGTGCACCACCGCTGTAGAGCGGACAAGTCAGTCTGTAAGGAAGTAGAATTTACGCTGCAGCATTTGAGATCATCAGCAAAGAGAAAAGAAGAGATGCTAAGGGTTGGGGGAAGATCGTTTACAAACAGTAAGAATAATAAAGGCCCTAAAATGCTACCTTGGGGCACCCCACTTGTAACTGAGGCAATTTCAGATAGCATGCCATCTATGCGCACACGCTGGTAGCGATTGGATAAATAACTATGTAGAAGTTCTAGGAAATCATGATCAAGGCCATATGACGCAAGTTTATAAAGCAGCCTGTCATGTCGCACTGAATCGAAAGCTTTCTTAATGTCAGCATAAAACACGGTAGTAAAAAGACCCTGCTCATGACCTTCAAAAATTTTATCACAAAAACTCAAAAGTTGAGTTACAGTTGAACGCCGAGACATGAACCCATATTGTGATGACGAAAATTTGTACCGGATTTTCAAATAAACATGATCGAATAAAACTCGTTCTAGACCTAGTGATAATTTCGGTAATAAGCTGATTGGTCGATAATTGGTAACATCACTGTTATTTTGTTTCTTATGAAGAGGCGAAACATACGCAGTTTTCCAAGCATCAAGCCAGACTTGGTGCTTCAAAATATCCTCGTAAAGCGCAATAACCAAGGGACACAGTTGATTAGAGCAGTACCTAAGAAATGCAGGAGGTACATTATCACAGCAAACTGAGGATGAATTATCAGCAGAGCGTAAGAAGTTGAGAATTTTATCGAAAGAGATATCAATGGAATTGAACGAAGTTGACGAACAAGCATAGAGCTGTAACTTATCGACCGAATAGGAGGGTTTGAAGACTGGCTCAAGTGCCAGAGAACTATGATCGCAAGCCGGGAATTGTCGTGTCTTTAAAGTTAGTTAGTTCTTAAGGTGAACGGTAGATGAACTGTAGTAAAAAGGAATTTGTTGTCGTTTTTTCCGTTTCAGCTGTGCAGATGCTGCCACTGCACCTGATATTGTAGGTATAAACAGAGTTGAGAAAATTTCAAGTAAATCAGGATAACTTTATGCATCGTAGCTCGCATGTAGGAAACTATTAAAAGTAACGAAATTAAAAGAACTTCTGGAATAAGATGGTGGAAATAACTCAGCGTTTGTGTGCATTGAAAATGTAACCCCAACGGCACGGTGATCAGAAAGTGCACAATCAAAGACAACAGGTTCATTTTCTAGAAAACGGTCAGTTAGAAGAATGTCAAGTATATTCCCACTATTATGAATTGGTCCATGAATCAATTGCTGCAGATTGTAATCCTGGAAGATTGAAATCAAATTCATGTCATAGCTGGAAGAACTAAAGCTAGTACGCCAATCAATATCCGGTAGGTTAAAATCACCGCCAAGTAAGAAATAATTATTTAAACAACCAAGTTTTGAACATTCCGTCCGGTAAGCAGGGTATACTAAGGATAGGAAATATTGAACTTCTGAACAGGGTAGCTTGAACCTAGAAGATGCAGGAGGGTTATATACTGTTGCAATGCATAAAACATATGAAGAACTCGAAAGTATAAGAATACTACAGATAAGCATTCATAAATATTAATGGACTGATGAATGCACTTATGTATATTTGCAGTTTTTTTAAGTTCAATGGAAATACACATGCTGAAAACTATGTAAATAGCACTCTCCTAATATGAAAGTGGAATCGGTGCGAAAATACGTGAACAATTTCTAGTTTCGAAAGTGGAATTTACTATTTAGATTTCAACGGGAATAAAAACTCTCAAGTTGGGTTAATGTTATCAAAAAAGCACCGATCTTAAACTTTTATAAAAAATCAAATAGCTGTGAGTGCATTTAGTTTTCTTTGAAATTCGAAAGTTGGAAATTTTTTTGAATAAAGTCAGTGTTTTTTTTTCTGTTTATTTGCGGTCATTACTCTTTTCCAACGGTCAGCTGGCTATGTTTTATTATTCAAGTACCAATTATAAACTACTCTACAAATTCAAAGAACTTTAAGGGCGTCTTTTTTTCTCCAAAAAAAAACAAATCAATTTTTTTCTGTTTACTTGCGTTCGTTGACTCTTTTCTAACTGTCTGTTGGCTATGTTTTCACTTTTAAGCTGAATCGTATATTCCATCGTTCAAGATTTTTTTGAATTCATTTTCATCCTTGATTCTAACCACTCCACTCATGAATGCAATCTGTTGAAGCATCAATGCTTTAACTGTACAGTTTTTATGCTTCTTTCACAAGGCGAACTGCTTAAAGCTTTTCGTATCAGTGTTTTTTGAAAATGAAATTCTCAAAACCTAGTGTGGGGTGTTTTCAGGGTAAACTCAGGGTTGCAAATTGGTCTTCAAAAATCACTGCTCTTTTTGATTTCCGAGATACGGCGTTTTTTATGATTTTTTATTTCAATTTTTTTATTGAAAAACATTAGAATCAAAAAAAGTTTCACAAAACTTAATTTAATCTACTCTATGATGGGCTGGTTACATGTTACACACAGGGACTGCAAATGTGGCCTCCAAATCTTACTGCTCAAATGCTTTGTTTCCAGGATATACCATTTTTTTGTTTTTCAAAAAAAAAAATTAGATTTAAAAAACCTTTTAGCAAAACATGAAATTTTCTTGTCTATCATGGGGTGCTGTCAGGGTAAGGATTGCAAATCTTCAAAGCTTCAAATTTAAATGCTCAAATTTTTTTAATTTGCGATTTTTAAAAAAGCTGACAAAACTTGAAACTGTTAACAATATTTTTGTTGTTTGATGTCTGGGTACACTCGCAGATTGCAATTTTGGCCTCCAATAATTACTGCTCAAATCGTTTCAGTTTTCTGATTTTGATTTATTAAAATGTTTTTGAAAAATTTAGGTCTAAAAAAGACCAACAAAACATGAATTTTTCTCCCCGATGGCGGGGTTTTGTCTGGGTACTTTATGGTATGCAAATCTGTTTACCAAATTTGACAGCTAAATTCACTTAACAAAACTTGAAATTCTTAACCCTATTTTGGGGTGCTGTCAGAGTACATGCATGGATTGCACAGCTACCATTAAACAAATAGGATTGATCAAAACCTTTAAATAGCCGAGATTTGACGTTTTTTTTAATTGTTAATTTGTTCAAATTTCTCAGTGAGTAAATGATTTTTTTTAAAAAAAACTGATTGATGTTACAACAAAATTATAAAAAATAACCGCTGTTAGCTGCCTACGCTTTTGGGTCCTTGAAAATTCTAATGTTTGACCAGTTTGACGAAAAATGAACTAAAAGTTGACTTTTGAGTCGTTCAATAAATGGCATAAGAAACCCTGATATGCTTTTTTTAACGTTCAACAATCTATTTGAAGCTATTTTCACGTTCAACTATCTATTTAAAGCACCGGAGTTTCGAGTCATGCGCTAGGCTAGTTAACTTGAAATCATTTACCCCTGCCTTAAATGAGTTTTGAAAATCCAAACCAAAAAATACAAGGATAGCCGGTTGCTTGTAAGTAGCACAGAATGTCAAAACCACATCCATAAACAACTGCCACAAAGGGTTTTGTTTTTTCTTCTTCAAATAAGTGTAGCTTTTAAGGAGTGGGGTGAGAGAAATATACAATTGTGTAGAAAACTGGTGAATTAGACATAATCGAAAATTTTTTTTTCAAGAATTGAAAGACAAACAATAAATGAAAAGTTTTGAAGTTCTTAAATTTCTATTTTGCACTATTTTTTCTTAAAATTATTATTGCCAAGGAGACGATAAGAGAAGCTTTCTTGGACTTATTTTCATATAACGAACATAACTTAGGACATCACTAAAATAGGACATCCTGAACAGAAATTTTCATGCCGTTCAAATCACGACTTTAAGGGCTTGAATATGACATAAGCACATTGCCACCTGATTTAGCGTGAAAGAAAAAATTGAAACAACTAAAACACCCGAATACTGAGTTCCTCCCCATTTTCAATGGTCAGAACTAAAAGCGGTTTTTCTGTATTTTTTTGAGAAGCTGAGAGTAATGAATGGTTTTTAGGTGGACGGGTTCTACAATGTCACCAACTTCTCCAACCAGGTGTTGGGGCAAGTTAAGTTGTCAATTATCCCAATGGATGGATTTCAACCGCCTTTGAAACCAAAAGAGAGCAGAGTAGAGCCGAAGTCATCAGCTGCAAGTGAAACTCCGAAGGTGCTGGAGGAGGATAAAGTTTTCATGCGGAAGTCGGTAGACACGTCTTTTCATTGGGGGATGGGATACCCGATCGGAGTTGGAGTTGGCTCTAGTTCAACAATGGACGAACTGAAGCGTCACTTGGAGGAACTGGAATTAGTCAAAGATAGCTTAAGAAAGAAGGTTACGAAGCAACTGAAACAGGCGGACGTTCTGCTGAATCCAAGCGCGAATGGTCATTTGAAAAATGAGGTGTCGATGGTAGGAAATGGAAGTGAAGCGGGAAGTTCTAAGCATAGGTCAGTAATCGAAGCCGAGCAAACAGACACTAAAACAACCGATTGCAGAAATGAACTTGAAATTCCGTCGAAACGTAGTGAAATAGAATACGGAAGTAGAGGACATGGCGATAGGGAACCTAGCCGACAAATCAGCTCAGCCCAAGACAACGCCCAGCAACTTCTGCAGGCGCTCAATGCCGCCAAAGAAAAATTGATCACGTTCAACTCTGAAGCTGAGAAGGCAGGTCAAGAGAACGAAATTAAAAGTCACGAGAATGAAGCTAGAAATGAAGTGCACGATGAAAGTTTTTCTGATCTTCACATTGGTGATAACGAATCGGAAGCTTTTTCCGATGGCGGTGAAGCAAATGACGTGACGAGAAGCCGAGAATTTAATGAAATGAGCCGAGAGGGCTCGAATAACAATGAAGATGAAGTGACCACCCAGAGAAGTGAGTACTTTCAATCGTTTGGTTCAAAAAGCTCGTCTGAGACGCGAGAGTTGCAAAATCATCTGGATGAATTTAACAGAAATGAAGTTGTCAACAAAATCAGTGATAGTATTAAAGTAACTGAAAGTTCCGATGATGAGGAGGATTTTCCTAATCTGGCTATTACTAGTGCAGATAGTGCGACCTATACGCTCGATAAACCGACTTATGAAACACAGCCGACTTCGGACCCTCGTGTTGTTACCTCGGATTCTCTCGAGCGAGACAGGATGACAGAAGTGAGCTATGAGACTACTGGTGTTGACAATGGTAAGTTGTCCCAGCTGACCACATTCAGGCAACTTGACGAGGAGTACGGAGAGGACGAGTTACTGCCTTTTGATAGACCCCAGGAGTCTGAAAATGTAGAAGCTTTAGCTGAAGATGAAAATGTTACTGATCAATCTCCTGGACATGAAAATGAGAACAAGGATGATTTTGAAGAAAGGCCGATAATTTCTATACCGATAGCTGATGAACCATCAGAGAACGAAGAACCGGAATTACCATTAAATGCAGATAAAGATTCGAATAATCGTCATTTACTGTTTGCAAATGACAGCAAAGTTGTGTCGATTTTCTCGCCTTTGAGTTCTGTGGATGTCGGAGAGACTACACAGAACCCAGAAGCTCCGCACCATGAGAGTTCTGGTGTGACTCGAGACGGCAGGGATGAAAATGAAAGAGATACACACAGTGACCCAGATCGCTCAAATGACGAAGAGAAAGTGGATGCTGGTACCAAAGAGGAGAAAGAAGCTTATGAGTTTCCTGAAGCAAAGATAGAAGTGGACAGTAGTTGCCATCTGGTTACTTCTGATGTCGAAGTCGAATCTGAGAAAAAGTTCGACGAGCCAAATGAAGGTCATCACGATGAAATTGGCGAAACTGAAGATCCATTTCATGCCGAAGGTGGTGAGAATAATTCGTCCCCGTATAGCATCTTCGAACGAGTTACCCAGGAGTCGCAACCTTTGACACCACGACTGATCCCAGAAGTTACTTTGCCTCGAAGGTCATCGCTCTCTTCAGTGGCGTCATCAAGCTCGTCAATGAATGGACAAAGTTCAAAACAACCAGCTCCAAATGCGTCAAAGATGCCTTCTGTTGAAGAGGCGAAACGAATAGCTCGCATATTCTCTACAAAATACTCCTAATTTCTGTCATCAAATAAAATACATCAAAAGTGCACTTAACCTCTGAAACTACTTAATACGTGGATTTATTACTATGATGTTTTGGTCTAACCATTTTGCAGTTTGAATTTCCAGTTTTGTGTAGATTGTACATAAAATGTAAATGTGTATAGTTTCGTTTTACTAATTTCGTTCTGAAAAAATTGAAAGTTACTTTCTGAAAGTTTTTTCTGGGTGAACTTCAATGGCCTAAGTGATAAGCATTCGCCTGTAATATTTAGAGGTCGAGCATTAATGGCAAATGGTATCCTAGATGTGATTTTTTTGAAATATTTTCAGTCCTTGTTATGCCTCCTCCACGTCTTATTGGGAGTGCTAGGGCGAGCGCCAGAGGCAACTCAAATGTTCCGCCTCTCAATCTCCCGACAGATAAAGATGATGTAGACTACCCCCAAAAATCCCAACCTGTCGTTTGGGACATAAACCTGAACACGCCTGATACTTCGTCCACTGTGAGTTGGGGAGTTTCGGCAAATAGGAGTGTTCCCAGAAATATGGTTTCTTCTCACAGGGGAATGCCACCGACACCAAAAGCAGCTCTACTCGAAAAAGAAATTGGGTCGCCTCAAGCACCAACTGGCAGGTGGGTCTGACCTACAATTCATTTAAATTACCCCATGAAACAAAACAGGGTCTCTACAGTCTCGATTAAAAATGGTTGTGTTATATGAGGATTTATCAGGTATTTAATTCTTGTAATTTTTTCAGAGTTCTCGCTTTGATCGTGTTTAAATTTTCAAGTTCATTTGCTGAAAGGAAGGCAAAATACGCTCTGTGTCGCCCACGTCAGTTACTGTTTTTAGTACTTGCTGTGTCGCCCTCGTCACTTAGGTAGCTGGTGTTTTCCAGCTCAATTTCAGGCAATTCGAGGAAAACTTACAGGACTTCAAGTGTGGTATTTTATTAAAGCCCTGTAAGTCGTAATTTCGTTTCCATTTTTTTCAAAGTCTCAATGTCGAGAAAAATTACATTTATTTCAAGTTAAAATGTCGAGAAATACATTGCCACTTATTGAAAAAGAACCCCAGGAAGTTTTGTTTTAGAAAATCAGATTTTTTGTCGTTTTTTTTTGTTTTGCCACCCTAAACCCCAAAGAGAGGGTAAGGAACTATAGATTATTCTGTTTTTCCGCCAGATTTGACACCAAAAAGAAAGCTCCTGAAAGTTCGTTATCGGGAACTTGTTCCGTTAACAACTTTCTCTTACAAATCTCTTAGAATTTGAACTTGCTTTAATATTAAACTGAAACATCTTCCCGTCTCCTCTCTACTTGCTCTGCATTCTAAGGTCTGGATTTAGATTCCCGGCCCAACTTTTTTAGTATCTGTGAAATTGAAGATGCAAGCATGGATTTTTTCAGCATTAACGATTCCTACTTAAAATCGACAAGTTTTCAATTTACCAACTCGGATTTTGTGTAAGTTTTTTCTGTTCCTTTCTTAAATTCAATGGTTTTAGCTTCTGTTGTTTCGTCAACTTATTTCTGGTCAAGAAGGGCAAAACTTGATTGAACGTAGTGAAGACTCTTATAAAGGTCTTGCTGATTATTTTTCCGGGAAAAAGTGTTAAAATGTGCATTTAAGTCTCAATAACTACAGTTGTGCATTCATTTATATTGATGCATTTATGAATACACTTAGGTATATATGCACTTTTTGAGTTAAACTGAAATTCATCTGCTGAAAATGACTTGAATAGCACTCTCCAAACGAATGTGGAAATGGCGCGATAAAACGTGAACGATTTCTAGTTTCGAAAATGGAATTTAATTTTTAAATTTCCAGCGGAATAAAAATTTCACCTGTTGATCCAGTTTCCTTGAGTTGAGTTAATGTTATCTAAAAAGCGCCAATCATAAATCGTTCTAGAAACTCAAAGAGCTTAAAGGGCATCTATTTTTTTCTTTGAAACTCGAAAGTTGAGATTTTTTCAACAAAGTCAGTGTTTTTTTTTATATTTACTTGCGTTCATTACTCTTTTTCAATCTTCGATTGGCTATGTTTGTTAAAACGTCAGTTGTGGTGTAAAAGTTTTGAAACTATATCGCTCAAATTTTTTTGACAACAATTATTTAGGTAATTTTTTTTGTTTTCGGATCAATGGGCGTCTACCCACCTATTGTAGCCTTGTGATCGCTCAATTTAAACTAAAAGCTTTTTCAATGCTGGTGGTTGTGTTTGAAGCGTGATAACTAATTCGATTGCCCTTCATCTTGAAGAAACACATAATTAGCAGATTTTTTTTTCAAATTTCAAATTAGCCTGAATTTCGGTGGTGGTAATATGTTCTACTTGCGCCCCGACCGGCTTTTTTCAAATTTTTGTTTTTGAGTTTATTTGTTTCTATCATTGTGATCGGAAATTTCTGGGCTACTTGCTTTTCTTATTTATGTTTAAGAGTAATGAACGTAGTGAGTACTCTTATATAGGTCTTGGTGATTTTTTTTTTGGTTTTTTCCAGGAAAAAGCCTTGAAATTTGTTCACGCCCAATTTTGATTTTTCGCGGTTTGACTTGTGATTCCTTTTCAAGTTCAGTGCATTTCCATTGTTAAAAGGAAGGCAAACTCCACTATCGAACAGCAAAAGTGTAAAGGTCACAAAAAACGTGATCGACTTCTAATTTCGAAAACGGAAATTAATTATCAGATTTCCCAGCGAAATAAAAGTTTCATCTATTGATCCAGATTTGTCAAGTTGGGTTAATTTTAACAAAAAAGTGGCTGTCGTAAATTATTCTACAAATACAAAAAGCTTTAAGGTCATCTATTTTTTTTTCTTCGAAATTCAAAAGTCCGTTTTTTTCAGCGTCTTTATGTTCATTACTCTTTTCCAACTCAGTTGGCTGTGTTAGTTTTATGGCTTCCCTTCTTGTTCAATGGTTTGCTTCATTTCAGAAATGATTCGGCCTCTGACAAGATGGTGTTTGTGGAATCAGGAAATCTGGCCAGTCGAGAATTTTTAGACAAGCATGATGACCTGTACTGGAAAAACAAGGCGGTGCTTTTTGAAGCAATATTGGGTATGAGCTACAGAAGCTATCAATTTTTGTTTATGCTGATGAGCTGGAAACTGTTGAAGAGGATATTTTCTCAAAAATTTGCGCTTTTTGATTAATCAGAAATATCTGATAATGCTTAGATTAATAAGCAAAAGTTATCAGTTTGGCTCTTAGGTATTATGCAATTTTAGTTATTGAAATATTATTGAAATAATCTGAAAATGAAAATCTGGTTTCAGTGGACCAGCTGACCCGTTCTGTGCTCTGCGACCCGGCTCAAGATGTGTCCCGCGCATCCAGCAGACCCTTTTCTTCCCGGGTAAGAATGAGTGCCAATGCACGGGGAGACAGCACTCCCATTAATCTACATCAGACTCTAGTGAACCCCACTAATAAAACAGTGAATGAAGCTGTGCTGGATAAGAGGATCCAGTTTGACGCGAGAGTGATATGCAGAGATGGGAGTATTGCTCTGAAGGTAAGGATAGGTAAAACTGTCACTAAGAAGCGTTGTATGTTTTGCGTATTACAGATGTTTTTAATGACCAGATTCATTTTGCTTGCTAGAGATTCATTTTTTTTCTAGAAAACCTGATTGAAACAAAAACCGATTTTAATTACGTATTTTATAAATCTAATCTGGTAAAATATTAGTTTTTGCAATGTATTTGGACTACAAAGGTTCTGAATTCCTGTGGTGAACCTCTGTGTCCCCGTCAGTCCACCTGTTCAAACACAGAAATTCAAACTTGGCCGAGTAATTTTTATCTATGAATTTTCACTGTTTTTCAGGAGCTGTCCGGCATTTTCTTCCAATACGACAACTCAATCGTAGTGTACGAATTGAAACTATTCGGCAAACATCGTTCGACTTCACTGCCCTTCATAGAGAGAAGCAATTACGTCAACATATCCCGAGTGCCAAACGGTAATTCAGACTCTTTAAAACATGTATACGGAGTACATGATATAACACCTGGATTTGATCTCGTTTTCATGACATCGGAGCAAAACTGCCTCCCGCCTGCGCTGAGACAGAACAGACATTGCGTAGTGCTGCGTATTACAGCCATAGACGAAACAGCAAAATTTGCTATTTTGAAATCATTAGCTATTGGTGACTATAAACAGGTTCTGTGTAAACAGATGTCAATTGACGAGAGGAAAAGTTACCGAGACCTTTTGAAATTGCAAAAGAGAAATCAAGAGTTTATTGCAGAACAGAACAAACCTCTGAGTGTGATGAAAGGTATGGTGGCGTTTTGCAACAGAGGTACAGGATACTTCGCCAAAGATTTCTACCAGAACGTCGTTATGGTAAGTTCAATTGAAATGGAAAGTTTTATTTTGCAATCGATTGCTTGTCATTATAATTATCTAATAGCATAATTTAAAATAAGGATAGCCGGTTGCTGTGTGCTTGTAGCTCAAGAAATTCTGAACATTATAAAAAAAAGTTTTTTTTGAGATTGCGTTTTTTGTTCGTGGTGTGATGGGAGGATCAGAACAGAAGTCTAGAACTTAGATAGTATTGACAACTAATTTCATCGTAAAATAAATTTTTATTTTTTAAAGCTTTATTCTCAAAAAGGCGCTGAAAAAAATAACTTTACTGGATAAAGGATAAGAAAGAGTTCACTGCTTGTCTTCAAGCAGTTTTGAAAACGTTTTCATAATTGCGTTTTTTCGGCCCCTCGTAATAAGTGTAGGTTGGCGCGGAGACGCTTTCAGGACTAGTTGTTCAAAAAGCGGTGTTTTAAAATAGTGTAAAAGGAGGATACTTTGAATAGTGAGGGTGTAAAACAGTAAAAAAGGGAATCTATTGAGGAGCGAGCTTAAACTTCTTTCAGAGTAAAAAGCGGAAAAAAACACCGGAAAACCGATTTTTTGCTCAAACATTTCCAAAAAAGCCAAAAAACAGCAGTTTTGAACTGTGTTTTTTCTAAAGTTAACATTCGGTAATATTTTGTAAAATAATGTTATCATAGTGTTCTGTAAGAACTCGGAAAATCCATTTGGTCAATCTAAAAAAGATCCAATTCGTCAGTAATTCCGCGAAAACTTCCATATCAAGTATGATACCCGCTAAGGCATGGGCGTTTGCTTGCTGTGCATTGCTAAATCAAATTATTTCAAATTAGTTCATTTGTTATGCTAACTTGTGCTGCTGCAAATTTTCGCATCGTGGGAAAAAAAGCTTACAAAAGCTCCATTCAAAAAAAAATATTGATTTCTTATGTCTAACACAGCATGCCGCATTGTTGTTTGTTTGCGGTATTTAACGAAATCCTTGAGTGAAAGTGAAGAACTTCCATAATTTTAGGACTACGAATTTCTACTAAACTCTGAGGAAATGGATGTTGTATGGAATGCCCTGCGAGACAAAACTTTTAATGAAGAAGTCCATTTCGAGCATTTTTTCAACGCTTTTCTCGGAACATTTTTTGAAGACGAAGCCGATCTTGTCAAACAAGTAATGCGTAAACTGGACCCAACTAGAACTGGCTATGCAATTCCAGATAATTTTTTGAAGTTTCACAAGCCAGCGAGAACCAACGACTTGTATCGATTGCTTCAAAGGTTGGAACTACCAGATGTGAAAGAGCATTTTTCAGGTCGAAATGGAAGAATTTCAGAAGATATAACCTGGGGAGCATTTAACGATTATTATTTTGTAGTTTATGCGTGCCTTAAAGATGTAAAAATGTTTGCTAAGCTAATATCTGAAACCTGGGGAGTTATGAGAGATTAGATTGTAAATTCGTGTGCACAGAAGATTTATGTGTAAATATGTTTAAGTGTAAAATATCTATCCTTAGTTTAAACCTTTTGGTAGTGATGATAATTTTCTATACAAATTTGTTCAAAATTTACTGTTATGCCTGCGAGTTTGGATCGGGATATTTATTGTTCCTCGGGCCACCCATGTTATTGAAAAAACTTGGGTTTCAGGTGTCATCCACGGAGTCGAGCGTGTTTTTAACAGACTGTTAGTTTGAAATCGGTTTCCTGGAAGATTGTATTAGTGTCCTTAATGATGAGGCAAACGATTTTACTTTTAAGTCGTTTGGGTTCTGCTTATTTGCGTGATTTTTTTGTCAGGTAAAAGTATTAAAATTTGATCACGCTAAATTTTGATTTTTGGCTGTTTGAATTTTATCTTTCGTAATTTTAATTTACTAAAAGGATGGCAAATTACCAGCTCCAACTGCGTAAATGGCCGCTAAAC
Organism: Symsagittifera roscoffensis; assembly: GCF_963678635.1. Lineage (NCBI taxonomy): Eukaryota > Metazoa > Xenacoelomorpha > Acoela > Convolutidae > Symsagittifera > Symsagittifera roscoffensis. Next base: position 31,953,605 of record NC_087062.1, read on the forward strand.
TTCAATGAACTTTAGGTTGCAAAGTGGAGTTAAGTTTTCAGTTTTCCCAGCAAAATTAAAAATTATCTATTGATCCAGTTCTCTCAAATTGAATTACTTTTATCAAAAAAGTGTCTCTCATAAATTGTTTTAGAAGTTTTGTGGGCAGCTATTTTTTAAGAGTAATGACCGTAGTGAAGACTCTTTTATAGGTCTCTTTCGCGGTTTGAGTTGTGATATGTCTTTCAAAATTCAGTGTCTTTCATTTGTTAGGAAGGCAAACTCCACTATCGACTAGCATAGCAAAAGTGTAAAGGTCATGAAAAACATGATCGACTTCTAGTTACGAAAGTGGACTTTAGTTATCAGATTTCCCAGCGAAATAAATCCTTATCTATTGATCCAGTTTTCTCAAATCGGGTTAATTTCATGAAAAGATGTCAATCGTAAATAATCTAGAAATTCAAAGTGGTTGAAGGTCATCTGTTTTTTCTTCGAAGATTGAGATTTTTTCAAACAATAATTCAGTTTTTTTCCTTTTTTGCGTGCATTACTCTATTCCAACTGCCAGTTGGCTATGTTTTCATTGGGATTCGAAGTTGAGAATTTTTCGAAAAACAAAAACTTTTTATATTTTTTTCGTTCAGTGACTTTTTTTTTCAATGCAATGAAAAACTTATTTCAGTCCAGTTTTCTCTGATTGAGCTAGTTTTTTTTTTAATTAAAAAAGTGTTGATCATAAATAGAAAGTTTTGAAGTTGTGTTTCAATTCTTTTTTGGGATCATTGACATTTTAACAACTTTTTTTGGCTATGTTTCAGTGTGAAAGAAAGAAGTATTTTTCACTTTAATAGGTCTTGATGGTTTTTTTCAGGAAAAAGTTCATCTTTTACGGCTAATCTTCTGATTTTTTTGAAGTTCTAGAGAAATTCTTTTGCCAAAAAGAATGCACATTCCGCTCTCCAATTAGGAAAGTTGAAAAAATGTGAACTATTTCTAGGTTCTAAAGTTTCATTTTTTAGATTTCCAGCGGAGTAAATAAAATGCCCAGTTATACAGTTTTCTCAAACTGGGATAATTTCCTTGAAACATTTTCAATGATAAGTAGTTCTTGAAGTTCGAAGAGCCGTGAGGATTTTTTTGTTAAATTTATAAAATTATAAAGTGTTTGAAACCTGTTAATAATTTTTTTTTCGTTTTCCTTGTAATACCCCTCAAAAAACTCTTGCATAGGAAACAAGTTTTGCTCATCCAACGATGCAATATGTTGCCACTAAGCTGATTTAGTATAAATCGAAAAATCTTTAAGCGGAGTTAAGGAAAAAATAAAATCGTCAAAAATTATTGATTTGGATTTGGTGAATTTAAAACTAACATAAAAAAACTTGGAAAAGAACGGGTTTTGGAAGGCAAAAATTCTGAAAGTATGATTTTTGGTTGATTTCATTATTGCATTTGTAATAATTCCGTTCACATTAACTGACGGAGCAAAAATTTGAAAACTTATTTGAAAAGAAAACTATCAAAATTTCAGTTATTTACTTTTGCGAGAGCAAGTGTCTTGTAATCGGGAACAAGACTTTTTTTCCCGTCAACAACTTTTCTTGCAAATTTGTAGGAAATTGTGAAGTTGTTTTATTAGTGAACCTTAGCAACTTCGAGACTACTTCTCACTTGGTATAGAGGTTTTGCATTTGCCTTTGTACCCCGAAGTCTTGGCTCGAGTACCCACCGGCCGGACCTTGTTTTTTCAGGTTGCATTAAATTGAACTTTTTTCCTGTCGAAATAGATGTGTCGGAATTTCAATTGTTTCCTATTGTTTTGGCTTATTTGCCACATCGGGGGTTTTTAATGCTTTCAACAATTTTCAGTAAATGGTTTTGGCTTTTGTTCAGCGGCGTAGTTACCTTAAAATTGCTAAAAATTTTCCAAGACTATTTTTGCTTTCTGCTCAATGGTTATCCACCCGCTTTTTGTTGTCTTTGTAGCCGCTTGTTAAAAACTAAAAGCTTATTTAAAACTTGTGTTCATTTTTTTGGCTGTTTCTATTCGTTCGCATGCAATGCTGTGGTTGCTTTGAATCGTAAATGATGCGAAACAAGCGCAGGATTGCAAGCAATGTTTAAAATCTATAAGAAATTATAAATTTCTACGTAGAATTTTTAAAAGCATTTAGCTCAACCAATGGGATTATTTAATGGCATTCAGAAATTCAGATGAAAGCTGAACCTTCAAAAAGAGTTTGTGCTTCGCTTCGGGAACTAAGCGACATAAATTAACAGACTGACGTCATATTTTTTGTGCGGTTTCCTTTTGAGTTTAGAAGACGCCGCAATAATTGTACTTGCAATTAGGAGCCTCGAACCTTTATCAACAGTTTTGACAACTACTTGGTTGGAACACATTTTTACACTAACGAGCAGCGAAGTGTATTAGTACGAACCTTCTTTTTTTCTTAACTAACTCGCAAATAAAAGTGTTCACTAATTTGTGGGCACTTTTGCTGTAATCACGATCTGTAGCATTGGAAACGTCATAACTTCTGTTCTCTGCTTTATTTGTGGCTAGTGTTAATGAGTTATTAAGCGTCCGTGGCTGAGTGGTTAGTGCGGGAGACTCATCATCTCTAGGTTGCACATGGAATCAGAGACGTAGCCGAAATTTTATTGCACTTTATAGAGCTGCTTTTTATCGTGTTCTCGCTATTGTCTGCGAAGCGAGGCTTCGCTTCTGTGTAGAAATTTTTCTATCTGTATAAAAAAAATTGTCAGCACAAATATTAGATAACACCAAAAAATGTTACAATGATACATGCAATTGCGCCAATTGATTACTGTTAACGCAATCTTTAAAGGCAATAGAAGATCCACGATTTGGGATCCACCATTGAGATCCAACATTGAGTTTATATCCGTAAGTAAATCAAACTCACTTTTCTTACTGATTAAAAGTCAGAGTGTTAATTAGAAATTCCTTGGCTTTGCACTTCCAAAAAGTCAGGCAGGTTTTTTTTGGATATTTGAACCTGTATCAAAGTTCCGTCTATTCTTACCCTATGTGCCTGTTTCGTCTTTTTTCTTTGGTTTACACCAGGAAACTTGGATCACTTATATGTGATGTCCTTTTAAAATTAGGTTCGCGAATTCGTCAATTTAATTTGTGCATTTGTATTTTATTGTGCTAATTTTTTTAAATGTAGTTTCAAGACTCAACAGATCCATGGTCTCCGTTTGTATTTCGATCGTCGTTCAAGAACATGATTGATTGGACGATGAACCTCAAATGAGACCTGCACTGTTTAATGATAGTGATTGCCTCTTCTCTTGTGACCCTGGTGAGATCGGTACCGTTGACCGAGGTCAGTCTGTCCCATGGATAAATGCGGTCTGAAACAAAAATAATTTATTTTCATTGAGATTCCAATAAACTTGGGCTGATATGAGTTACGGTAATCATTTCAGATAACAGTTTTGATTGCTCATTTCAGATATCTAATATCTGTTTACAGCCCCAGTTGAAACTCGATTTGATCAATTAAGGTCTTCAATGTCGAAGCACGTACCTTCTCCTTTTAAATCCGCAGCACTCCCCTCTCTCACACTCTGAACTATGATCCCAATTGCGGCATAGTCGACAATACTGATTCCAAGCGATTCGTTTTCCGCTTTCACTATCTCGACGAATCTCTTGGGCCCCAATGTCATCTGCTCGAAACTGGGTTCCTGGCTTTGAACCGAAGAGGCATATGGGGAAACAAAGGTGTTCGTTGAGAAATCAGGAGCGTCGGATTCGGCGACGTTTTCCGGCTGTTCATTAATTCGTTCTTGGGAACTCGGAACTTCTTCCATGTAGGCTTCCTCAGCGTTCGCACTGTGCAGGCTTTCACGAAGAGTAGAGGCTTCAGAATTGAGACTAATGATGTTGCCTGTCTGTAAGAAGTAGTCTGCTTCCTCTCCCGGTACATAGTGAAGTTCTACTGCATTGACAAATCGGGGATCTGTGACGGCCGTCTGCATTATTGGCTGCAGTTCTGTCGGTACGCTGCCCAGTTCATAACCGTTAATCGCCACCAGATAGTCACCGAAAATAGAAAATCGACTAGGAAACATTCTTTCTCAACTCGTGTTTCCCTGAGAAAAAATCACGCTGAGTTGCATCAATTAAGTAGATAATCAAACTTTCTGTCGGTTAAATAGTCTATTATCTGAAGTTTTTTCCTAAGGGTATAAGTTTTATAAATACTTTCTAAGGTCTTTTCATTTATTTTGTTAAAACGAAGACAAACTCTTCTATCGAACAGCAAAAGTGTAAAGGTAACGAAAAACGCTATCGACTTCGTGTCGAAAATGGTATTTAAATTTCAAGATTTCCCAGCGAAATGAACAATTTACCTATTTACCTATCCAGTTATCTCAAATCGGGTTAATTTTATTATTGAAGTAGCAAAAACAAATTGCTCTAGAATTTCAAAGAGCTTTAAGGCCATACGTTTTTTACTTTGAAATTCGAAAGTCAAAGATTTGTCAAAGAACAAGTCAGCATTTTTTTCTGTTTACAACTGCATTTTTTCAACTGTCTGTGGCCTATGAAATTTATTCCTTCAGTAGGCCTCAAAAGAGACAGGAAACCTCAGTTACAGTGCAACTAGACTGATTATTAGGTAGATGGTACCTTCTTGCAGTCGTCCATCCTGTCCTACGAGACCATCTGACGTGATAGTTCTGACTAGCATGCCGGCATTGTGGAAAGGTATCAGCCTCTCTTTGTCGTGAGGAGAGACGAGGCCCATGCCCATTCGCTGCTCAGATTTTTTCTCAATCACGATGTTCTTCACTAGCTCGTCTGGCCATTTTGTAATCTGCGATTGAAAAACTCAGTTTTAAACTTAATCTCTTGGCCAGCTTTGGTTAAAATGTCTCTTCCAAGAAGAGTTTTTTTTATCAGTTGATCCAAAGAGCTGTCGATTTTTTGGAAAAAAAACTGTAATTGCAATGCTTATTCAGATGCGGCTCATAAGTTCACAGATTGTTTATGTGTAAACCTGTGATAAAGTGCTGTTGTCCTCTGGTTCGTTCCGTATAGTCCCCGGCTGTTGCGAGCCGTTGAGTTCTGACAGTTCGTCTTGAACTATTGTTGTACCAGGACTTTCGTTTGCTCTGCTCTGATTGACGGAAGAAGCGCTCGTCACTCTGTAAGTGAGGTGATTGTTATTGACTCGACTTGGATCTCGCTCGCGTATGTTGGCCATCTTTTCACTGCCAGACTTGGAGTGAGAGTAAGCAACTTTGTTTGAGGGAGCGTCGAAACTGACATCGATATTTGTGGAAACTGTGTTGTCCAATCTAGGTAGAAGAATACTTTTGTAATTTGATTCATTGAAAGTTCCTATTTTTTAAATGACACTATTTAATCATGGAGACTTTCCAAACTATTTGGTTTGAAAATATTCTAAATCGCAAGGTGTTTTTTTGTGTGGTCAATATCTTAATTACCCTGAATTTCAAGTACTTCTGAATTAATCGAGCTTATTAGGAGTATATTTCGAATTTTGAGTGCAGTGATGTCCAGTTTAAAAAAATTAACCAAGTTCTTAACCATTAACCAATTTAATTTTTAACCATGTTGAAATCGGTTTACCAGGTTTGCCTTCAAACATTGTTAAAACAAATTATAAAAACTCTCAATTTTTTGATAAACTATGCAAGATTTGAAAGTATTTGACACGCGAACTTTGTCGGACGTTATCAAATTGTATTCAGTTTCCAAAATAGCTAATTATCAATCGATGGAGCACGACTCAGTGGAGGTTTGGTGTGACTTGGGAAAAAAGTTCCTGGACCTTACTTCAATTGAGAATTTGATATAGTTCAAATTGCTTAAAAGTTGATAGAAAATCCAGGTTTATTTGATTTAAAAAGAGCTGTATTTAACCAATTGCTAGGCAAAGGGTTATATTGGACATCACTGTTTGAGTGAACAACTTACATTTGGTACTCCTTTCGCTTCTCCTGCTTGATTTTATGGCCATCAAATTGGTCATTCTCGAGTTCGGAATCAGATTGCGATTTCACGCTTCTGCCGATGTTCCGCACGTCCGGTTTCGCCTCATTCCCAAGCAATGCAAACATCTTTTTGTTGGCGGTTTTTAACAGAGGCTTGTCGCTTTTGTCCTCTTTCATGCTTTCTTCGGTTATATTATCATGTCTTTCGTCGTCTTCTAATTCGTCTTCGTCAAATTCACTGTCGTATTCACTTCCGTCTGCTTCATCTTCCTCGTTGTCCTGCTCGATCAGGTCAGATCCCTGGATTTGGTGGTACCTGAAAAGTTTCACTGTTATAAACTGTCAATGAACGTAATTATTATGATTTTTTAAAGCTTATATTGCCTTTTTAGGTTAAATTTTGATATTTGGCGGTTTGATTTTTGAATAGTGTTTAAGTACGATTCAAATTCATTTGCTAAAAGGAAGGCAAAATCGCTCTGTATTACAAAAGTGAAAATGGTGTGAAAAACATGAACGTAAAAGAAAATTTTTTTGTACTGATTCAGTTCTCTCAGTCTGAGTTACTTTTATTTAAAAAGTGTCAGCTATAAAAAAGATTATTGAAATTGAAAAAGTTTTAAGGCAATATAATTAATGTTAGTAAACAATGTTAACTGGAAAGTTTAAAAGTTTTTTTTTTAAATTCAATCATTTTTTCAATTTCTTTGTGCTCATTGATGCATTTGCAGCTGCCTCTTGGCGATGTTACCTAAATAATAATGAAAAGATTTGATATCAACAGTAATTACACCTTCGAGCGTTAGTGTATTAGAACGAATCTTATTTTCTAACCCAACTCGCAGATAAATGTGGCCATTAAAATTTTCTCTTGGTGGAGCTTTTGCTATAATCACAATCTGAAGCATTGGAAATTTCATAACATCTGTTCTACCTTATTTGTGGCTATTGTTTAGGATTTATTAAGTGTCGGTGGCTTGTGTGTGAAACTCATAATCTCTAGGTCTCTGATCGAATCCGAGAAGTATCCGATTTTTTTTTCGAAATCGAGGCTTATTTCTACATTTTCTCATTGCGCTTTATAGAGCTGCTTTTTGTCGTATTCTCGCCTGGGTTTGCGAAGCGCAGCTTTGCCTCTGTCTCATTTTTGTATATCTTTTGAGGTTTTAAATACTATCCAAGAATTTTACGCTTACGATTAGCCAGAGCTATCAAATCAGAATCTAGACCTATACCATGTAGTTAGTTCGTCTACCCGTTCCATTCGAATGTAAATTTATCAACTCCGATTTTGTATTTCATTTTTTTCCCGTTTTTTTTTGTTCTTTTTTGCCGCTTAACAGGTTGCGGCGTCTATTATTTAAACTTGGTGGCTTCGTCTTTCGTCGTGTGAAAAGCTACAGAAGTTTGTTTTGCATATGTGTGTTTTGAAGGGGATCAATTGTTAGAAATTCTTTAAAAAATTTATTAGAACAATGTTTGTTTCGGCTCAACGGGTGTCTGCCCAAGTATTTTCGGCTTTGTTACCGCTTCCTAAGTTTTGCACCAATGCTAGCTTGACAATCAGATGTCTTTCTTGCTTTTAAAAAAATCAAACAGCTTTTTTCAACACAATTCGAGACAGGTATGTGAAGTTTTTCTGACATAAAAAATTGTCTCAATGATTTTCTTCTCATTTTCTTTCGGCCAGTTTGCCATGTTATGTTTGTGTTGAATCGAAATTGGTGCAAAGCTCCGCTCAGCCTCTTTGTGTTAAATGTTTAGGGTTTGATTTAAATGTGTCTTGGAAACCTATACAAGATATTCGTTGCATGAAACTAGAATAACCATTTGACTTTACCTTAGTGGTATGAACTTGCGGACACCAATGGTGATTGGCCCCTTGTGTAGATGATTCATAAGATTAACGAAGTCTTTGCCAAGGCACTTTGAGGTGTCGTAGTTCATGACCTGAAGCAGAGAAAAGATAATGATGTTTTTCCTGGGCGAAGTACCTGAATGGCTCATGGTGAATGATTTTGGATTTGCGAAGATTTCCAGGAGGATGACATGGACCCCTACAAACGTGACCGAATCGGGATTCGAACACACAACAAATTTCGATTTCGGCGGTTTGAATTTTTTCTTTCATGATTTCATTTGCTAAAGCCGCTAAAATTTGAATTATTTTTAGGTTGGAAAGTGGAGTTTAGTTTCAGGTGTTCCAGCGGAATGAAAAATTGTCTATTGATCAGTTTTCTCAAATTGAATTAATTTTTATTAAAGAAGTGTCTCTTATAAATTGTTCTAGAAGTTCATAGTTTTGAGGGCAGCTATTTTTAAAAAGTAATGACCGTAGTGAAGACTCTTCTATAGGTTTTGTTGAGTTATTTATTTTGTTTTTTTTTTAGGAAAAAATCTTTAAATTAGTTCACGCTTAATTTTGCTTTTTCGCGGTTTGACTTGTGATTTCTTTTTAAGTTCAGTGCACTTCCTTTGTTAGAAGGATGGCAAACGCCACTATCGACTAGAAAAAGGTCATGAAAAACATGATCGACTTCTAGTTTCGAAAGTGGAATTTAATTATCAGATTTCGCAGCGAAATGAAATCTTTACTTATTGACCCAGTTTTCGCAAAGTGGGTTAATTTCATGAAAAATTGTCAATCATGAATAATCTAGAAATTCAAAGAGGTTGAAGGTAATGTGTTTTGTCTTCGAAATTCGAAGATTGAGATTTTTTTAAACAATAATACAGTTTTTTTTCTGTTTTGCGTGCATTACTCTTTTCCAACTTTCAGTTGGCTATGTTTTCTTAAGTACAGTGCATTTCCATTGTTAGAAAGAAGGAAAACTCCACTATAGACTAAGAAAAGTGTAAAGGTCACGAAAAACTTGATCGATTTCTAGTTTCGAAAGTGGAATTTAATTATCAGATTTCGCAGCGAAATAAATCCTTATCTATTGATCCAGTGTTCTCAAATCGGGTTAATTTCATGAAAAGATGTCAATCGTAAATAATCTAGAAATTCAAAGTGGTTGAAGGTCATCTGTTTTTTCTTCGAAGATTGAGATTTTTTCAACAATAATTCAGTTTTTTTTCTGTTTCTTTGCTTGCATTACTCTTTTCCAACTGTCAGTTGGCTATGTTTTCATTGGAGTTTGAAAGTTCAGATTTTTTCAAACAAGTAGAATTTCTATTTTTTGCGTTCATTGACTCTTTTCCAGCTGTCTGTAGGCTATGTTTCAATCATTAGAACGCGGAGTACAAAAATTATCCGAATTTGTTCTTCTGCGAACCTGTACTATTCGGTCATTTGGAGCCATGATGTCAGCTTTTTCTGCCTCCCCACCCTCCATGATTTCTTGTACCACAATCGCTGGACTTCCATCTTCAATGTTAATCTGAGATATCTTCAGACCCATGCTTTCTCCCTCAATCTTCATAACTGTGCACAAGCTCGCCTCTGGTTCCCACGATGCTTCCACAAACATGACACTGTTGTCGGCTTCTAGAGTGCCTTCGCCTCTTGAGTTGACAGAACTGAGATCCAATTCATTTGCATTCGCGCGCGAGTCTGCAGCTGTCTCTGTTTTGGAGTATATTGAGCTTAGTTCGACGTCAGGGAAGATTTCCTGATATTCTGTCATTTTTGATCTCCGCAGCTCGTCGTAGTCGTTTTCAGGGGACTAGTAAAATTATCAGGTTATTTCATCAGAGCAGATTTTTCACAAAAAGGATGATTAAAGCGTTAGTTTCAACGTTTACCCTTTAAATTTTGAAGGAACAACAAAAAATCAAACCAATGTCGAAATTGAGTGTTGGACTTGAACTTTTTCAAGTTTTTAGACCCAAACCCTTGCATTGTTTATATTCATACATTAGTTCCTATGAATATATTAGGTGTACAATTGGTAAATGATTATATGCATTGTGTGCATTATAGGTACCTCATTAGTGGGGTCTCCACTCGCGTTTATTCTTTCATTGTTTGACAGCTGACGTTCATTAGCTTTTGATGGTCCCTGTGTTGTAGGGTCGGATATGTGTGGATTTCTAGCATAGCTGTAGATGTGCTGTTCTGACCTTGAGTGAGTCGCCTCTTTGAATGGAGTAGTAGCGTTGTTGTGTTTCGGCTTGACGAGTCGCTCGTTTGATTGAGATCTATGGACCATGCTTGCCGTTGTGTCATTGAATTCCGATCTCTGAAAGACCGTTTATTTTTGTAGAAGAAATTGAACAAAATTTACTAGTCTGAGCTATCATTGTGAACCATTTTAAGTACTATTACTTTAGAATTTCAGATATCACAATTTACCGGACACGCCTATGCTGAAAATCAAAACTGAACAGTTTTCTATTGCTGTTTAGTTTTGTATCAGCAAAAAAATTTGAAACGTGTACTGTGATTTCATTGTATTTGTCCGGCTTGTAGACATGAAGTGGAGTTTCTTTGTGACTCCGACTTGCTCTCGCTGGTTTATTGGTGGGGTCGCTTGGTCCACCGTGAATTTTTCCAAACATTGGATTCATTGAAAATTCTGGACCTTGCAATTCCTGAAAAAAGCCAGCAAACTATTTATGAAAAAATGACTTTATTGTTTATTCGAGAAAAAATGGAGGGTATTGCTGGCCTTTAAATTAAGAAAAGTTTTAGCTGTGTAATCTATTGTTCCTTGGATTTTCAATTTTTAGGCTAAAATTTGAGACAACCTAGTGATAGTGTAGCCGAGATTTTATAATGAGACTCACATCTTGCTCATGTTTTAAAATGCTGTGAGAATGAGAGTTCCGATTGTTTCGACTGTAAACCACTGTGATGTGTCTCCGTTTGTCAAATTGGGGACCGTAAAAGCGAGAAAATGCTGGGTTAAAAGGATCCATGTTCCATGTTTGGATCCCGTCGATTTCCAGAAGATTGTCTCCGGACTCCAAGGGGTATGCGTTGATAAGATTCGTTGGTCTACCTTGTGGTTGTTGGTTGTGTCGAATTTTGGGAACCTGGTCCACGCTATGAAAAAGTGATCATTAATCATCGATAAGAAGTTAGTAGAATTTAACTGCCCCTGCATGAAAAAAATGTTCAATGTTAGCTGCGAATTAATATTTGTGAATGATATAATTTTGCCGTAATTGATTGGCGAAAAACTCCTTTAAGCTTTTTGAATCTTGGATGAATTGCTCTCATGCACATTATTTGGAAATGAGGAGCTTATTTTAATTCTCACATGTATTTGAGAGCACCTGTAGATGGATCGCTGTGTTCTTTCACCATAGACATCAGATGTTCAGCTATTACTTGACAATGCTGCACTTCGAAACCTTCGCCCAATCTTCTCTGGTGTGTCTTTATCCTCTCTTCTACCGTCCCTTGATTCGGTTCGTCCAAATCATCATCCTGAGAACCCATTTCGGCTTCTCTTAAGAAAGTTAAATGGACTTCTTTCGAATTCTGCTTGAGAAGCGTCAAAGACTCGTCTTTGGTCAGGTGACTTATTGACTGCCCGTTGACGGCCACTATTTGGTCCATAGGTTGGATAAGGCCGCATTTGTCAGCGGGAGATCCGGGTACGACGTCTTTTATAAAGAGTCGCTCGTCTTTGAAGTCTTTGCTTCCAGGGAGCGACCGAATGTTGATTCCTGGAATCAAAACAACGAATTCCCTTTTGTAAATATGTTTGAAATTTCAAACATAATTTTTGAAGTTCCTTGCCTTTCTCATGACGTTTTAACAGATTTTTAATTGGATTTGTTTTTTTTTAGCTGCTACTACTTAAACGATGCTTAGATGTACTGTCTTACCTAGGGAACCAAATTGCTTCACCAGAGTAGCGTGAAAGAATTCGTTCAGATTTTGGTCGAACCGGATAGGATAGTCGAACCTCTGGTATCTGATGACTGTCAAATCAGCAACTCTTCCGCACGATTTTAAAATTGTAACCACTTCATTTGAGTTCAAACCATGAATCGGAACATTGCTGATAGCTTGGATGATGTCTCCTTTTCTAAGATTTCCGTCTTTCCAGGCAATTCCGTTTTCAACTATTTTTTCGACCACTGTCAATGTGTCTAATGTTACAATTGCAAATCCGAAACTCCCGCCGATCTCGTTCGTTTCGAGGCTGATAGTTAATTTTTGCTGTTGGAATCGAATCACTGATTTATGTAACTGAGACTCGTTGAGTAGATTTTGCTCGAAAACAAACTCGACCGGTTGATGGCGACCGGCTAGTTTCGATGTTATGGTCTGAAAATTAGGAAGTTTCTAAGATATGATTTTTACTAAAAAAAGTGGAAATTAAAAAAAAAAATTTCGATACGCATGTTTTTAAATCATTGTGGTCGAACATCTGTGCTACTTGCAGAGCGAACTAGCTCTCCTTGTTGAAATTTTGGAACGAACTAATGTGTGGAAGTTGGCGTTGCACTCGCCACTTTAATTGGTCTTCATGCAAGATGGGAATGTAAACTTAAAGTGCCTTGAAATGTTTTGGGTTCTGGATGACGCAGTCGTTGATGAGGACCAACTCATCGCCAGGTCTGATTAACATCCTCAAATGTGCCTCCTTCCGATCCACAGCAGCAGCCTCGACACTGTCCACCACTAGCTTGCACACCTGTTCGTGAGTGGGAGTTGAGACCTCGTTGGGGTCCCTTTCCAGCTCCACTCCGCCGACGCTGAATCCCCATGAGGAACCGGGTCTGGCTGGGAAGTGCACTCTGAATAAATATGGAAAATTTCATCTCTAAGGAACTAACTGTCTGTATTATGAATAGTGCTATTTTTCAGCGTACAAGCGGTTTAAATAATCAAGACAATAAGCAATTGAACGAATGATTCAGAAGACCTGCATGAATCTTTGCTCGTTTCACGAGCTTTGTGTTGACTCCTTGGCTACGATTGTTATTACGGTTATTCTTCTTTGATGGTTGCTAGATTGGTTTTTGTGGCAATATTGAAAATTTTAATGGACACTGACCTGTAAAAGTTATCTGGAAGTGAAATGCTCTTCGACTGTTGTGGCGGCACCGTTGGTTTGAACAGTTCTTTGTTTTCGCAGTTGAACTTGTAAATCTCTCTGAACACAGGATCCTTCAGGAGGACACTAAGTTGTCGCAACTGCTGTGCTCCCGGGTGAGTGCTGTCAGGGTAACAAGTGAGGAACTGGTTAAGAACTACCCTAGCACTTCGCTCGAATTGGTCCAGGTTTACTGTGACGTCATTAGAAGTTGAACTACAGAAATGGTCTGATAGTTCACACAGTGGAAATTTTGGTAGCTGGAAAGGAGCTAAAAACTGATATTCCTGGACAATTTCGCCGGGCATTTGCTTTCCAACTATGTTGAAATTAAGCAAGTTTTAAATTGAAATTAAAATCTGAAGAAGAAATAGTAATCCCTCAATACTTGGACTTGAAACGCTAATTGACTTGAGGTTGATTCTAATTATTAATTTTATGAAAAAATGTTCAATTTGAACTATCAGATAATTATGCAGTACCCGTCATTATTGCTGATGCGAGGAGCCACCAGGTGATCTCGGTGTTCGTTCATGACCTCAAATAATAAATTTCAGCTAAATTTTTCCGATTGTGTCAGTGCAAAGTTGCTTTGCTGGGTGAAACATTGATTTCGATGGAGTCTTTTACGATTACCACCCAATTTAAAAACCGCGCAAAAGTCACAGATAATCAAAATTTTAAGCATTCATTAAAATTGATTGATTGTAAAGAATCAACTTGGAGTATACGTTCAAATTCTGGTCATCGTTTAGTATTGACGAGATTGTTTGTTGCTTTCATGTTTGTGTATTTATTACACCGCTACGTTTCACTGCTCGCAAGGTGTACTCGTACTGTAGAAGCACATGCTCGTCCTGTATACAGCAATATACAGTATAAACTGGTAGAGTGTATCAACTAAATGTGGTGTGATGACAGTGTTCAATTTTTGTATGGCGGCTGGATTGAATGGTACAACATGTGCATCCAGCTGATCTATGGGAGGATTGTTTTCTTTTGGATAGTGTCAGGAAAGATTTGTGACTGAGAATTGGGACATCGAAGAGGCGATCTCGAGAGGCGGATCCAAGATTTGGATCTTGTATCTTGTTAATTATCCCCCCCCCTCTGGTACCTTGTAACGAACGAATCCCCCCCCCCCCCCCCCACCCATAAAGAAAGAATTGAGCAGTTAAGCATATACGAATTTTGTTTCACCAAACTGATTTACCGAGCTCTTCAAAAACAGCACAACGAACCTATTTGGACAAAATTTTCTGCTCTTAAGGCATTTTTTAAAACCATATCAAAAATGCCGTTTTGGCACTTTTTGTGGATGGTTTTGACCAAAAAAGGCGTTTTTGTCGTGCGTTCCCATTAAATTAGTATACATTGGCGCCAAACTGTCTTTAAAAAAGTTTTGGAGTCCATCGGAAGAAATGGCGGTCGATAAATAGTACCAAAGGACGGGACCATTAGGTGGCCAGGGGTTTGAATCCGTACGGAAGGGGCTGGCTAATTCAAAGTTTCTTAAGTGTCAATGAACGTAGTGAAGACACTCATATAAAGCGTGATGATTTCAAGAGAATGTAAAATAAAGCAAGTTAAAGAAAATCATTTGCCTTTAATAGCAAAATTGCCTTGTCGCTATTTTGAGAGCAGAGATCAAACAACAATCCGAAAAGCTCAATTTACTTCAATTAAACAAGCCAAAACTTTGTTCTAAAAAGTTCCAACTTCTTAGCTAAAACAAGTGACATAAATGAATTTGACCGCATAATCAGGTTGGTTTTTCATTTATGTTTGGAAATATCCGAAAAACGTAAAAATGATACAAAATCTGTGAACTTGGAGATACTCATAACCTAATTATGTTGGTTGACAAGAAATGTCAAAAATAAATTAAACACTATGGAATCATCCATGTGGCTCCAGAAGTTCAAGCAATGCGGCAAAAATTGATCGTTTTTACTGATTTAATGAACTTTTTTTTTAGTTTGGCAAATAAACGCTATCTTAACGGATACCAGGCCCCTATTCACAATCTAGCGTCCAATTGCCAGATCTTTTACTGTGGGGCTAAACTATCAGAAGACAGCATTTTAAACTCGAGTCGTGGTAATGCGTTTAAGAAGTCTCCGGAGACATCTATAAAAAGGAGACGTCTATGAAAAACTTGAGCAAATCTAACTAAGATTTTTGAGAATAGTACTTTGTTTTATTTTCAAAGGTTTTTTAAAAAATCAAATTAGGTGTTTAGTAAAAATGTAAGTTTAACAAAAAAAAATTGGAGAAATGGTGGTGTGAAATTTGAAGTTGTAAAAAGGAAGGACATCGTTTTGGAGGTGAGGTGGCAATTTCTTTGACTCATTTGTAATCGATTGCGTTTTTCTTTTCATTTGCTTTCATTCGTTTATGCTCTCTTGTTTTCGTTTATGCGTGCTCGACAATACATTAAAGCCGGCGCGAAAGCCATTTATATGATTGTAGCCACCGAGTAATTTTTTAGATGATTTTCCTGTACAATTATCTATTAACAAGTCTTGAAATTCAAAACTTAAACGTGAAATAGTTTTTTTCCAAATTTGAATTTGTTCAAAAGTTATCAATCACCTTTTGTTTTGTTTCCTAGAGTGCTTCTAGATCTTTCCAATCATCTGTTGGCTAAGCTTTTTGGCCAAGCAGTTTGTTTGTGGGGTGATTCTTACTGCAATTAATTATTTACTCTTTTACTTACACAGGGTGAACAATTGATGCTCCCCAATTTTGTACAATTGTACAAAATGAAAATTCAGCTCCATACCTCTCATTTTTATTGTTACGACCATTGAAAATGAGAGAGAACTCTGTATTCGCGTGCGTTTTAGCTGTTTTGTTTTCCACGCAAAATCAGGCGCCACAAATAATCATCGGACTGGATTGAGTGATTTATCATGTAAAATAGTCTTTTCAGTAGTGATTTGAAAAAATCGGGAACCAGTGACGAGAAAAATTTTTGATTTCATTTCGAGCTAGTGAAGCGAGCGAGCAGGCTTATTACAGAAGGATAGTTGCAGATTAGTAGTAAACAAAACTCTGATTTTTAAAGCCAAGTCGTTAGCCAAAGTTTTCAAATAAGCCAACAATTGAAAAAAAAAATTTAAACCCTTTTTCAATTTTTTTTGCAAAATTTTTTATTTGCAAGATTGCGCTTAAGAACTTTTCAATTTTTGGCTTATTTGAAAACTTTGGCTAAAAACTTGGCTTAAAAACTCATGGCTTGGTTTACTACTTATCTGCGACTATCCTTCTGTAATAAGCCTGTTCGCTCGCTGCACCGAGCACTTCAGGCAGCAAACACTGATTGGTCTACAAAAAAAATCCCGAATTAAATGCATGCGAGCAGAGCAGAGCAAGCTTGCACAACCTGCAAGTATGGATTGTCATAGCTCCAAAATGAAACATCAATGTGGCTGCTAGGTTGCTGAGGGAAAGCCGCCTTTATGATTGAGGGTAAAAACGCAATCGTCTGAAACTATTTGTTAGCTCAAATTTTGACTATGCAATATTCCACTAGAGTAAGGATAGCCGGTTGCTGTGCAAGCAGCACAGAATGTTCCGGTCACATTCTTAAAAAACTAAAAAAAAGATGTTTTTAAAAAAAAAAACTCATTTCAAATTTAGTGCTGGTGTGATGAAAGGATCTGAACGAAAGACTAAATTTTAGACGACGTTTTCGATATTCATAGTAAAATAGGCCTAATTGAAAACAGATTTCTTCGGAAAAATCTTTAAAAATTTAAACCTTTTTCAACTTTTGTTTGCAAAGAAATCTGTTTTCAAATAGGCCTATTTTACTATGAACATCGAAAACGTCTAAAATTTAGCCTTTTGTTCAGATCCTTTCTTCACACCTGCACAAAATTTGAAATGAGTTACTTTATGTATCTTTTTTAAGAATATGACCGGAACATTCTGTGCTGCTTGCACAGCAACCGGCTATCCTTGCTCTAGTCGAAATTTGCTTAGTCAAAATTTGAGCTAACAAATAGTTAAATTGCTTTTTTATTGCCCAACATAATAATCAAATTCAGACGTTTGCGTTTTTACCCTCAATCATAAAGGCGGCTTTCCCTCAGCAAACTAGCGGCCACATTAATTTTTCATTATTGGAGCTATGAAAATCGATTCTTGCAGGTTGTGAAAGCTTGCTCTGCTCGCATGCATTTAATTCGGGAATTTTTTTGTACACCAATCAGTGTTTGCTGCCTGAAGTGCTCGGTGCATGGTTATCTAGTTTGTTTTATATGCAAGTTTTATTTGCAATAATCGACGCGCGAGAACATGTTTGAAAATTGATAAGTGACAGACATGTATAGAGGCCTTCACCGTTTTTTGGATCATAGTAAAGCTCTTGAAATAGTGTTTAGTATCTAGAATTATTGTCTTGTAATTGCTGAGAAGAGCTTTGAGAAGAGACAGTAATGAGAGGAGAGGGGTTGGTATAAGCCTTGTCTTCTCATTCGATCTCAAGCGTAGCTAAGTCACTCTAATTTCCAAAATTTGTTTAGACTTTGAACCTTACTTTGTTGAGTAAAACAAAAAATATTTAAGATAAAGCAGTCAGTGTATATTCTATGAAGCTTACTTCTCTATAAAGTTTTTAAAGTTCCCAAATGTTGATGAAAAAAATGTCTTTCAGGTTGCATGGTTTTATTATGGTGTTCAATGTGTGGCGCAGAAATATTTCATTTTCCTACGTCTACTGGATATTCAACCGAGTAGACAAAAAGCGTATAAACGAAGTGGGAAGAGATATAGCATGTGCCGAGTGGCTTCTTAGGAACAGTGCCTACGTCAGGCATGGATAAATTTAAATACGCTTTCCACGATAAGTTTGAACAATTGACTTCTCAACAAATAGCAACTTTGTTTTTTTCTTTTTGTACTCTTTATTTGTCTCTTCGATCGATGTTTTTCAAAATATGTTAAAACTTATTGTTCCGACCATGTGAAAAATGGGGAGAAACCTTGTATTCGGGTGTTTTAGTTTTTTTGTTTTCCGCGCAAAAGCAGGTGCCACAAATAACTATGGCAAAGGGTTGATTGATATATCATATTAAAGCCCTTTCAGTCATGATTTGAGCGACTATAAAAATTTTCCAAAAAGTTGTCCCAATATCGAGAAAACGGGTTAACATTTTTGATTTTTTTGTCCAACTTCGAGCGAATAATGTGAGCGAACAGGCTTACAATAGCTTATTTTTGCTTAATTTAGGCCGTGAAAACTTAGATTTTACTCGAATAAAGTGAGTTTTTAGCGCCACTTGGAGATTTCAATAATTAAAGAAATTTCTGCAAAAAATTGAAAAAAATCTTAGTTATTTTTCTACAATTTTGCCTTTTTTACTATGACTGTCGAAAATTGCTGGAAAAAAACGACACCATATTCATGAAAAAAAAGAACGCCATTTTGAACATACCAGGTTCAAAGGGAGGCCCAAACTGGTGACAGGGTATTACGAGATACCGACTGGAAGGGACCTGAGGTTGTCTGAGATCCATGCAGTCAATTCAGGAATCACTATTGATGGATTTCCGTACTTGAAAGGTACTTGAAAATTATTTATAATAATTACGCTTGCGATCAGCTTGGTGTATTATTACGAACCTTTTTTTCTAACCTAAGTGCAAATAAAAGTGCTCTCTTATTGGAAATTTCACTGTACTATTGAAAATTGTATAGCATCTGTTCTCTGCTTTATTTGTGGCTTGTATTTGGTGTCTTGTAAGCTTCCGTGGCTGAGTGGTTAGTGTGTGAGACACTGAATCTCAGACGTAGACGAATTTTTACTAATTTGAGTTTTATTTTTAATTTTTCTTATTGCTTTATAGAGCTGTTTTTTGTCGTTTTCTCGCAAGTGTTTGCGAAGCGAGGCTTTGCCTCTTTGTAATAATTTGTTTTCAGCTTATAATAATTACCATTGTGATCAGCTTAGTATCTTATTAGGAACCTGCTTTTCTTTTCTAACCTAATTCGCAATTAAAGGTGTTTTTTGAAAGTGTTGGCTTATTTAGAAATTTCACAGTAGCATTGGAAATTGCATAGCATCTGTTCTCTGCTTTATTTTGACTAATTCGAGGCTTTTTTCAAATGTTCTTATTGAATTTTTTAGAGCTGCTTTTTGTCGTCTCTGTGCCAGAAAATACTAGGTTGTGGTTTAAATTATACCCCAACTGAAGTCTGAGACTGGGTTACTTGCATTGAATAGCAGTCAATGATAATGCAGCCAGAATTCGCCAAACTTTAATTGATTGAGTTTTTATTATTTTATAATGACAGCTTTAATTGGTAAGCATGATATTTCGATCTCAAAACATTGACGAGCCCCTGAAAAAAATGTATGCGCCTTGAAGAAACAGTTTTTGGATTTTATTTTTTTTAATTTTAAGCTTTTCGATAAAACGATGGGAGGCGTCTTTAATACTTGCTTTTTCTAGCGATCCACCTATCGTACTTGTACCCTTTATTATTTGTTTGTTCAATAATCTGTTATAGCAAAGCCGTCAATTCGCTGAGTAAATAACTGGCGAAAATTTTCTGACAACGATAGGTTCTCGTTTAGGCCTGGAAGCCGTGGAAAAGATATTTTTGATCAATTCGAAAATGATTGACAACAACTGTATTGACTCTCTCAAATTCATATCAGCATCTCTAAAACACGTGGAGATTGAGAGATGCCCTGACGTAACTTCAAAAGGAGTGCTATCGCTAGCTCGACTGAAGAACCTCAAATACCTCCGTCTTCATAAATTGGAAGGAGTTACAAGCGAAGAGTGGACTCAGTTGAAAGACAATTCGAAAAAAGTGTTTCCGAATGTTGAGACAGTTTTTGATGCTGCGAAGCACATTGAAGCGGAAAATGCTCTTCCTCCTCCTGGAACTTAAATCACTTTTCGTCATAATTTTTGTGGCATATTCAAGAATGATGTTTAATAAAATTGGCCGAGACACAGATGATTGAAATTTTTGATTTATGTTGGATTTTTGTGACTGGTAGTGCGTTAGGTTCAGGAGAAAATGTGTCTGCATATGAGTTTTCCAAGAAATTTTTATTGTTGAAACTTAAAAAAAAATTTAAAAATGTTTAATTAAGAGTAATGAACGTAGTGAAGACTCTTATATAGGTCTTGCTGATTTTTTGTTCAGGAAAAGTCTGTAAAAAGCTCTAATAACTACAGATGTGCATTCATACATATTGATGCATTTATGAATGCAGTTAGGTATACAGTGCTGATTTAAATTAACCGGACAACACGCGTTAAACTTGAAATTTAAAACCCGTTTTTCTCAAATTAGGTTGTTTAGGTGAAAACTTATGAAGACAAAACTTGCTTAAAATTTTAGCAAAATTAATATGGTGTAATGTGTTTTGCGAAATTCGGGCCCGAAATTTTACCCCAAAAATGGGTCATTTTGGCTTTTCTTAGTTAATCAAAAATTACGCCGAAAATACCCAGTCGATCACAGACATAATTATATCAAAGTGAGCCCCTTACGTAGCCCAACAAACTTTGAAGGGTATTTTCTCCAAAAAAAATGCAAATTGTTTAAAAATTGTTTTTAAATAAAAAGTTGGTATTTTATATAGTAAAAATGACCTTTTTTGTCTATCAATCAAATATAAATTAACTTATAAAATATTTTGGAGATTATACTCTTGTTAAAGTTTGTTGGGCTACGTAAGGGGCTCACTTTGATATAATTATGTCTGTGATCGACTGGGTATTTTCGGCGTAACTTTTGATTAACTAAGAAAAGCCAAAATTACTCATTTTTGGGGTAAAATTTTGGGCCCGAATTTCGCAAAACACATTACACCATATTAATTTTGCTAAAATTTTAAGCAAGTTTTGTCTTCATAAGTTTTCATCTAAACTCAACCCAATTTGAGAAAAGTGCGTTTTAAATTTCAAGCTTAACGCGTTTTGTCCGGTTAATGTTAAATCAGCACTGTATATGCACTTTTGGAGTTCAATTGAAATTCATCTTCTGAAAGTGACGCAAATAGCACTCTCAAAATACGAACGTAGAAATGGCGCGAAAAAAACGTGAACGATTTCTTGTTTCGAAAGTGGAATTTAATGTTTAGATTTCCTGCGGAAAAAAACTTTGCCTATTGATCCAGTTTTCTCAAGTTGGGTTAATGTTATCAAAAATGCGCCAATCATAAATCGTTCTAGAAAGTCAAAGAGCTTAAGGGCACCTATTTTTTTTCTTTGAAATTCGACATTTGAGATTTTTTCAACAAAGTCAGTTTTTTTTATGTTTACTTGCGTTCATTACTCTTTTCCAATCTTCGATTGGCTATAATTAATTGAATTAAATTTCTTGACTTAGTTTTGTCTAATAATGAATAACCTTACCAGACAAAAAGCAACAATAAAGGATACTAAATATGGCAAAGGCAAAAGGGGAACTGGAGTTAAAAAGGGGAACTTTCATATATTAGTTCTTGCGTCTTTTCCTTTGTTCAAGTAGATTTTTCCGTTTTTGACTTGTTTCTTACATTCAGGCAATGAGGGGATACCAGCTTGCATAAAATGTGTGGAAGTGAAGATGGCGTGAAAGTGGAAATGGAAATAGAAACTAAGGATTTACCAGTGGACTGCATGCTGCTTGAAATACATTTATTTCAGAGTTACTTGGTGGTTGTTCAATAGAGGCTGTTTTCAGAATTTATATGCTGGTTCCAAAGTAAATTGAGGCAGCTAAGTCTTTTTGTTTCCACATACACACGATATCAGCCTAAAGTTCATAGTTTGGTCAATATTTAATTTAACAAAAACTATTTGAGACCAATTGAAAAGCAGTCTTGTTGCTTCATATCAAAGCTTCAGTCTAAACCTTAGTGTTTAACTGATCCATTAACTGTTTTTTTTGGACGTGATGTCATTCAAATTTATGATCTGTCATCACCGAAATCCATTTTCTCCTTTGCAAATTTGCGAAACCACCTTAGAGCGTACATTCCGTTATTACTAAATGTTCACGAGGTCATTTTAGATCTGACAGACAAAGTAACCTCAAAGTATGAGAAGTCCAATTGTCTATTACCAGATTTGCTTTGGTTTGAGCTTAAGTTGCTGTCATAAACTGGAGTGGCAAAAGATAAATAACGCGAAACAAAATGTTTGGACATGGTGAGAATCTGCCATTGTGCAAAGAAGTGCAAAATTAGTCCTTTCACTTAATCAACGTACCAAGCACTATTTCTACGTTTAGTTCGAACATTCATTATATATTTGTTCAAAACTAGCAGTTGTTTATTGCAGATTTAAGATGTCGCAAAATAAGCCAAACAACAGCAACACTCCTAACTTGGGCGAAGTGTCTGGAGATTCTGTTGCATCTTCGAGTATTGTAGTCGAGGACTGGGAGGATCTGGGATCCTCATCCGCATCCTCCATTTCCGCTAATCGAGCAACTGGTTTCCAATCGACCGGACAGAATACGTCGTCCACTCTCGGTTCGACCGACAGTGACGTCATTACTTCGGGAACTTCAGCAAGCAGTGCTTCAGAGCCCTCCCCGTATGCCGACGAATTGGAGCGACTCCTGATGGAAGCTCAGAAAGATGGCGGGAGTTCCAGGGGAACATCAATACGCAGTAGCAGTGGTCCTATTTCTCCAGTTTGGTCCACAGGGGGAGGGACCGGATTCAGCAGTCCAGTTTTTCTGCAAAACTCAGCCAATCAGACGAAGTTGGAAGCAGCGCTGGCTAATTATTCGAGCAGACCAGAGTGCACGCCACTAAAACCACACGAACTTGCCGAGAAGTTTCGTCATCCGAACGGAAATGGTGGAGGTGGCGATGGGTTGTTAACAGTCTCGGGAATGGAGCAGAGACAACACGATTCGAATCTTAATTACCCGGTGTCAACATCAGACGATATTTCAGATTATGGAAGCAATGAAGATTGGCTTTCAAGGCTGTCTTCGTCAGTTAGAACTATGATGGCACCCCCTTATTCGTACTTGCTCATACCCACCCATCTATTAATGTTCGGCCTTGGAGCTCTGTGTGCGTATATATGCTACGCAAAAAAAGTTTTCAACAGATGGAGATGAACTGATAGATGTCAAATATCGAAAACAGATAGTTTTGGGATTGAAAAAAAAACATTAAACTCAATTGCAATTGTCTTTTCTGTAAATATCAGTGGCGCATGGTTCTCGATTGCGTTGCAGTGATGATTATTAAATTAGCTTAGAATAATTTTTGAAGCTATTGCTTGTTGAATAGATCATTTTACTATTTATGTTTGAATTATGATATACAAAACACTTTCGAAGGCGTTCAGGCCAAATTCGAATGATTTTCTAGATGTAAAAATGCAACAATTTTTGTCCCATGAGATGGTGCTTTCTGTGTTGATTAATTTGCAGATCCATGGAAGTAGAGTTAATATTTACTATTTGTGAATTTAATTTGAGTTATCATTTTCTGGTGTTTAAACGCACCTCCGAAGTTGAGAGCAAAACCACCGAAGTTTGATTGTGGCATCGGATTTCGCAATTTTTCTCATTATACCGCAAAAATTGGCGTTTTTCAAGGCCTTGGCAGATTTGATCTGCTTAGATGCAAGGCGAGTTAGTAAGATGGGGTCATGTTGTTTTTTTGGGTGAGACAAATCAAAACAGTCGAAGTTCGAAAAATGCCACTCGAAGTTTCAAAAAAGATAAACCGGAAAATGGAACCAGAAAACCCGTTTGGCGCGGGGCAAATATCTCAAATCCCCTCCCGTAGAAGGTGCAGCGTTCAAGGTCAAAGAAATGTCTCGATTTTTGCTCGAAACGATTTTAATTGAGTATTAAATATAGTCGCAAATTGATTTAAAAAAGTTGAATAAAGAAAGAAAAAAAAGAATTTATTTCCCGCGAGTTAAACCAAGTTTAACATGAATTCACACACTATATACTATATATTAAACCCGAGAGGACAGCAAACTCTGACCCAAGTTAGCATAATAATATGTTTTATAATCGCCAACGTTCATAAAGACACACCACAAACAAAAAAATCTACAAAAAAATTGGATTACTAAATATCCTAGCTATTGAACATTTCTTGCATTTACAGGGGAGACAAATATGGAAGGATATGTTTCAGTTAAGGCTAACAGGATTGCTTTTGGCCAAGCTAAAGCTAATTTTTAAAATTTTGGTCCTAAAATTTGCTAGAAGGCACCTGAATCCGCTTTTTATTAATTTCTGGAACTCGTTATATTTTATATTGCTGCTTCTTCTAACTGTGACATGTTCGTACAGTTTCCATAGCAACAAGGGAGTTGGTTGGAGGCTTTTTTTGGACAGATGAAGTGGACCCAAGATCGAACCTTGAGGCACACCACAGCCATTTTTATCGCAAGTTGATGAAATATCACTAACTTCTACCCGTTGATATCGGTCTCTTAAATAAATTCAAACCATTTGTAACAATTCTGTCTCAAACCATAACTTTTAATTTGATCAGGAGAGTTTAATGATTAAGGGCAAGAAAGGTATTCGATTGTTTTGAAAACTTCTCCAACAATTATTATTTTTTTTTGCAGTAAAGTGAATGGGCGCGCTCTTTATTAGGAAATGTGGAAACTCTGTCATTCAAGGTCCTGCCACTATTTGCAAAGATAACAATAAATTTTTCAGCAACATCTAAATCAGTTGGTTTGTTTTTTCCATTGTTTGAGCAGGAAAAAATAGGTGGAGTGATGCTTTGATAGCTACTTTTACCAGTTGTTTCGTTTGATAATTTATACACACGTCTGGAGTCTCCGATACATCTTTCGTAATTTGAACGATAAAATTGTCTTTTTACTGTTTATGATTTCTTTTCCTACTTTCTGACGCAGAAAGTTGAACTTTATAAGAAGTTCTGAGCTTTCTTTATTTTCTGACCAATTGCGGTGAGCTAGGTTGCGTCTGGTTCTTAGATTTTTAGTTCGTTTGGTAATCCCTTTAACATAGATCCATTTAACCTACACTTATATGATCGATACATTGATTTAAACCTTCTGGTAATGGTTTCATAGTTTTGAGTTAGTGACTTAAACTAAAAATAGATTTCCCCACTAAATTACTATCCTTAACGAAAAGATGTATCTCGAAACTGTTTTGCTTTGATGCTTTCCGGAGCGCCGTGATACTTCCAGTTTAGGAAGACTGGATAGTGATCAGTACAATTTTGTTGATCAAGAACAGAAACTGAAAAATTAGGGGTGTTTTGAGTAATGAAATGATCAATGCACGATGAAGAGGTTTCACGAATACGGGTTTCTTTATCTGGGAGTATTTCAAAATCAAAGCTATTCATTACATTTTTGTGAAAATAAACCGTCAAATTGGTTTTTAAGATATCATTTTTAAAATTCGCACAAATGAAAGCTGATGTGTCACCTGAAGTTATGTGCTCTAGAAAAGTATCGAATGTTTCAATGAAAGTCAGTTTATCATTTCTGGGTGGAGAATAAATTACTATTAGCTTGAATTTCAGCCCTCTTTCAATAATTCCGAGAACTGCTTCGCATCCAAATATACCTGGATAATTTATATCAATTATTTAAAAATTGTCTCTTACTTTAATCATAATGCCCCCGCCTTTTGAGTCGCGAACTTAAAATCATTTTGAGTAAAACCCTTTACTAAATAAATGTTCCCTCTTCTCCATCATTCAAGCAAATTTCAGTAAGGCCAAGTATAGATGGAGAAAACTCTTCACAACAATTCATTGGTTCCAATTCGTCAAATTCAGGTGAGCGAACCTCTATGTTCAGTAAGTTTATCTCACAGAGAGGTGGATTGGGGCACGCGAAAATATCTCTGTTAAAACAATTTATCACAGTATCGAAAGTAGAATTCATTGTTTTTTCCTCCTTCGAAAAGTTGATCAAGCTTGTGTACCCGTTGGTCTTCCTTCCTCTGATAATACATGCACCTTTCTCTTGTCTAGGTAGAGCCAACTGTTGAATCATTCTTCATCATGTTGAACAGTTGAGCCGCGGTTTTCTGAGACCTTCGAACACTCGCACTTGATTGAACTCCAGAATGTCTTCTAAGCCTTTTTTCGTTTTCAATAAGTCAATCTTGGCGCTGCTCTCTGAAAATCTAACGATGATAAGTCGCTATCCTTTACCACGAGAGGGAAGCCGATGAGCAATTGACATGCCTTTCATTTACATTTTGCGTTTACCGCGTTGCTCAACTCAACGACCTCTTGATGCACGAAAAGTCGTCGATTTCCACTCAGTTGGATTTCTTCGGGTAGTCCAATGACTTTCACTTTGTCTCGACGGTTATATTATAATCCAGCCACTCAGCCTTCGAAAGAGTTCACAGATTTCAGTAATGGACCTAATAATCTTCATGCTTAAGATTATGTAAACTATGTTTGAATTTTTGAACAATGGCCTATCTAACCATGTTGTAATTTTCACTTTTCGTCTATAAATATAATCCTAATATACTTAATCTGAAATATAGTTATAAAAAATAGTTCATCTGTATTTTAAAGATGGCTCAGAAGTTTTTAATCTCTTCTTTTCGTCCTAACCCACGTTATTTCCTTCTTTTTTAGGTTACTTATATCGAGGCTCATCTGATGAGCTCGAAGGCTCACTTTTTGTCCCTGGCTGAGTGCGCCTGTCATCGTTTTGTTTCCTCGATTGTATCCTCTCTGTTCGAATTCAAACTTGAAAAATACAGTGTTCCGATCTCAGTTAAACATATTTATATCGGTTAATGCTTACTTAGGCATGCACAGATGCTCAAAAGCTTAAACCTAAAAAGGCGCTAAGAAGGAAGATGATAACCAAAAGAATTAGGTAGGTTTCTAGAAAAAATGTTTTAGATAGCTTAAAAAGTTTTTCGATTTTTCGAAATTTCAGTGAACGTAATTAAGACACTGATATAGGTTGTGGTTTTTGCTCAAGAAAAAGAATTAAAATTTAATCACGTTCAAGTTTGAATTTGGCGCATTCACTTCGAATTTTTTTTTTGCAGTTGGGAAAAATAGTTAACAAGATTCCTTAATTTTTTTTGTTGAAATATGCCTGAAAATACCATCTGTTGATTTTTTTCCTGAACCCCACCTCAAATCATTCCTATAACACGATCATCAAGAGAAAAAACTTGAATTGGATTCCGGATGTTTCGAGAGAAAAATCTCAGCAGCAACTTTTTGTAATCTTTAGAAACTCGTGTTACTCAAGCGAAATTACCTGGTTACTGACCAATTCATGCTCCGGCTATTGTTTTTTCGAGCTGATGATTTTTGGAGAAGTTTTTCATGCAGTATTTCCTCTCATGCCTGTAGCTACAGGGTATTGCTTTTTTGTTAGAGCGCATATAAAACGATCTGCTAGCTTGCGTTTTATTCTAGCCAATTACGATGATTGCACGGAAGATAGGCTTTCTTATTGGCATGTGAGGCTATTGATTGGACTCTGGTTTTGATTCTTGGCGTATGCAATATTACGCCGTTGAATACTGACACAGGTTTTCTTTGCTTTTGTATGTTTGGGTAAATTTGTAAATTTCGGTCTACTGGTGTCTGCTCAAGTGTTGTCTGCTTAGCTTCACCTCTGTATAAATAAATCAAATAATTTGTTTAATAGATGAAAAAGCCGATATTTTCCTGTTCTGACGCCCCTATGGTACGTAAGCTCACTTCTTAAGAATTATCGTGCAAAAAATTATTCTAAAGAACGCTTTCGTTATGTTGAAGAATTTTGAAAGTCTAGATGCTCAAAGAATTTGATTGTTGACGAATAAATTCACT
Organism: Symsagittifera roscoffensis; assembly: GCF_963678635.1. Taxonomy (NCBI): domain Eukaryota; kingdom Metazoa; phylum Xenacoelomorpha; order Acoela; family Convolutidae; genus Symsagittifera; species Symsagittifera roscoffensis. The sequence continues at coordinate 31,981,383 of NC_087062.1, forward strand.
TCCTTTTCTGTTCTGTAAAATAATAACAAAAAAGCATTTCGAATCAGCGCCAAAAATTGATTTTGTGTGAGTCTTCACTCTATTTGTCGAATTGATGCATGTTCGTGTTTGAAGTCGTAAGTACATTGATTTTGAATTGAATTTCCAGTTCTGACATGTCTGAGGCTGGTCCTGCTGATACTTCGGCTAATCGTTCCAACAGATATGTTGAAAAGGAAGATGAAGATGACTCAAATACATTCAAAGTTCTGATATCAACTGATAACCATCTAGGCTACAATGAAGAGTGTCCCATCCGCTGCAATGACTCGTTCAACACTTTCGAAGAGGTTCTCCAGTTGGCGCAAAAAGAGCAGGTATAATTTTTAGGACTTTTTTCGAGTAAGTTTCCGAATCTTCAGCCAAATTTAAATGCATGCACTGCTGTACGAGAATGAGAAGCCAATTTTTCCGCGATAGATATCAGAAAAACTCGAATATTTTTTTTTCGAGAAAGTTTGTCGTGTAAGGAATCCGATATTTTGAGCTTAATGATCTACTGTAGAAAATCGTTTTTACTCCCTTATTATTTTTACACCCGTAAACCTTTTATTTTATTTTATTATTGAACCTTAACAACTTCCAGTTTCCTTTCCACTTGAACTGGAGCTAAAACTGTTGCTTTTGCTCCCGAAGGTCTCAATTTCGAGTCGTGGTTCCTGTTTTTTTTTTTCAGTATGTATAAAATTGGAACTTTTTTCCCATAAAAATTGAATGGGGGACTTTCGTTTGTCTGTTCAAGTTTTGTCGGCTTAAGTGCCAGACCACGGATGTTTCTTTTGCTGTAAGCTTGTATCATGGTAATTTCAAGTGTTGCTCTTTGTAGTTTCTGGGGGACTTGAACGTTTTCATAATTTTTTTGTAATAAAATAAATATTTTATCGGTTTAACTGGTTTCGGTTTGAGATTGTGCTATTTGTTTCCACTTCGTTTCTTTTGTTGTGTTGCTAATTGCCCTCGCGATAGCAAGGGTATTTCAATCGAGTTCTAGACTTTTTCCCCGTAAACAATTTTGTCCACACTACTCAAATATCCGTCTTTTCAAAATTTGCTTTTTATGTTGGTTGTGATTTTTCCAACTCGATTGTTAAATTTTATATTGTGCTTTTTTGTCCTTTTTATATCGGCTTAGTGGCCTAATTTTGAGTAGTTTCAAGAGAAAAGTAGTTTTTATGCTCACCTCTGGATCGCACAAAATGTTGAAAATCTTAATAGAAATTAGAGTTCAAGTTTTTCATGACAACAATTTTTTGTTGGCTGTTTTGTTTTTTCTTTTTTTCGGCTTCATGAGTTTCGGCCTATATTATATCGGTTTAATGGTCGCATATTGCCCCTTTCGATGAATGAAAATTTTTCTGTGTGCATGTTTGTGTTTAGAGGGCGAGGGGGACTTAATAACTTCTTATCAGTCTTAAAAATTTGATTTTTTTAAGTTTTTTCTTTCGGCTTGATAGGTTTTGGTCTATATTACATTGGCTTAGTCGCCACTTTTTGAGTCGTTTCACGAGATGTGTTTTGTATGTGTTTTGAGGCTGAAGGGGACTTAATAACTTTTTAGTAGTCTTAAATTTTTTTTTGCCTCGTTTTTTTTTGTTTTCCTTTTTTTATAGGTTTAGGCCAATATAATATCGTCATAGTGGCCGCATATTCTTTCATTTGGCGCGTGAATATAGATTGTGTGTGTGTGTGTGTATTTGTGTTTTTTTATGTGTGGGGGACTTCATATTTTAAAAAAATTCGGCCTAAGGGTTTCTGCTAAGGTATTTCCTGCTTTGTTACCGCGTGATAACTTTTCTCTCGATGCTAGTTTCACATTCTTTTGTCTTGGCTCGTTGTTGTTTCTAACATAGCCTTATCGATAGATCTAGTTCGAAATTTTCGATTTTTTGTGCGGCTTTTCTTGTTTCGTATTGCAAGTGGTGCGAAGCTCAGCTTCGTCCCTGTGTTTAAAATTCAAATGTCTTACTTGGCTCGTTTGCCTAGAAATCACGTTTGATAATAATAGGTATTATAAAAATTAAATAATAGATTTTATGAAAAGTTTTTGTTCTTCTCAAAATTGTTCTGTTGAATTTCAAAGAGAGGGTATCAAAGGAAGACCGCCTACTCCCCTGTGTACCTGCTTAAACCCCTATTCTCTTTTTATTTTGCTTCATCTCTATGTTTTTCTTTCAATAAGTTGTTTCGAGTTTTTTTGTTTGCGCAAGCAAAGCGAAGTGTATTATTACCAAGAATTTTTTTCTAACCTAAGTCACAAATAAAAGTGCTCATTTGGAGGCAATTTTGGTATCTTTCAATTTAATCATAATATAAAAGCCTTTTTAAGAATAAGCAATTTAAAAGCATATTTTGCTGCTTTTTTGGCTTGTGTAAGGTACTGTTTGAAATAAACAGGTATAATGAAAATTTTTGTGCATTGATGTCTTTTGTTGTTTGTGCATTGATGTCTTTTGTTGTTTTTTGGCGAAGTTTTGGAAATTTTGTGCCTTTTTCGCAGAAATTTAAAATTTTCTCGTAAACTACTGAACCAATTTTCAAAAACAAGGTACCAATAGTTAAGCCTGCTGCTCTTCTATGTGCCTGCATATTTCGCTAGTCTCTTTTCAGTTACCCCACGTTCTACGGCCTTCGACATTTTCTGTAAATACACAAATCAGAGATGAGGGTTTCAATCAATAGAACAATTATGGCCTCGAACAAGCCCATTTCATTAATTTTTAAAACTTTTTGACTTTTCTCAAAAACTGGTCAGCCAAATCGGAGCTTACGGGTTAACCGAAAAAGAAACAGTCAGTTATGCCAATCTTCTCTGCGCAAAAGGCTATGCCCTGTGTTTTGAAAAAAAAGTATGGCCTTAGACAATTCTGCAGGAATTTTTTGGAAACTTATTCTTTTATTTCAAAACCAACCTGTTGATTCTGAAGTAATAGTTCATTAAAACTAATATGGTCCTTAGGTTTTGCTTGTGCAATATACTTAATTATTGAAAAAAAGACGACTTCGGTAAGACGACTCCTTAAATACTGTAGGAAAAATGTTATATTCATGGGAAAATTACGTATTTCATGAATTTTCATTCTTACATGTTTTAGTAGAGAAACAAGGTTGGTTAAAATCCAATTTTTGAATTTCGCATTTCTTCCCGAATCAATATAGCAATTTCGAAAAAAAAAAACGTTTAACTCGTACCTCCTGCTGGCCCCCTAGTTATCTTTTATCGAGACATAAAAATGGTGGGTCACCTAGTTTCTTTTTCAACATTTCTCTTTTTTTTTAGTTCTTACGTGTTTGTTTGTGTTGTATCATAACACCTCTGTTTCACCTTTGTGTCAAAATTTAAGTGGAAATAAAACATTGTTAAAAACATGACTGCCTGAATCAGGGAAAGTTCTATGATATTCTGACTGCTTTTTAACGTTTCTGATTTAGTTTTTGACAAAAAAGTTGCGTTTTTTTCTTTATTTTTGAATTCTTCTGATCACACACAATGTCAAACACAAAATCACTAATTTGGCGTCTAATAAAGGAATAACTGAATCAGTTTCCTAATTTTAATTCAATTCAGATTGATTTCTGGGCCGGATTATTTTGCTGCCATTGCTTCAATAGAATATGAGAAAATACAATCAGCGAGCTCTCATATTCTGCAAGAGTCGGTCACCAATTACATATTTTGTTTCATTTTGAGCTCAAGGCATGATTTAGAATTTAGAATAAAGAAAGGCATGATTTAAAATTTGGTAAATGAAAAGTCGAAGTTTGTCTGAAGAAAAAAAACAACACCGAGTACAAATATCTTCAAAAATAGGGAAAACAATACCCTAATCCAGTATCGAAATTTATTCCCTCTAAACTGACAAAGGAGTGTAAGATACATTCTAGTTGTGAAAAAAACTTATAATTTTACAGGCACACGCTTGTGTTAAATTACTAGTTGAATTTTTTCAAGCCTTTGTCATACATTGTGTTTTTGTAATCAGGTTTGTTGTTTCGACTCGAAGAAAATGTCTAATTTGCTTTGCTCGGTGACTTTCGTTTCCAGTCAATTTTCGAAATTTTGTAACCGAAATTTTGTGAAGAATTTTATTATACCATAATCTGGCTCAGAAATCTTAAGAGGCAAGCTATTTGGTTTAATTGATTACCCTTGCGATAAGCAAGGGTATTGCAACCGGGTACTAGACTTTTTCCCCTCGTAAACAACTTGGACCAGAGGACTCATCTGGACGTCAGGACTCATCGCTACCTTGTTTTATAATGTATTCAAATTTCTTAGCGTTCCTGGCCAACTTAGCCTGGAGGGAACGAATATGCCTGGGACGGCAAAGGTCCTGGGCTCGAATTTCAAATAAAATTGTCGGCCAATTATTTGTCTGCTTAACTGTTGTCGGCTTATTTGTCACATCTTGAAAATATTTTGTTTTCTGCGCTTATTTTTGTTAAATGTTGTTTTTAGTGTTTGATTTACACCTACATTTCGTGATTTCATATACTTTTTATTCGTTTTTCCTGTCATGTTTTTTTTCTGTTTCGCTAAAAAAATTCATCGGACCAAATTTTTTTGGCTCATTTTTTGCTGACTCAATGACCTAATTTTCGGCCGTTTCAATTTTCGGCCGTTTTTAGCACTCCCCTCCGTTTTTTTCAAGTTGTTTTTGAAATTTCATTTTTTCGTTTTGGAAAATTTTTTCAGTTATTTCAAAAATTAAAATTTTCTCAAGAACTTCATCAAAAAAGGGTATCAATTGAAAGACGTTCTACTTCTCTGTGTGCCTCCGTACTCCCCAGAGTCTTTTTTTACTTGACCCCCTCTGTCTACAGCCTTCGAAAAGGTGTGGGGGATTGTTTGAACCATATTTTTGATTTTCTTTCATTTTCTCGAAAACTACCTCCTCTCAAATATGAGTTTTTGGTTTCCATGAATTGAACTGTTTTGAAAAGCTACTCTGCATCAGTGGCTGAGACCAAATTTTTTTCACATAAAGTTATGGTCCTCTGAAAAGTCAAATTTTCGATTTTTGACCGGTTTTAAACTTTTTGAATATTCTTGGAAACTACCCTGTCATACCTGAGATAGCGGATTCAATTCTCAAAACGGGTTTCGGGAAGCTCATTTGCTTATGCGACTACGCCCAAATTTTTTTCATTTCAAAAGTTTTGGCTCTCGAAAAAGTAAAAATTTTGAATGTTTTTTTCTTTTCTTGAAAACTACCCTCGCAAATCTGAGATTTTGGGTTCAATCGAAATTACCGGTTGCATGAATACTTTTTGCATAAAATTTTTGTTTAATTTTTCCGAACAAAAATCTATGATTCTCTGAATTGTCAAATTTTTGGTTTCTTGGCCGTTTTCTAGATTTTTCTCGCTAACTATCCTGCCAAATCTGATATTATAGGTTGAATCGAAAGAACAGGTTGTTTAATGCCTACCTTTATAATTGGCTATGCCCAGTTTTTTTAGGAAAAAAGTTACGGCCTTCAAACAAATCAAAGTTTTGAAACTTTGACAGTTTTTAGGAAACTTTTTGACTTTACGCGAAAACTACCGGGCCAATTCTCAGTTTGTGTTCAATCGAGGAACCCGGCGTTGGAAATCTTGTCTGCTTAAGCGGAAAAACTTTATGGATTTCGGAAATCTTGAACGTTTTGTAGAACTTTCGACCGATTTTTGGTAGCTTTTTGAATTTTCTTAAGAATTAGCCAATCAAATTTGAGATGAAATGTTCCATTTAAAGAATGGGTTGCGATAAATGTTTGTGTAGAAGCGGCGATTCTTGAATTTCTTGTGTGAAAAATTTATCTCCTTGGGAAAATTGTTTATCTCAAAATTTCTTCCTCTTCTCACTAATTTTAGTAGAGAATCAACTAACGTTTTAGAGGCAAAGCCAAATTTTTGAAATCACCCTTTTTGTGCCGCATCAGTAGAGAAAATTAATATCAAATACGTGCCTCCAGCTTTAGCTAGGCTCGTAGTTGATTTATCGAGACATCCGAAAATTTTGGTTCGCAAGTGTTTCATGTTTGTGTTGCATCGCAAGTGGTGCGAAGCTCCGCTTCGCCTCTTTGTTAATTAGTTAGTATGAAGTAAATAGCTTTTTCAACATAACGAGTAATGGGAAGAGTAAACAAAATATCTTTCAAAGTTTTAACATTCTAATGACGTTTTTTTTTCGTGGTTTTCAAAAAGTATCACTATTTCAAATCAAAAACTACCTCATAGACCTTAATGTGATGTCGGAAACTCCAGTTGCGCCCTGATACGGGTAGTATTGTTGAAGTATATGCATTCAAACCAGCGCTTGAGTACAATCGGTTCTAAGGATATTAATATTGGCTATCACGATTTTCCGAGTTTCGAAGAAAGTGAATGGTTTAAGCTATGGTTTCTTTTCAGTCAAAGCTCTTTTTTAATTGGCTGATTTCAGAGAATTTTTATGCCATCCAAAATGGTCCACTCACTGCCCTAAAATTTAAAAATATTATTTACCTGCGATCGTTTTCGTAAAATGATGGGGCTTAAAATATTGACATTTGGGATAAATAACGCATTTTTATTTCCTTCTATAAATGCAAAAGCGGTGAGTTCATTCCAAATTCAAAAAAATTCCACTTCGAGTGAGAGGGTTGTTCGAAAAATTGAATTTTTTTCTAGTTTTTATCAATTGTTTTCGGTCAAAGTTTGAAGTTAGTTGTGAACGCACGCAATGATTCGGTTTCCACATACCATTTATTGTGCAAGCATCAAAGATGAGCTTATCTTAGTCATCAAGACTTCCCAAAATTCCTAAATAGAGTTGGGCTTTGTCGGTTTGCAGGTTGACTTTGTGTTGCTGGGTGGGGATCTGTTCCACAAGAATAAACCCTCTCGCAGATCTCTTTTCAAGTGCATAAATCTTCTCAGGAAGTACTCACTGGGAAACAAACCCTGCTCCTTCGAGCTACTCAGTGACCCCAATCAGGTCAGTTTAAGGACGGGGCAAACCAATTTCAAGATCAAGATACGTTTGTCTAAAAGAACAACTCCGAGCTTAGCGGTGTTTCTCCTTTATTTTTTCAGACCAAAATTGACCAAAGGTTTATACAGTGCTGATTTAAATTAACCGGACAAAACGAGCTAAACTTGAAATTTAAGATGCATTTTTCTCAAATTCGGTTGAGTTTAGATGAAAACTTATGAAGACAAAACTTGCTTTAACTTTTAGCAGAATTAATATGACGTAATTTGTTTTGCGAAATTCGGGCCCGAAATTTAACCCCAAAAATGGGTCATTTTGGCTTTTCTTAGTTAATCAAAAATTACGCCAAAATTTCCCAGTCAATCACAGACACAATTATTTCAAAATGAGGCCCTAACGTAACCCAACAAACTTTAAGAAGGGTATATTCTCCAAAACATATTATAAGTTAATTTATTTTTGTTTGATAGACAAAAAAGGTCGTTTTTTACTATATAAAATACCATACTTTTTATTTAAAAACAATTTTTAAGCGGTTTGCAATTTTTTTTGGAGAATAATCCTTCTGAAAGTTTGTTGGGCTACGTAAGGGGCTCACTTTGATATAACTATGTCTGTGATTGACCGGGCAATTTTGGCGTAATTTTTGAATAACTATGAAAAGCCAAAATGACCCATTTTTGGGGTACAATTTCGGGCCCGAATTTCGCAAAACACATAACACCATATTTATTCTGCTAAAATTTTAAGCAAGTTTTGTCTTCATAAGTTTTCACCTAAACTCAACCCAATTTGAGAAAAACGGGTTTTAAATTTCAAGTTTAACGCGTTTTGTCCGGTTAATTTAAATCAGGACTGTATAGCTTATAAAATGATTATTATGGTTTTAATTAAATGACTGGAGAACAAGAACAAAGTTTTTCATTCAGAAGTTCATAGTATTCTTCTTGAAAATGATTCGGCAATATCAAAAAATGAATGCAAAACATTCTATTGGCGATGAATATATTTTTTCTTTTTTTTGTGCTTAGACTTTTCCGCACTCCTCTTTTCCATGGCTTAATACAGAAGATTCGAATTTGAATGTGGGCATTCCAATTTTTTCCATAAATGGCAATCACGACGACCCCACTGGATCCGACAACCTATGTGCACTGGACATCCTTAGTGCCTCGGGACTAGTGAACTTCTTCGGCAAGGTTTCCCAACTGGACGAAATTAATATCAGCCCTCTCGTATTTAGAAAAGGTATCATTGCAAAGTATATTGTCTATATGGAATAAAAGAGTCATTTCTCGATTATCAATTAAAGTGACATCGCAAATTTCGTTTAAACGCATCGCTTTTATGTATTGCTAATGAGAAAATGTCTTGTCGTAAAGTGGATTCAAATTCAGAAGATGAAAACTTCGATGTTTGATCCAGGAAACAGCAAACTCTGTCTGTTTGGCTTGAGCTCCATCCGCGACGAGCGACTGCACCGTATGTTCAGAGGCGGCAAAGTGAACATCCTCTTTCCCGAACATCAGGAGTCAGAGCAGGAGAACTGGTTCCATTTGATGGTGCTGCACCAGAACCACGCCAGACACGGACCCACAAACCACATACCGGAGTCATTTCTCCACCCAGGACTTGACTTGGTCAGTACAAAGAACTTTAAAGTACCCTTTTGAAAATCATGTGCTCCTTCATTACTGTAAAATTGTCTTAAAATTATACCCCCAAAGCCTTCAAAAACTCCCGAAAATGAGTTTTGACATAACTGAACATCTGAGAAAGTTGAACAATTTTTCAACCGAAACAATTTCTGTTTGTAATCTTGCTTTTTTTAATAGTATTATTCATTAAATTATTCAGGTAGTGTGGGGGCATGAGCATGAGGCCATGGAAAAACCCATCTACAATCCCTCTCAGGACTTCTACGTTCTACAGCCCGGAAGCAGTGTGGCAACATCCCTGTCGCCGGGCGAGGCAGTCCTTAAGAACTCCTGGATCCTGCACGTTCGCGGAGACCAGTTCAAAGTAGCTGTTGTTATTTTTAATCTATTGTTTGGCCTAATTTTAGATGGATAATAAACAAAAACCGCCTTGTCTGCAAACCGCCATATCTTCAAGCCGAAATTTCAGAATAACGTAAATTACATAGAATTACGTAAGAATTGCATAACAACAATGACAATCTGTTGTTATGTTGCATTCTGTTGTTAGGAGGCACTTAGCACAGTGGTAAGGCGTTCACTTTGAAATCGTCAGATCGTGTATTCGATCCCATGCCATGGCAATGATAGTGTGTGAGGACAAGCTCTCACTTGACCTCCAGCTTCAGGTCTACCACATCCTGACCAAATTTGGCTGCAATAGTGGTACCACGTAAAAGTTCTAGACGCAAAAAAAACGGCCTTGGAGTCACAAAAAACAGCTTCGCTCAGCAAAATAACACTGTCTGGAATGTGGGGAGATACAAATGGACTATCCTCGGCAGGACTGTTAAGGCCTACTGATAGCTCCTCTGCGATTCGCAGGAACTACAATTATAATTATAATATTAATTTTTGGCTTGTTGGAATGGCAATCCTATTTTCGGTTTTTTGTTTCCTCGGCTTGTTCGCCTACCACCTAATTTTAATTAAAGGTTTATTTAGTGGCGCTTTGAACTTCTCAAAAGTTTATCTGATTTTGCATAGTATGACGGTTCAAAAACTTGTTTGCTAAATCTGACAGAAGCGTACATACTTTGAAACAATTTTATCGAGTTGTTTTTATTTTGTTTTCTGGAAATCTCCTAGCTGTAAACAAAAATATTGTGATAATGTCAAACTGACGGAAACAAATCAAACCAAGATGTATGACATGTTCAGTTAAAGTTCCTCAGTGGCACAAAATCTTCAAGAATGAACAAAGCCAATATTTAAAGCACCCTTCCTCATTAATGTTCACCTAATATAGACTTCGTTATAGGCTGACAAAGTGCCTCTGCAGACCGTGCGGCCATTTGTGTTTCGAGATTTGAACCTGTTCGAGGAGTCTCAGATAGACAAGCGGAAGCCCAAGAGCAAAGAGAAGGTGAACAAGTTCTGCTGTGACATAGTGCAGCAGATGCTGGATCAGGCCAAGTTACAGCACACTGGACATCCCGTGAGTCTGTTAAATTATGTTGCTTTCTTGCTTTCATTAGCCCACGTTGGTCGGGTTGGGCTCGTCCGTCTCCAGGTTAAGGAACTTTGCAACTTCCACCGGCCAAAGCCACAGGTCTGCGGGAGTGAGTGGGGAGGGATTCTTGGGGCAGTTAAAAATGTGGCAACTAGAGTGGGGTGCTAGGTGAAAGTCCGGGCATAGTGGGGAAACTTTGTTGTCTAGTCGGGAGAGGCAGGCGCGGATTTAGGGGGGGGGGGGCGGACGCCCCCTCCCCCTCAGGAATTCGACCCCCTGCCGACCTAAAGGGCCAAAGGGTCCCCCTTTGGTACTTTTTAAGAAATCCATTTTTGGCCGACCGACCTTAAAATTTTTCTAAAGGAGCCTTCGGCGCCAATATATACTTATTTTGAGGGGGGAGCGCGCGCTGAAAAAACGCCAACAATATTCCAAAAAGTGCCTAAAAATGCCTTTTTTGGACTTTTTTTTTTCAAAATTCGCCAATACAGGGAGTAACTGTGCTTAGGGAGAGCTCGAAAAATGAATTCTTCGGGTCGACCAAAAAAAAGGTCGACAAAATTTTCGAAATTTTCTTGAAAATCCGCCCCCCCCCCCCCCCCCCTCGAGAAAGTCCTAGATCCGCCCCTGGGGAGAGGTATGTGTTTAAAAGCCGGCTGTAACCAGACGGGAGTTGGGAGAGTTTACAGCGGGTAGTTCTGGGGAGAGATTTTTCTGCGGGGTCGACCTTATGTTGCTTGACTGATTCTCTCAAGATCGTTGTTTGAAGTGATTCAAAATGCAAACATTTTTGTCATCACATGTTCGAGCGTGTGGACTATACGCTTCGGTTTTGTATAATTTGAAAAAGAAAGAAAAAATCTGAAAATTAACGATTTGGGAATGTTTTAATAGTTCATTTTGCTCTATCTGTTAGATGCAACCAGTGGACAAGCCTCTATTGCGCCTTCGAGTGCACTTTACTGCAGACGGCCAGTCTGCCTTGAATGACGTCACTAACAATGGTTCCGGCGGAGATGCTCCCCTGAACTTAGCTATGTTTGGTAGACAGTTTCTGGATCGGGTGGCCAATGCAAAAGATCTAGTGACACTTCATCGCAAGACTGAACAGGAGGCAAGAGCCAGGAATGCGTTAATGAAGAGTAAGAGTGTTGATTTTCAGTTCATTTTTTGAGTTTCTAGTTTGTAGGTTGAGTTTCTAGTTTATAGATGAGTCCGCAAATACGGATTTAGCAAAGGAAAACAGTATGCGTTTTTTGTTATCTGTGTTTGTTGGACCATCGGGAAAATGATGTGAGCCATCTATTTACTTTTTTCTGACACCTATTTGTCTGAGTTTAATTCGAAGATTTTGTGCACGATTTTGCCTCAAAACAAGCGATCATGATTCTTCTAACTCTTTTGGAAGTTCAGCAGAAAACTAAATTGTCGAAACTGAAGTTTGTAGGTCAACATCGTGCGCTGGCTACCAAATTACCCTTTAGCCATCGTGAACTTTTTTTGTTCAGTAAAGTAAATTATTGTTGCTTCAAATATTTAAAAGCAACTAACAATCTCACAGGTCTGGGTTCCGACATGCGAGATGCCATGAGCAGTTCAGTAATTGAGAACAACTCTGTGAATCTACACACGACAGTCGTGGATCTTGTGAAGGAGTTCTTCCACTCGGCAGATGAGAGTGAGCACAAGTACAAACTGTCCGTACTGACCGAGACTGGACTATCTCTGGCTACGCAGGAGTACGTAGAGAAAGAGGAAGCGACGGCACTGCACTCTATCGTGAAGCACCAGATCAAGAAAACTGTGCAATATACTGTGTAAGAGTGGATCTACTTAACAGTCCCAGTCCCGTGATATGTAATCTCGAAACGAATCGAACTACCAGCAAGGATATTCGGTTGCTGTGCAAGTAGCACAGAAAGATCCGACCACAATAATGAAACAGGGATAGCCGGTTACTGTGCATGTAGCACCGAATGTTCCGCTCATAGTCTTAGAAATACAAAACGTTTTTTTAAGAGTAATGAACGTAGTAAGACTCTTATATTGGTCTTGCTGATTGTTGTTTTTTTTTTCAGGAAAAGTCTTAAAATATTGATGCACTTAAACATATATGCACTTTTTGAGTTCAATTGAAATTCATCTGCTGAAAGTGACGTAAATAGCACTCTCCAAATACAAACGTGCAAGTGGCGAAAAAATTAGTGAGCGATTTCTAGTTTCGAAAGTGGAATTTAATTATTCGGTTTCCTGTGGAATAAAAACTTTATCTGTTGATCCAGTTTTCTCAAGTTGAGTTAATGTCATCAAAACAGCGCCAATCATAAATTGTTGTAGAAATTCAAAGAGGTTAAAGGACATCTTTTTTCTTTGAAATTCGAAAGTTGAGATTTTTTCAACAAAGTCAGTGTTTTTATGCTCACTTGCGTTCATTACTCTTTTCCAATCTTTGATTGGCTATGTTTTCAAATAAGTGTCGTTTTTTTCGGTGCGGGATGAAAAAAGGATCTGAGCGAAAAACAAGAGAATAGGCATATTTGACAGTCATAGTAAAATAAGCAGTTTGAAAGTTTTTTTTTTGAAAAATGGCTCAAAAATCAAAAAATAATTCAAAAAAAAGTTTGAAATAAGCTGTTAGCTGTTGTAAGCCTGCTTGCAAATCAACTAAAAATAAAAAATTTCAAACCTGTTTTTCTCGACACTGGAAACGACTGTAAGGACTTTAAAATGTTATATCACTCAACGCTCTCCGATGGTTATTTGTGGTAGCTGATTTTGCGTGGAAAACATGAAAAAGTATATAAAAAAAATAAAACACACCCGAATACAAAGTTCTTCCTCAATTTTCAAATGGTCGGAACAGAAAAAAAACGAAATAAACCGTTTCTTTTTTTTCAGTTTGTGTCATTTTTGAGTGATGTGATAGAGGAGCTGAACGAAAGCCTGGAACTTAAGTAATACGATAATTACTACCCTTGCGATAAGCGAGTGTATTGCAATCGGGTACTAGACTTTTTTCCTTTAAATAACTTTGTTCACAGGACTCTTTTCATCTGGAATGATTTCCTGGAACACTCTCTAAGCAACAAACTTACCGCTACTGAAATGCTACCATGCACCGGTAAAGTGCATTTTAACCTTTAAAATAGCTGTTCTTTCGACATTTTTCGTTGTAATTTTACCAAAGCGATTTGCTAAAATTTCATCTTTTGTTTTTCGGCTGGATAATTTTCGACCTATATTGTATCGGCTTAGTGGCCTCATATTGCTTTATATCGTATGACATGGGAAAAATTTTGCGTGTATGTGTTTTGAAGGTGAGGAGGCCTTAATAACATTTTATTAGTCTTAAATTTTTGTTTTTTTCTTGGCTTAAGTTTTTGCGTCGTCGTTCGACCAGTGTAAAAGTCTTTTGTGTGAGTGTGTGTGTGTGCGTGTTTTGAGGGTGAGGGGGGCTTAATAGCTGTTGTTTTTAAGCCCCCCCCCCTCAAAAGGTTATTTTTCCTCTTTTTTGGTGTAATATGTTTTGGCTATACTAAATCGGCTCAGTAGCCGCGTATTGTTTCATTTGTCTTGCAAATAGAGTTTGTATGTGTGTGTTTTTTTTAGGTTGAGGGGGACTTAATACATTTTTATAATTCTTGATTTTTTTTCGGCTAACAGGGTTTCTGCTAAAGCATTTTCGGCTTTATTGCAGCTTGGTAAGTTTATTAATGTTTTTTACATGGTATAATCTTGGCACATTTTTTCCCAAAGGTAGCCTTATTCATTTTGATAGATCTAGTAAATCTAGTTTTGTTTGTCATTTCAGATTTTTTTTGGATTTGAGTCTTTGTTTTTATTTGTAGCGCATATGATAGTAAGCTCAGCTCCGCCTCTGTGTACTAAATACGGTATATTTGGCAATCATTTTCCGTGAATGATGAAAAAATATAAAATAAAAAAAATTACAATGATTTTTTTTTTGGTTGGAGTTTTTTTTCTGATAAATGCACTCAAACAAACTTCGAAAACTAATTATACTGGAGGAAAACTAATTTTTCACGGCTTAACTTATGAATTAGTTTATTATATGTCTAATGTAAAACCTACTCGCTCAGTTAACTCGCTCGAAATTAAAAACTCTCAAACCGATCTTTGTCACACTGGTATTTTTTTGAGTTTTTTCAACGTTGTTCAAATCACTTACTGGTTTTTGAATATAATAAGTCATTCGACCCTTCCGATTTTTGTTTGTGGTACCTGATTTGCGTGGAAAAAATGAAATCAACCGAAAGGCAAAGTCCCGCCCCACTTTCACGAATTGATTGTAGTGCACGTATTTTTTAGAACGAAAACAAATCCATGGACAAGATTGGTAGACATTTTTGAACAAACACCACAAAGGATTTGATTTGCTAACGTTTTTCATTCTGATTTTCATGCCTGGATTCCAAACAATTCGAAAGGAAATTTGGCTTAGTGTTTTTTTTCGGCAATTTTTAAGTGTCTAAGGAAAATTTACAGTGGGTCAAATGGTTTATCATATTAAATTCCTGTTGGTCGTGATTTGGTTCCTAAAAATTTAAAGTTGTCTCAGTGTCTTGAAAAGTTGTCTGAAATTTTGCGTTTTTCAGACTAAATTACACAAATGAGTGAGTTTGCCATATATTTTCTCTGCATTTAACGTGTTTTTACTCTACAATCCATCCATTTTAGCTGGATATTTTCATTTTCAACCATCTCTTTCGATATGCAAAATTTGAAAGCAAATTTGACGAAAAATAAAAACCAGTTTTTGTTTTGTTTTTGCTTTGTAAATTGCTTTACGTAGATCACTTCAGTGGGAACATAATGCATTACATCCACAGCAACCGGCCTTTGATACTTATTTTCTAAAACTGTGCCGTTTATTCTCTAAAAGTAAGCTTGGAAAATTAGAAATGGTTTTAATTGGCTGCATTTATTTTTGCTTACTGATTATCAAAAACGTAATCAAAGTTCTTCGGGGAAAAACCAAAAATTTTTAACATATGAAAATCTCAGATATAGTGTTTGAATTGGTGAAATTAAGGAAGAAGAAAGTGCTAGCTGACGTTTTTATACAAATAAGCCAGTTAGGATAGTGTCATATTTCGAATCTAATTTTTCCCAATCTAAGTCGCGAAGAAAAGTGCTTATTTGTTTGGTGGCACTTTGCAGCCATGGCAATAAATCTCTTTTTTTTTCTTGCAAGATTCCGGAGCATTAGTAGAGTTTTCATTAGTTTTCCTCTCCTTCGTTTTTTTTTAAACTCTTGGACTGTTTTTTTTTAGCTCCTGGTTGCAGTTTTCTCGCTTGTGTTTATGAAGTGCAGCTTTACTTCTGTGTTGAAATTAGCGTGTTACAGCTAAAACTTTCAGCAGCTTAATTATCAGATTTTTGCTGCGCTGCTTGCGGATTTTATTGCTGTAAATTGAACTAAAATGCAAAAAGTTTTGAACCGGTTTTGTCAACAAAAATTGTGGTTATTTTGAAATATTGTTCAAATGATGACTTAATGGATTTATTGCAATACATAATTCGACCCAATTTGACCTGTGTTTGTTTTACATGAATTTACGGGAAAAATACCAATGCACAGCCGAAAACAAAGTGACTTCCAATTTTCAATGGTCGGAATGGTTCATAACTAATCTGTTTCAGTGATAATTTGAAAGTAACTCCAGATGACGACTCTCAGTTTGAAGACGAAATAGTGAAATACAGAAAAGACAGGCTCGTCAAAGCCAAAGAACTGCTGCAAAAAACAATGAGTCAAACTAGTTCGACCAACATGACTACTGGTTTAGAAGACACAAAAATAACAGAATCTCAGCAAGAGGCTATAGCCGAATTAGCAGAGGCGTTGAAGCACCACAAAGACGATAAGTCAGTGAAGGAAGAAATCGACCTCACAACTCTGATAGACGACGAAGATCAAGAGGAATACAAGAAGATCCTGGAATCCACCCGGATCCAGAGTCGAGGAGCTGCATCAGCTAGAGGATCAAGAGGGAGGGGAAGAGCAAGAGGGGCGAAAACCTCGACATCGGGGTCATCTAGCCGAGGTATCTCTGGTAGAAAAGTGGGAAACAACAATACTCTGGATCTGACAAAAATTACAGTTCGTCTATATAAACTCTTTTTTTTTCTACTTGAGCCTTCATTTTTTGTGACCACCTTTTAACCCATTTTTATCCTCCCCTCAATTTGCTAGCTTTTTGAGACATCTTAAGCCGTACACTAAGATTTTGTCTAAGAGTTCAAACTGTAGTTGAGATTTTGAATATGTTTCTAGAGCAATAAGACCCAGTCTAAATTGCAATTGACAAACGATGATCCAGAAGAGGATGCGGATGTCTCATCTTTCTTGGGAGGCAGAGCTTCAAAGAGGTCGGCAAAAAGAACAGCTGCTAATATTCATGCAAACGGATCAGATATTGATGATCAAGACGATGACGAAGATGGCAATGATTTCACAACGGGAAAAAACGACAGAAGAGCAAAAGATGAAAGTCAAAATGTGTTCAGCAGAAGAATGACTGCTGTTATGCGAAACACTTTAAGTGCCAATATGACTGCATCTCCGTCTAATATATTCTCTGGGTCAGAGCGGAGTTCAACATCGGGAAATCAAGCAAAACTTGCTCGACGTTTTTGAGTTTAGGCATATAGATGTTATTAACTTGGGATTTGTTTTCGTTCGGATTTATGTTGAAAGGCCACGTGATGAGTCTGCTACAGAAAATTGGGCACGTGATGAATCTGCTGCATAAGGTTCACAATTAAGTTTTGAGGAATTGGTATGATAATTGTTCAAAAAGGGTTTTTCTAATTTTAGTATTCAGGAAGTACGAAGACAATTACCTTATGGTAGGTAGAATGTGCTTGGCATTACATCGAAATAAAAATATACAATATTACTGCACATTCAATAGTCATGTTTCTGTTCGCAAATAGAAGCAAGTCCATGTCCAGCAAACGTCCTAGGTCATCTTCGTTTTTCCTATTACCAGCACAGTTTCAAATTTTCACTACATTCAGAAAAAAGTTAAAATACATTTACCTTAAAAATACTTTAAAACACGTTAACAATTAAGGTTAGTTTGCACTACCTGAAGGACAACTCAACTTATCTATGACTCCTTAGAAATTTATCTCAAATCACCTGACAATATCAGGCTTATCAGACTTATAAAGTAGCTTAAAACTATTTATACTTGCGAAGCCAATGTATTAGAACGAACCTTCTTTTTTCCAACAAATCGCAAATATTTGCTGCGACTTTTGGGGCACCTTTACATTTTTTTCATGACATTTGCTTTGACATTCAAAAAGTAATAATTTCAAATCAACCGGAAAAAAATGTTTGTTTTAAACAACAACAATAATGAAAACTCGGTTTCAGAAATTTTCTAACTCAATATATCTCGCAATTTTTTGAAATACTTAATTTAAACATAATGTGGCTCTATGCTTTGCGATTTGTTACATGCAAAGTTAGTGTGGATGCCATCAGTTTGTTCAATTCTAAATTTTTACTTGCAAAATTGAGTCTATTTGTATTTGGTGCCACTTTTGCTGAATTGCATTGGCAATTTATTAGCATATGTAGCTGCTTCATTCGTGAATAGTGTTTGTCGGTTGTAAACTTGCGCGGCTGAGTGGATAGTGAGTGAGACTCAAAAATTTCTTTATTGCAGTAGGTCGCAGATTGGAATCCTACACGTAGCCGAGTTTTGCAAATTCGAGGCTTATTTCTACTTTTTTTGGTCTTGTTCTCGCAATTGTTTGTGAAGCGCAGCTCAGGCTCTGTCCTTCATACATAAAACTACCTTAAACATTTTTCTGTAAAAAGTAGGTAATTCACCTAGATTTACCTTAAAATACAAAAGTTCTGAAGTGTTACAAAATACAAAAGTTCTGAAATTAACCTGAAGTTTTATGGTAAAAAAAGTCTTAAAAGTGAAAAGAATTAAGGTTATTTTACCTCAACAATTCCGATAACAATAATATCCCAGGTTTTTACCTGAATTTTTTATTTTTATTGGGAAAATTTTAAGTAAATATATTTCAATGCTAAAGTAAGTATAGGCAAATTTCTTACTTTTAAGATAATTTAAGGTAAAATTTTAAGGTGGTTATAGGTATGTTGAAGTGCACACAAAGTAGTGCAAATTTACTCTAATTTTATGATTAGTTTAAAGGTGAGAGTACCTGAAGTTTTGAGGTACTGTAAGGTAATATTTTTGACTGGTTTTTGAGCGCATAAATGAAAGACTGTTTTCGTTTTTTTGTTGGATGAAAACTGTTTGCATCTAAAACTAGAACAGGAAACAAACAAGTTTTTTCTCCATTTACTTTCTATTGGGGCTCATGATTGCGGCTGGTTGCAAAAGCCACAACCTATCAAACTTTGCGACGATACTCATAGGAAAAAATATGAATGCAGTTAGAAATGTGAATCCTTTGATTCCGAAATAGTTTTAATAAGGATATGTCAGCTCATGTCCTACACTTGATCCCCATATACGAAAATATGAAAGGCTCGTAAAAAGTTTCAGTAACGCTTCATAGCAAATAAACACCAAATTTTTTTTTACTGATGGAATTAATATCACCAAGTTGCTAGCGTCAACAGCAGAAAGTTGTTCCAAAAGCGAAATATATTTGTACCACAATAAGAGCAACCCGATAAATTGCAGATCCACAATAATTCAAAAAATTAAACTATTGAATCCACAACATGCAGTGGCTCTGATTTACATGTTGGTCCAAAACAATCAACGCCAAATCAGAGCTACAAATTAATTTGACCTAACAACAATTCTTGAAACCTTGTGATGCCATAAAACATTTTGCTTATTCAACAATATATCTTTGTTATATATAGGGCTTGACGATAAATCTGAATTAAAAAGAACTACGTTGTTCAAAAAACGATGAGCCGAAAACATGCAGTGACTCAACTGAAAAAAAAACAATTATTTAAATCTAGTTATACTTTTAAGAATTACCAAACTGGAAGAATATATTTTAGCAAAGTTAACAAAGTAAAACATTTTCGATTGCTGTTTGACAAGGTTTTAATCCCCTTAACGGGATCATCCCATCCCCAGCAGGGAGGAAGCAACATACTTATTAGAGCAACTTCCGACACATTTAAGAAAACTGTAAGGCCCTAAAAAGTTCAATTTCAAATAAGCAAGCGAGTGAGTGCAATAGATGAGTGTTTCCGGTTAGAGTAAGAGACCAGAGATCCGGTTTAAACTACACAACTCAAATATAGTAAAATTATAAACGGAAGATGATCCACCCGAAGATTTCGAACTTCAGTTGTTTATTTATACTAACAAAGCTAGTAGCTATTCAAATCATGGTTATGGATCAACCCTGACTGAAAGTCAACCCGAAAAGAATTCAACTCCAAACCAGAGTCAATATTTGAGCCATTAACTTTTGACAGATTTGAGAAAACCATAAGGCCATGAAAAGAAGTTAAATTTGAAATAAGTAAGCTTGGTTAGTTGAGGGCTTTACGATTTAAGTCAATGACGAAGCTATTAAGTATGAAACATGGATTAGCTTGAACAACATTGCCATCGTACTTTAAACGGAATCATGCGCATGTTGTTCATGCAAATAGTTGTTTCATACTTCAGTGAGCTTCGTAAACTGAGGGCTCAACGATTAACTTCAATCGCAAAACTGTTGTTTCAAACTAAATTTCTTTTTATGACCTTACGGTTTTAGAGCAGCTGAAGGCTTTTCAAGGTCACGCCGCGCGAATTTCAAAATAGATTCAAGACTTAGCGGCGCGATTTAAAAACGTTTGCAGTGCGACCTATGAAGACTTGAGCAGCGCGACATAGGACTTCAGCGGCACGACTTAAGAACAGACCTTAGTGGCGTAACCTAAAAAAGCATTAGTGATTCGACCTAAAAATTAGAATTTAGCGCCGCGGCTCAAAAGACTATATCGGCGCACTTTAAAGCCTTTTCGCGGCGTGACTAAAGAAAAAAAATTTGCGGCGTGACCTCAGAAAAGACATTAGTGGCGCGACCTTAGACTTTGGTCGTGTGACTTAGTTGGACAATTTTAACGGCGCGACTCGAAACTTAAGTGGTGCGCTTTAAAGCACGACTCAAGACTCTTGCGGTGCGAAAAAACTCAAGGCATTTCAAAGCTCTACAATAAGTTTCTTCATCGCTCGTTTCTCAAAAAAATCTGTTTCCAAATTGAGAGTCTAAGCAGGTTAAGGAGTTACAATGATTGAGTATTAAGTCTTTGTCTCAACAGAACTGGAGTAAAAAAAGAAGAGCAGATTGAGAAAATAGTTAGCTTTGAAGTTTGAAAGTTCGGCATCAGGCGGTGGTTGTCGTCCATGCTCTACATTTTCACGAGGCGCTTTTATCAACGTTAGACGACGATCAAACTCATTTCTTTGAATTTTCGTCATCCTTTTCAACTGTCTAGAAAACAAACTTGAATGTTCTGCAAGACGACTACGATGCAAATAGTCGAGAGGAGTACTTCTGCCGCGAACTCAAACTACATTAACAGTTTCGGACGTTGTACCAAAATCCTTTCAGCTTCTGAAACGTGGAGTTCGTGACCAGCTGGATCTCGGTTGGTCTTTTTAATCCGATGGAGAGCGTCGTCAATTTAACATATTGTAGGTAGTAAGCATGCGATGATCTCTTTGTTTCCCCAGAATTGTTATGTTACACACTTGACATCCATAAAAACTGTTACGCGGCAGCATTTTAAGGACATGGGGTTTTGCTAGAAGACCAGCAATTATATGGTTGATTTTGATTTTTAGGAAAATCCCGGCAATTGGCTCATCGCTAAACAAACAAGCCGCATTTGATGGCTAAAACTTGAGTTTACGAAAGTTGCACCATCGGCGGATAGTACCAAATCTATACAAAGCTCGTCTTTTTCGCCTGTGAAGCTTAAAAGTTCTAGTGGAGGATCAAACACCTGTGACTCGCATAGGTTGTTATTAGAATGTGAAATGCTGCAGATGTTTCTCTGAATGATATCTTTCAATATGGTTGATACTTAAAGAACACAAATTCCTCCGTTTTCTTTATGGATGATCTTAATAACCATGGCATTGAGGTATTTCTTGGCAGTCTTATAGGCAGTGCGCAGAAAATTAGGGCCAAAAACGACGGATTTCAATAAGTTCACTAAGTCAGATTGACACACATTGATCAACTTATGCTTGTTAGAAATTGACCTTATCAACAAATGTGTGTTTTTGTAGGCAACGCGTCGATTGGGATACAGTGGCTGATAAGGTGATTGATTCTGAGAATAATCATTTTGAACTTCGCATTACTCATACTCTGGTTTGAATGAATCAAAAAATTCTTCGCAAGAAGGCAAGGCAGCATTTGGCAGTGGCGAGCCGATCAGCTGCCGTTTCAATGTGGTTCACCACTACATTATTCAGCATGAAAAATTTCAGTTGATGCTTTGGCATCAACAGTGTTATCTAAATTGCAGGACTCGGCAAAACTGATTCTTTTTTTGCCAAAGTAAATTAGGGCTCAGTTTCGGCGAAATCAAATATTTTTCAATAAGCTTTGGTACAAGCTGTTTTTTTTTCTTTCCAAGTCACTCGTTACCTTGGGTCGGTTGATTGGCTTCTATGATTTTCAGTTGCCACAGCATTGATATTACTAGTTTTTCGTGCTAAATAGTGCTAATAAATTGTAATTTTTTCTATTTGATTCGAAAGTTTCTTCCCTGCAATCCATAAAATCTGTCGCACTTGGTATAAGCAGATAAGCATAACGAGTTAAATGAAGTTTCCCCGTGTAATTTGAGTCGTTTAAGTCGACTCTACTTGCACCGAAATCGTTAGGCGACACCCTTGGCGAGACATATTGTAGCATATTGCTGTTTGACAAGGTTTTAATCCCCTTAACGGGATCATCCCATCCCCAGCAGGGAGGAAGCAACATACTTATTAGAGCAACTTCCGACACATTTAAGAAAACTGTAAGGCCCTAAAAAGTTCAATTTCAAATCAGCAAGCGAGTGAGTTTAATAGATG
The DNA here is from genome assembly GCF_963678635.1 of Symsagittifera roscoffensis. Lineage (NCBI taxonomy): Eukaryota > Metazoa > Xenacoelomorpha > Acoela > Convolutidae > Symsagittifera > Symsagittifera roscoffensis. The sequence goes on from NC_087062.1 coordinate 32,003,598, forward strand.
AGTGTTTCCGGTTAGAGTAAGAGACCAGAGATCCGGTTTAAACTACACAACTCAAATATAGTAAAATTATAAACGGAAGATGATCCACCCGAAGATTTCGAACTTCAGTTGTTTATTTATACTAACAAAGCTAGTAGCTATTCAAATCATGGTTATGGATCAACCCTGACTGAAAGTCAACCCGAAAAGAATTCAACTCCAAACCAGAGTCAATATTTGAGCCATTAACTTTTGACAGATTTGAGAAAACCATAAGGCCATGAAAAGAAGTTAAATTTGAAATAAGTAAGCTTGGTTAGTTGAGGGCTTTACGATTTAAGTCAATGACGAAGCTATTAAGTATGAAACATGGATTAGCTTGAACAACATTGCCATCGTACTTTAAACGGAATCATGCGCATGTTGTTCATGCAAATAGTTGTTTCATACTTCAGTGAGCTTCGTAAACTGAGGGCTCAACGATTAACTTCAATCGCAAAACTGTTGTTTCAAACTAAATTTCTTTTTATGACCTTACGGTTTTAGAGCAGCTGAAGGCTTTTCAAGGTCACGCCGTGCGAATTTCAAAATAGATTCAAGACTTAGCGGCGCGATTTAAAAACGTTGGCAGTGCGACCTATGAAGACTTGAGCAGCGCGACATAGGACTTCAGCGGCCCGACTTAAGAACAGACCTTAGCGGCGTAACCTAAAAAAGCATTAGCGATTCGACCTAAAAATTAGAGATCAGCGCCGCGGCTCAAAAGACTATATCTGCGCACTTTAAAGCCTTTTCGCGGCGTGACTAAAGAAAAAAAATTTGCGGCGTGACCTCAGAAAAGACATTAGTGGCGCGACCTTAGACTTTGGTCGTGTGACTTAGTTGGACAATTTTAACGGCGCGACTCGAAACTTAAGTGGTGCGCTTTAAAGCACGACTCAAGACTCTTGCGGTGCGAAAAAACTCAAGGCATTTCAAAGCTCTACAATAAGTTTCTTCATCGCTCGTTTCTCAAAAAAATCTGTTTCCAAATTGAGAGTCTAAGCAGGTTAAGGAGTTACAATGATTGAGTATTAAGTCTTTGTCTCAACAGAACTGGAGTAAAAAAAGAAGAGCAGATTGAGAAAATAGTTAGCTTTGAAGTTTGAAAGTTCGGCATCAGGCGGTGGTTGTCGTCCATGCTCTACATTTTCACGAGGCGCTTTTATCAACGTTAGACGACGATCAAACTCATTTCTTTGAATTTTCGTCATCCTTTTCAACTGCCGCGAACTCAAACTGCATTAACAGTTTCTGACCTTGTACCATAATCCTTTCAGCGTCTGAAACGTTGAGTTCGTGACCAGCTGGATCTCGGTTGGTCCATTTAATCCGATAGAGAGCGTCGTCAATTTAACATATTGTAGGTAGTAAGCATGCGATGATCTCTTTTTTTCCCCAGAATGGTTACGTTACACACTTGACATCCATAAAAACTGTTACGCGGCAGCATTTTAGGGACATGGGGTTTTGCTAGAAGGCCAGCAATTATATGGTTGATATTGAATTTTAGGAAAACCCCGGCAATTGGCTCATCGCTAAACAAACAAGCCGCATTTGATGGCTAAAACTTGAGTTTACGAAAGTTGCACCATCGGCGGATAGTATCAAATCTATACAAAGCTCGTCTTTTTCGCCTGTGAAGCTTAAAAGTTCTAGTGGAAGATCAAACACCTGTGACTCGCATAGGTTGTTATTAGAATGTGAAATGCTGCAGATGTTTCTCTGAATGATATCTTTCAATATGGTTGATACTTAAAGAACACAAATTCCTCCGTTTTCTTTATTGATGATCTTAATAACCATGGCATTGAGGTATGGCAGTCTTATAGGCAGTGCGCAGAAAATTAGGGCCAAAAACGACGGATTTCAATAAGTTCACTAAGTCAGATTGACACACATTGATCAACTTATGCTTGTTAGAATTGACCTTATCAACAAATGTGTGTTTTTGTAGGCAACGCGTCGATTGGGATACAGTGGCTGATAAGGTGATTGATTTTGAGAATAATCATTTTGAACTTCGCATTACTCATACTCTGGTTTGAATGAATCAAAAAATTCTTCGCAAGAAGGCAAGGCAGCAGTGGCGAGCCGATCAGCTGCCGTTTCAATGTGTTTCACCGCTACATTATTCAGCATGAAAAATTTCAGTTGATGCTTTGGCATCAACAGTGTTATCTAAATTGCAGGACTCGGAAAAACTGATTCTTTTTTTTCTGCCAAAGTAAATTAGGGCTCAGTTTCGGCGAAATCAAATATTTTTCAATAAGCCTTGGTACAAGCTGTTTCTTTCTTTCCAAGTCACCCGTTATCTTGGGTCGGTTGATTGGCTTCTTTGATTTTCATTTGCCACAGCATTGATATTACTAGTTTTTCGTGCTAAATAGTGCTAATAAATTGTAATTGTTTCTTTTTGATTCGAAAGTTTCTTCCCTGCAATCCATAAAATCTGTCGCACGTGGTATAAGCAGATAAGCATGACGAGTTAAATGAAGTTTCCCCGCGTAATTTGAGTGGTTTAAGTCGACTCCACTTGCACCGAAATCGTTAGGCGACTGCGACACCCTGGGGCGAGACATATTGTTGCATATTGCTGTTTGACAAGGTTTTAATCCCCTTAACGGGATCATCCCATCCCCAGCAGGGAGGAAGCAACAGACTTTTTAGAGCAACTCCACGTTAAAGAGATTTTTGGAATAGTGTAATTTTGCGACATATTTCATGGTCCGTAATTCACCCAATGTCATCATATCCAAGTAAAACTACAACGTAATCATAATTAATTGGTGAATCCGAGAGGAAGCGTAGAGCAATATTATCTCTGTCTCCCTCAGCAGCATAGTCAGGACTAGAAACATCAGCTTTTTAAAAAGTATTTGCCTTATTTCCATTTTATAAAAAAGTAGACTTACTGTAGGGACTCAACTTGGGACTCTCGCTGAGCATGTTTAGCATAATCCTAAAGTTTGAGTCGCCATAAATACTGTTTTATAGGGCAAATAACAGGTTTTTTGCACAACAACGCATACTGACAAGTAAATTGCAATCGATCAAAATGTTAAAGTTGAGTACCTTTTCATATTGAAAGCAAGAGATTTTTTAATTGACTCTAATCGATTTTTCTTTCAATTTCAGTTTGGCAACTACTAAAATCATTATATAAACGATTATTGAACCTCTAATTTGAAACTGAGTACGGGTAGCTCTTTTAAAGCAGTTGATCTTCCATATTTGATTGGAGCCTCGTGAGAACAAGCCAATCTTTTTTGCAGCCAGGTTGGATTCGCAAAATAGCATTAGTACGACTTTTTAAACGCAATCGGGTATACGTAACATTTAAACAAATTTGGAAGCATATTATTTCTTGAAATGTTAAGCATTGGACTGAATTTTACTTACGTTAAAGTGGATATCATGCTGATTAAAATTAATGTTCAAGTACATGGTGCTTTTTTCCTATATACTGAGCGTTTTTCGGATCTTTAAATTACTTCAAATTAATTTGGAATGATTTTCAAGCCGCTAAAGTTCGAAGCGAGCTTGAGTTATAGCACGCATGAATTTTACCAAGTTGCCGAAAATGGCAAACTTTTAAATCCCCATTAACTGCTTAAAAGACCACATGTTAGTTATCTTTTTAGATTTGAGCTTAGATACTTTCGACTTTTTCTTCAAAACCTGATAGTTAAAAAGTTTTTCTGGTGAACAAAACCAACTTGAGCGCAAATTTTTCATTTCATTTGTTGAAGGATAAGATTGTTTGATTACGTCCTAATTGCCAAAACTCCAAAGTGGCATAAAATTTAAAAGTTTCGAAATGGCATAAACTCTTTAAAAGTGGTCATAAGGTTTAAATTAACTTGAGTATAAGATAAGCGGAATATTCGACAGAAATAAAGAAAAACTTTTTTTAAAACTTTTACACGTGCAGATTTCTGCAAGAACTATCCCATTTTGTTGTTCTCAGAGAGCTCTGCTTGGCATAAACATGTTGAATATTGGAAGAAATTGATGCAACCAGATTGTCTCGAAATAGTTTAAAATGACGGTTGTGATTTGTGAATAGTGAAACCAGTGATCTTTTCGATGTTTCATGAAGTAACTCATTAGATTTTTTTTGTAGATATTAAACACTGTCAGAAAGCCTGTGGCAGTATTTTTGAATGAAATGGTTGAATTTTCTTTCATTTTTGTACGGTGTGAATAATCCCAAATATCTAATTTTGGACGAAAATGATCTAGAGAAATAGAAATAACATCCTCGGACACTGATTGATGGAAATTATGTTTGTTCTTTTTTTGCTCTAATTTGGACCGCCATTCCTCAGAAACGTTTTTGATAGATGTCTCATAGTGGTCCCAAAAACTAATTTTGATGTCTAGGTTGAAGTTACAGAATTGTTACAGAATTGCCTAGGTTGTATCTCACCTGAAAACCATGCTCGAAAATTTAGAAAATTTCTGTCGTTTTAAGTTGCAGCTCTTCTCATGAAGTTTTCTTGATATTATTTGTAGCATTCGTCAGTATATTCCTGTCGTTTTTATTTTTAAGGAGACTCTAGACCAATGGATATTTCGATTCTCCAAATAACGTAAACTTGATTCAAAAGTTTCATCAGAAAGGTTATCCTACACCTCGAAAACGCTTTTGATTGTTCTCGCAAGAAAAATGACAATATTCTACTCTTTGTTTTCCAGCAAAAAGTTTTTCCGTCTTGCGTTTCTTCTCATTCATCTCGTCTTACCGATTTTATAATTCTAGGGATTTTAGGCATCATTGTGTAGCGTTGTCAATACAGTGTAAAAGAGAAGAGACTAATGAGAAACTTGTATCACTGGTTACGAAAATACTTTTTTTTTGTAACAGTGGGCAACTGACTCGTGGATTTTTGTAAATTTTCGAAACAATTTTTGTTTTTAAAATGAGATATCTATAAGGATTATATTTAGGCATATGAGCATGTGAAGTAGGATGAGCTAACAAGGTATCCATTCCATTATTTGAAGTGAGCTTGGAGCCGGATTCAGTTTCAGTACAAAGCCAACGGCTTTGCAGTCTGCGACCCGTTCTTGTCCATGCTGTCTTGGATTTAAGCCAAAATATACACAATTATATCGAATTTTTCGTCTTATATTATATGTTTTTTTTTTTCATTTTCCCCTTGTTTTGTTTTCGCCTATTAAAACTTGTAATGTCCTTTTTTCAAAATTTCAAATAAATTTTGGATTGGAGTAATATTTTGAATTAGTTAGCAAATTGATTTGATCTGTTATTTTGTTACTCTCTAAAACAATTTTGACTTTTTTACTTGCAGGTTTTGATTGATCCTTTTCATACTCTCTGAAATATGTTTCCACGTCTTGAGCTACAAGAAAAAAGTTTTTCAATTTGTGATGTTCGCTTTTCTCAAGGAAAAATTTGTTGTAGGTGTTTGAAAATACCCAAGTAGGGCTAAGTAGGACGCGATAAGTTTCTTTTTCGCATCGTGTTAGCTAGAATAAATTTGCAAATTGGCACTTAGTACAAAGAGATACATTGATAGATGCGGATTATATCATCTATATTTGCATAGCTTATTGAGGAGAAAATGTTCAAGAAAATTGAACTTTGATTCTTTTGCCAATTTCATCATTTCTTTGAATCAAAACTTACATCATAGACTGAAGTACTGTCAGAACATTGAGTGCTCTGCCCTGATATTAGCGTGTTTTTGGCATGGTTTTCGATTTGAAGAGATTAAATAGTAATTTTCGGGTTCTCGTGGAGTTAAGTAGCAGGCTCTCATCGTTGGAAGTTCTTTATTCGCAACTGGTTATAACTTATTGTGTTGAAGTCCAATAGTTTGATTGATAAATGATGCGTGGTAAATGATGTATTTCAGACAGTTTTGAATTGTTAATGCTAATTATTGAAATATTTGACAAATAAAAATGATTCCCATCAAAATATTTTTGGTCGTTATTCATGTTTCATAATTGTTGTTACGGCGACTGAAAATGGTAAGGAGTTTCGTATTCAGGTTGTTTTTCTCAAAAAAAATTTTGAACAAAAAAGAAGCATCGTTTGGGCCCACGTGAGGTATTATATTAAGCATCTGTCTGTGATAATGCAAGCTGTGATGAATCATTTTCCAAAAATATCTCAATTTAAAAAAAAAAACGGTTGGAATTTTTGATGTTTTGAACAGATTAACATGATTGGCATTTCAACTTTCTAATTCATAGCGAAGCATAAGCTATTTTTTGTTAAACAGTTTAGAGACTTATGTTAATTAAGGAGAGAATGGGAGTGAATTAAGGAGAGATATCAAAGATAATGCGTACTTCGATAACGCTGAAGTTTTTGCCAATGTCTCTATTCTTCTACTAAAGTCAAAGAGTTATGCCCCATCGCGCCTCTTCAAAAGGTATTTGAGCATCTTTTTTGTCATTTTCCTCCCAAGGAACAGTCTGTGCAACTATCAGTTGTGATTCTGTGATGATGGCTGTTCGTCCAGTGATTCTGTGATGAAAACTTTTATACCCTTGAGATAAGCAAGGGCAATACAATCGGGTACTGAACTTTTTTCCGTAAATAACTTTGTTCACAGAATTGTAAAAATTAGAAATTGTAAATTTAGGGTCAGTTCATAAAAATTCAAATTTCTTTGCCTCTCTCGTGCGCTTGGTCTAGAGATGACGAATACGCCTGGGACGGCAAAGGTCCTGTGTTAGAATCTGACAGGACCTGGATTTTCAGACGATAAATATTCCGTTTCAAAGAAATTGTCGGCTTTTTTTCTGTTTGTTTTTTGTCGGTTTTGTTGCCTAAATCGTAGAATTGACTTCGTACATTTTCTTTTTTTATCGCTTATAAATTTTATTCTGCTCAAATGATTTCGGCTTATGATTTATCGGCTCAATGTCATATTTTTGAGTTGTTTCAATGAAAATGTATTTTCTATGCGCCCCTCTAGATTTCACAAAATGCTAAAAAATCTGAATAGAAACTATAGGTTTTCATGACAACAGTTTAATCGGTTTTTTCTTTTCCGCTTGAAAGGTTTTGGCTTATATTTAGTCGGCTTTATAGTCTCATATTGCCTCTTTTGACGAGCGAAAAAAGTTTGTTTATGTGTGTGTGTGTACTTTGAGGGTGAGGGGGACTAAATAACTCTTTTTGATTTTTTTTGCTTTTTAAAATTTTGTTTGCTTGCTCTTTTTACCTTTATAGGTTTCGGCCTATATTATATCGGCTGGTGGCCTCATTTTGTTTCATATGACGAGAGAATAAAGTGTAATATGTGTATTTGTCGGGCAAGGAGGACTTGTTAATTTTTATAAGTCTTAAGTCTTGTTGATTTTTTTTGGCTTAAAGGGTTTCTGCTAAGGTACTTATCGGTTTTGTTCCCGCTTGTTAATTTTTTCTGGTGTTATTTTCACATTATTTGTCTTGGCCTTTTTTTTTTAAATTAGCCTTATTCATTTTGATAGATCTTGTTTTTTTCCGACCTAGTGGCTTACTTGTTTTGTATCGCAAGTGGTGCGAAGCTCAGCATCACCGCTGTGTTGAAATTTTGACGAGAAAATTCTATCCACGTTTTTCTGTCTGAAAGGTTATCGGCGTTTCTAGTTCCCAAGGGACGTTGAACTCCCAAATAAAGCACAGCTCTGATCTGTAATGATTCTTAATCAATTCAAAATGAAACGTGGTTGGGCGGAGAGATAGTATAGAATGCAATGCGGTTGTACGGTACACACGAAGGTACTGTGTTGATGTGCTTGTCTCTGCTTAAGCATAGTACCGTTACTTTAACGTTTTACAGATTCATGGGCAAAAAATATTGCTTAACTCATGACAGTAATATATCAAAAATGCCAATTGAACGATTTGAATCAAGTTCTAACAGAGCAATAATTAATTTTTGAATAATGGTCTATTACAAAGTTAATCTTGTAAAAATTTGTTCCTTATCTCGCGCAAATATATTGCTTTTGTTCTCATTTAGCTCAGATTAACTTGCATCGTGTAATAGTAACAGCTACAACTATGAGTGATTCCAATATTTGTGAATATAGTGCGCCTATTATTACAGCACACGAAGTTAAAGAGCACCTGCAAACTTTTTACAACTTACAGGTTCGAAAAATAAAACAGTTGGTCGGGTATGATTCGGCTAATTTTTACATCGAAGATACGAATGGCCGGCCAATCCTTTTCAAAGTTATCTCCTGTACTTCGCCGAAAGAAATCGAAGAATTTCTCCATCATCAAATTGACCTGATGAAAACGGTTGCCAGAGATTTGCCAGAAGGCTTGGTCCAAGAAATCATAGAGCCTTTGCCGGAGAAATCCGAAACATCCGTCATATCAATTAGAGTAAGATGCAAGAAAAACCCGGAATGGGTTTCTGATAATTGTTTTCACAAAGCAGTAGTTATTAAATACGTTCCAGGAGAAGTCTTGACAAATTTTGTCCCATTTTCAAACAAATTGTTGGAAAGTGTTGGTGAGAAATTTGGTCTGCTTTCAAAATGTCTTCAGGAAACAAAAAATGAAGTTGTATGGCGTAGAAAAAGCAGTAAATGGGATCCGAAAAATGTGCTTGATTGTGAATCATCTCTTAGGGTATTGTCGAACGTTTCGCTAGAACGAAGAAAGATGTGTGAGAATTTCTTCGAGCGGTATTCGAAAAAGACTTTGCCTTTTATCGAGAGCTGTTGCAGACCAGGAATAATTCACTCGGACGGAAATCCGAACAATATTCTCGTTAGACCCGAGGCGTGAGTATTATTGAATCTTAATTACAATTCCTCCCACACTGTGTTACACAGAAAAGAATTTTCATGACCATAAAGGATTAATTCGAAACATCGCATTTTTTAAAAGTACATTCCAAAAAAGTGTACAATGAACGAGATTTTTTGAAAATGAAGCAAGGAGGGAATGGAGTTGTGAAAAATTTAACGGATATGGTAGCTAAAAACTACAAATCGTCATATCTTACCTTGATCAGGTATCAATTCCGAAAGCAACTTTTTTGCTCCATTTGTTTGATGGAATTTCAAATGAAATGTTATATGTTTTTTTAGCTTGTGAATACAAAGACCCAATTCGCTTCTATAATATTTCATTGTCAGTTTTTCATTGTTTTAGACCGGAAGAGCTTAGTACGATTCTTGACTTTGAAGATACTTGCAGTTCCTTCATTGTGTTCGAGTGCGGATCTCTTCTAATGTACATTTTCTGCTATATGAACGGGAAAGGAGACATCGGTCAAATGGGCGCCCATGTCATGAAAAGGTTCTGTCAACATCAGCCTCTGACTGCAACCGAGTGGAGTGTTTTGTTCGATGCTGTGATATGCCGACTTGTCCAGTCTTCGATCTATGGGCTGTATGGGGCTTTGCTAGCTCCGGAAAATTCCGAGTATATTTTGGAGTCGCAAGAAGATAGCTGGACAATTTTTGAAACTCTGGTGAAAACTGATGAAAAAAGTTTGATCACAAGTTGGAAACAGTTCGTAAATTAATTTTGCAAAAACGTTTATTTGTAGTATTAAGTAGTCTGAAAATTGAAATTTGTTTCATACGCTATTTTACTGGTAAGAACAAAGTTGAAGGGATAGTTAATGCATAGAAAAATGCTAGGATATCCTTAATCATTCTCCCCGCTATTTCAAAAGTAGACAATTTCGATGGTATATGAACCAGCCGAAGTATAAACCAGCTGAAATATGAACCAGCTAAAAGAGTTGTTGCATAATAATGATATATCAGTTATTGTAAAACTTACAAAAATCAGGCAAATTTCTTTTCAAATGACGTAACTTTATGCGAACCTCCCCTGTAAAGCGCCCACTTTAACCTCCTCAAGTATCTAAACCAAAACTCTTTTTTCCGTCCCTTACCCGTTGTTTTAGCTTTGGTTTCCTGCACAATTTGTAACTTCTAAACGTTTTTGTGCTGACTCATTGTCACTTGCTACGTTGTTGTCACTAGTATCTGCTATTTCTTCCAATGAACTTTTCGGTTTTGCTTTTAGTATCTTTGGCGAAATCAGAATTTCGCCTTGCGTTTCCATGTTTTTAGGTTGCCTCTCTAAAAAAAATTTTTTAAATTACTATTTTCGCCTAACTAGCGATGTGTTCTGCATCTTTTTTTCGTTGGCTGGGAATACGAAAAAAACTTAACCCGGCAGTTTTTGTTAATCCTAACCATATTCAATTGCTAACGTTCCTGTTTCAATTCTTAATCAGCAGCGGGAAGACGCTCGTTTCTATAAAAGCATTGGCTTTTTTGTTATTATTTTAAAAGACAATATCTCCTGTCGGCTTTCTGTTGTCGGTCATCTTGTCCCCAAATTGCAAAAGTTGAAGGATAATTGTGCACACCCCCATACTGAAGAAGATAATGGATGACGATCTGGCTTTAATGCGATCTGGCAAAAGACAGAACCATCGAAAAAAGTGATAACTAAAGTTTTTGATATCCCTTACAATTCGAAGAGATTTGGAATCCATCCCCAAATGCTTGAAATTCAACAGCTTTTGCTAGTGTCATGTTCTTAGTCGAGAATTTGATTTTTCAAGTGAGCAGGGTATTTTTTCAAGTGAACAGGGTCTTTTTTCAAGTGACCAGGGTCTTTTTTCAAGTGACCAGGGTCTTTTTTCAAGTGAGCAGGGTCTTTTTTCAAGTAAACAGGGTCTTTTTTCAAGTGAGCAGGGTCTTTTTTCAAGTAAACAGGGTCTTTTTTCAAGTGAGCAGGGTCTTTTTTCAAGTGAACAGGGTCTTTTTCAAGTGAACAGGGTCTTTTTTCAAGTGAACAGGGTCTTTTTAAAATTGAACTTTTTCTTGATCTCTCTGGTCCATTAGCATAATTTGTGTCAAAATTTTGAATAAACCGCCAATATCTCACCATTTAGGTTCAAGCTAATTATGGAACCAGGGGTGGATCTAGGATTTTCTCGAGGGGGGGAGCGGATTTTCAAAAAAATTTCGAAAATTTTGTCGACCTTTTTTTTAGGTCGACCGAATTGATTTTTCGAGCTCTCCCTAAGCACGGTTTAGTCCGTTTTGGCCAATTTTTGTGCGCCGCAGGCAAAATTTTGAAAAAACAGTCCAAAAAAGGCGTTTTTAGGCACTTTTTGGAAAAATTTGACCAAAACATCACGTTTTTTCGGCGCGCGCTCCCCCTTCAAAATTAGTATATTGGCGCCAAAGGCGCCTTCAGAAAAATTTTAGGGTCGGTCGGCCAAAAATGAATTTCTTAAAAAGTACCAAAGGGAGACCCTTTGTGTCGGCAGAAAAGGTTTTTATCTAGGCTTTATTTGAAATTATTAGTCATACAGTTGAAGTTAATGTGTTGTGCGAGAGGGGTCGATGGAAGACTTCGAAACAGATTTCGTTGGCCAGCAAAGCATCAAATCTAGGCTATGTAGATCCAGCTAAGGATGCTAAATTAAGATGTTCAAAAGTGATTACGCAGTTAGACAGCAATTAGAAAGGTCGGATGTTCGAGGCCCACCATGATCCGTGCTCGTTGCTTGAGGGTGAAGCAACATTACCCAGCACAGAAAAATACCCAAAAAAAGTGCATGTAGTTCTTAAACAGGGGCACAACAGCGGTTCGCCGTGATGAGCTGTACAGCTCTTGTGTTGGTCCTTTCCCCGTGGATAAATGGTCTTAATCTTAATTAGCTTGTGTAAAAAAAATAACGGATTTGTCACCAAATACGTTGGAGGCATAACTTAGTTTTCTAATTAGATTATGTTGATAAATTATTATGTTGATAAATTATTGAAAGTTTTTTTTAGCATAAAATAATCATTAAATTACAACACGAATTCGACTCGTAGAGATAAGGTTCAGTTATTTGTTTATGATTTATTTGTTTTCTGCAGCAACTTGTTCCAAAGAAGTCATAAATAGCTTCACTGACTTGTTTCGCCGAGGTCCTCTTTTTCTATAGTCGACATACTGATCCACCGGTGCTTCCGACTCAGGGTTATAGAGCAACCTCAATGCATACCCACAGCCGTTCATCAAATCTTCGTCTTCTTGGAATATTCTAGATTTTGGCTTCCACCATCGGCAGTCAGCCTTTCTGCAGTGAACTTGCTCGTCAGTTAATTTTTTTTTCGCATCTTCTAATAACTGAAGTTTGTCTTTGTTTCCATACTGTCTGTTTTCCTCAAATAAAAATCCGACACGATCCTTAAACATAAGAATTTCATTTCGTGCATCCAAAAATTTTCGACTCACCGCTATTTGATTCTCCTCTAGCCCCGAAATATAAGGAAATAACTCGGAGTAAACTATTGACATGTTAATATCTAATTTGTACTCAAGTCTAACCATGGGAACAAACTTCAAAAATTCAGTTTTGTTTGGTTTTGAGAGAAATGTTTTGAAGCTACTGAAACCCTCTGTGGTTATAAAAAGGCAGCCATCAAAAACAAAAACCCAGCTTGCGCCATCGTCAAAAGCTCGTAATATTCCGAAGTTTCGCCCGCTGTTTGTATCGCGTACTTCTTTCTGTAAAATTTTCGGATCATTTGAATTTGACAACGGTATTATTTCAAAATCCTCGCGAAAGTAACGCAGCAGTTTAACTAGCTCAGCTTCTTTTGTTCTGTTCACAATGGATTTCAAAATCCATAGCCTCTTGAAACCAGTTGGTAATTTTTCGCGTTTTAAAATTAATTCGGTGTTGAGATAAGTTTGTCGTTGGCTATGCAAAGGGGGCAAATCATTGCTTAATAATCTAATAATTGTAGAAAATTCAGAACGCGAGTAAAGAGAAGAACCGTTGACTAGAAGTTTGACCACATCTCGACCCCGAGAACCGCTAGCAATGAAATTGAAAAACAGAAAAATCAAAGATAAATTAAGAAAAAACATAAAGGTTTTTAAAGTTTTGGTCATCATCATCAACAAATCCTATTTTGAGCCAGAAAATTTTTCAAAGGTCGATGAATCAATAGCCTTTATCTTTACACCCGGGGGGTAACATGTGATGCAGAAAGCATAAATGTTAGACGAAAAACACATGAAGAACAAAAATTGAATTCACTCAACCTCTAGTTTATAACAAACCCTTGAAAACACAGAATATTCCAACCTCTGTTAGAGATAAAGAGATTTTTTGAAGAACCCAAAAAAGCCAGTTCTTAAAAAAGTATAACCCATCCCGGAATTTTTTTTATCGAACTGAGAGTTGAATTATATATTTGTGATGATTATTTCACACTGAAGAGACGAGGATTTTTTTCTATATATGAAAATTTCACAGCAAGAGTAATTTCATAGCAAGAATAATTGATAGGTCGATGAATCAATAGCCTTTATCTTTACACCCGAGGGGTAACATGTGATGCAAAAAGCATAACTGTTAGACGAAAAACCCATGAGCAAAAATTGAATTCACTCAACCTCTAGTTTATAACAAACCCTTGAAAACACAGAATATTCCAACCTCTGTTAGAGGTAAATAGTTTTTTTGAAGAACCCAAAAAAGCCAGTTCCTAAAAAAGTATATGCCAGCCCGAAATTTTTTTTATCGAACTGAGAGTCGATTATATATTTGAGGCGATTATTTCACACTGAAGAAACGAGGATTTTTTTCTATATATGAAAACTTCATAGCAAGAGCGACAGGGTTTATGGCTTACTACGATCAAAACAACGGTCAAAAAAAATTTCTATTGCAAAGAATTCCGACCAAAAAATTGCCATAAAAAGTTGTTTTAAAGTCGTGATTTGAACGACATTTGAAAATTTTCAAAAAGTTTTAAGTATCGAGATGAACTGATTTGTTTTTCGATTTTTATTTCAATTTCAAGCGAATAAATCGAGCGAGCAGGCTTACAACAACTTATTTATGCTCAATTTAGGCCCTGAAAAGTTAGTTTTAAGCAACAAGTTAAGGTTGTTTTTGAAGTTTTAGCGCCATCTTGGGAACCAATAATTCCAAAGAAAATGAAAAATAAAGATAAAAAATGAAAAAAATTTCAACATTTTTTTTTCAAAATGTAAGTTCATAATGTCATTCGAAACACGACTTAAATTTTTTTTCTGTAAATGTTCGGAGTTCTGTGCTATAGAAATTTTTATGATCGTAGTTTCGATCTTAGTAAGCCAGACCCAGTTGCAAATATAAATTATTTATGAAAAAATAACTTTTTTTCAATTTTTTTGATGCTTTTGTTTTTCTAATCCTTTTTCCACAAAATTTTTGACAATTTCGCTGAGATTATTATGGCTGTCCAATATTCCTAAATTATAGTTTTACGTCAGATCCTTCATCACCACGCAGGAAAAACTACACTAATTTGAAGAAAAAAACTACAAAACTTTTTTCAAGACAATGCTCGGAACATTCTGTGCTACTTGCGCAGTAATCGGCTATCGTTGATTTAATGAGAGCATTGCTTCACACCGCTTGCGATACAACACAAACAAAAAAAAAATTCGAAAAAAATTATGATATTGACAACAAATGGGCGAACCAAAAGTTTCGTGTCTCTCAATAAAAACAATTAGGAGCCCAGCTGAGGCTGGATTTACGGGTTTGGTAGTGACTGAATTTGCTATTCTGATGCGGTACGATAAGTGTGATTTGACTTTGGACTTTCAAATTGAAGAAAAAAAATTGGGAAAAAAAACACCGGAAGACAAAGTTTCTCCTCGTTTTCAATGCTTGCTCACTGAGTAAAAACTCTTCAACAGTATTTTTGCTTTTCAAACCTAAGAATCAATCGTTCATGTGCTTTTACTGTGCGAAAAATCATTTGAATAAATGGTGCACTCTTTACATAAACTGAGTGTGAATAGCCCAAAAGCATTAACCATTGTTAACAACTATGGGCGGACTGTTTTGAATTATTTAAAAAATTAAATCAAGAAGACGACTAAAAGCGCTACGTTTTGTTTCTAAATACGATGCATCACAAATTTTACAAAAAAAATATACCACCTCCAGTTCATTTTTTGAACAAAATTGGACTGGTGTCTAAGCGCCAGCGTTGCATGTGTAATAACGTTTGACTTCCTGGAAAAACTTAAGTTGACAGTAGATTTCTGGGAAAGAAGCAACATGAAAGAATTTCTGGGAAAGAAACAACGAGCTTGAATAGCAAAAAACAAGCTTGGACCAAGAAAAAAAACTAAGCTTAGATTATGAGTAAGTAATACAATTGAATACAAACTATACTTCTAGTAAGCAGCCCCAACAAATTTGATAAGTATTCTCCAATTCGCAAAAACTAAAGGTATTTAAACAGAGAAACGAAGCAGAGTTTTTTACCACTAGCAGTGCAGAGAACTGTAGATAAAGAAAACAAATGAGCAAATCAAACAATTGTTGCGTATTTGCTATATTTTTAAATTGTACAAGCAACAAACTTCATTCTGTTTTCAGCTGATATTTTAAACTTGACGGCACTGCAATAAATTTTTTGGATAACGAGCATTTGAACCGCTTTGAAGGTTGCACATGATGATATAATTTTTTTTTGATTCTCATGCGCAACTTACAAATTGTTCCATTGCTCATTATTCGGGGAGTTTATTGCAGTGCAGTCAAATTTTAAATTTCAGCTGAATGAAATTTGTTGTTTGTACATTTACCGTGCTGAATTCTTCAGATAAGGATCAACCAAAGCATTCGTAAATTGCGAAACAGGATAAGACATTCAGAAATAGTATTTTTAAATTAGTTTTTGAAGAGACAATATTTTTTAAAAGTAGCGACTATTTTATTTCCATATACTAGAGCCAATACGAGTACAACCAAAACAGACATTTCAATTGACATAAAAACTGAAAATGAGTCCTAATTGAAACGTAAATTTACCCAAATATTAAAAAATCAGAACTTAAAAAATAGCGTTCCATTTTTTAGAGAGAACGAGAAAAGAAAAATTTTGTTATGATACCAGTGCCATAAATAAGGGCATTGCAATCGGGTATTTTCACAGGACTTGTTTCAAGGTTTCTCCTCTTAGGACTTGGTTCAATACTGCAATAGGCTTATTTTTGTTATCGCATTTTCTTCTCAACTTCGCGGCTTTTATTGGATTAAAAGCTACGATTCTTCTCTGTGTGAAAATTAGAATGCCGAAAGCAATAGCGGACTTTATTTTCCAAAAAATAATTCCTATAAAAGACAGAAAGAAACGCACTGCTGAACACAACGAGCATAGATACCGTTTGTAAACTGCACATAATGATTTAAATCATAATGAAAACAATGTTGTGAATTTTTTCAAAGCATTTCTCTCATTTTCTAGGAGCCGAAACGAAAAAGTCGCCTAGGACATTTCAATCAAATCAGAAAATCAGACTGAAAATGCTCCTTAAATTGAAAACTTATTCTCCTAACTATTTCAAAAATGATCAGAATCGGTCAAAAGAAAATTATTGGTTCGAGAGAATATGTCAAGATAAAATTTGTTATGTGTTGCTCGCGTGATAAGCAAGAGTATTGCAATCGTTTATTAGAATTTATTTTCCCACAAATG
This sequence comes from Symsagittifera roscoffensis, assembly GCF_963678635.1. Classification (NCBI taxonomy): domain Eukaryota; kingdom Metazoa; phylum Xenacoelomorpha; order Acoela; family Convolutidae; genus Symsagittifera; species Symsagittifera roscoffensis. Next base: position 32,020,122 of record NC_087062.1, read on the forward strand.
ATTTTGTTAAAAGGATTTGTTTCTTACTCTCTTCTCGTAGAGATACTGAAACATACTTATTTTGAGCTTGCTAACGATGAAAAGTATCCGTCTCATTTACAAATAGCTTGAAGAACAAGTTATAAATTCTTTAATTTGATTTGGTCCCATGTCTTTTTTCTTTTGTAAGCCCAATAGGTTTCGGGCTAGCTAACATGAGCTCAGTGACTTCATTTTTTGTCGTCTGATGAAAAGTCTTTTTATGTCTGTGTCCAAATGTTTTGTTTCTAGATACTCGAAAACGGTAAGTCGACTATAAGAAAAGCAAAAGCAGAAGACCCCAAATTGAGGATGGAAAGAACAAAAAAAAACCTTGCCCAAAAAGCGTTCCTCTGAAAAAACATGAAAAGCAGGTTGTAACTAGAGGTTACCAGGCACTACAATTTTTGGAGATAACTCAAACAAAAGAAATACTTCATGCGGAGTTTTCGCACTTTGGAGAGCTTATCTCTGAAAATGGTCTTGGCCTCTAGGCCGTTCAGATTAGGCCTCTTCGAAAGTTAATTGGGAGCGTAAAAAATATTTATCAAAACGAAAAGCAGATAAATGAATTTTACAAATCCAAGCAATCCATATTTGAATTAACTGCAAGTCAGTTTTGATAGTGCGTGAGTTTAATGTTGTCGATGGTATATTCGTCCCAAAGACGCTGATTAACCTTAAGGAACAGTTGCATCTCGAGGCTGCTTGGATGAGGACTTTGCCGATAATCCGAATAAGCGTACTGGCACTACTAAAGAACATTTCCACCATATCTGATGTGGTTAGTTTGAACGTGGGCTGCAATTAGGCACTAAGACTATCTGTTTTTTCCTTTCTCCGCTTTTTGAAGCACTGACTTGCAAAATTGGACGAAATTGAATTTCCCTCTGATGTTTTAAAGTTGCCTGCTCGCTTTTTAATAAACTTTCACACTTTCCGCCTCATCAGGTAGCAGCAAACGCTCCTCAGAAAGAGGTATTTTTATCACGGCACCTTCAAACATGGGGACGTGTACAATATGGGAGTGTTCGTTGACTTCTGGCTCACTATTCACTGTCATTATTTCGTCGAAAGGAATCCTTGCATCGTGTAAATCCAAACAGTCATCTTGGAGGGCCAAAGTTACCGACCTGAATTTAGCCAAGTTTTCGTCCAAAGATTTAAGCTCAGTAATCTGCGGAATAATTCCCACGATTTTTGAGTAACTGGCTAGTTTTTTTTTCAAGTGTGGCGATAATTCCTAAAACTTTGAGATCATGTTCAGCCAACGAGTTTTATTGCGGAGTATCGACTGAAGTTTGGTGAACTCACGTAGCTCGCCTCCCAGTTTTGATGCTTTTAGTTTCACCATAACAGAATGAAAATCTCACAAAGTCTCAAATTGACATTAAAAATATCCTTTGAGCGCTATATTGAGTTTATGAGAGGCGCAACCAATAAGTGGCAACCCAAAGAGATCAGCAGTTGCCCTGTTAACCTCTGCATTGTCACCGGTTGAAAGCAGAAATTTAATATAATCAAAATGGTCTTGGTTTTCAAACGAATTTTTCACTCAAAAGGGGCAAAAACCCAAGTAATGAACTTTGATATTAATTAAACCAATCGTCAATAACCAACGCAAACTAGCCGAAATTTCAAGAATTATTTACTTTTGAACTTCCTTTGTCGTGGCCTTTTTGTAGTATGTAAGTGTTTTCCTGCAAATGAGAACGGAGGTAATTTAGAACATGTCCATTCCAACCATCCATATATATTTGTAGCAGTTTTGATCACTGATGTTGTGGCACATTCTTTGTCATGATCTGGGTGTTGGACACGAACATGGTTCATTAGATCAGTGCTAGCCGTTCCCTTTTTCTGGGTAAACTGTTTCACGCATTCACAAATCCTTAAATTATCATCTGTGAAACAACGGCTTCGTTCTTGCTAGGCATTGTAGAAATAATGTCACAGAAAGATGATGCACGAATATACTTCTCAGAAAAATGTGGCGCAGTTTGATATTTGGAAATTCTTCACCATGTATTTCTCAGAAATAACTAAATGGAAAACATTTCCATGTCTCCTTGTTTTTATAAAATTAATCAATTGACTTTGCCTTGCCCAATTATTCAATTAATCAAACTATCTAAAACTGAATTTTAGTTTAACTAATTGCAAACAAATTAATTCAGTTAATTTTTGAACACTTCTGGTTCAGATAATTGTGTAAGCAGGAGCTAAAAGGGTCTGGCAGCAAGTTCTATATAACAAGCTCGACTAGTTATTCTATACAAGCGTGGTGATGTGCTTTTGATAAAGTCATCGGCTTTCGACAAAGTCATATGGTGATGTGCTTTTGACACAGTCATTTGCTTTTGATAAACTAGAGTAGCTAAAACGGTTGTGTATGATGCAATTTTTGGTTTCATTCCATGAGAATTGTTACGGAAAACTAAAACAATGATGGTAGAGTGCAGGAAACGGAGGCTGTGCTTGTTTTGTTTTCAGTTAAAATCTTTGGTTAAAAAGGTTATTATGAGAGGTTACGATTCCTTTAGAGTCTTAGAGTCAATGGGTTGAAATTGCGAACGGTGTATCCTTTGGTTGAACGTTTTAGAGCAGTTTCATTAAGACGAACTTAATAAATAGTTTCAACTAATTGAGATGAAAATCCGGCCTGGTCAAGGTGTCCTTTGCTAAAATTTTTCAGTAGCCGGCTGTATGTTTATCATTGGTGCCAGCTCACTAGACAACGCTATCAAAGCCCTACCCAGGAAGACTCAGTAAACGATCAGAAGATTCTGCTATTACGTTTGAGGACTTAGTCTAAATCCGAGTACTGCAAATCCCCATCAACAACTCGAAAGCATTCTTAGCGGAAACGGGCACGTCGAAAGAAAAACTCAGCTGATTTTGTGGCACGACGTCATCAACAACAGCTTGAGTGCCCACCGAACGAATAATTTCAAAAAGTTTACCCCTGAAGCTCTCGTTCAGATCATCACAAAACTTCGACTTCGATCTTGAATCAGAGCAATCATCTACAACCAGCGCATAGAAACACCCAATATTCTTTCGCTACCACTGAAAACGAACGCGCTGATAAGAGAAGAACTTCTGTCTGTACACCCTTTTGAAGCAATTGAAATTTTCATACTATCGACGGTATGTTGCAATTTCAACAACTTGTGGCAACTGACGAAGAAAATTCGATCCTCAAAGAACAAAACCAAAAAAAAACAAAATGACAAACAAAAGTAGAGAGGGGAAAACGAGAGAACAACTAAATTTCGAGCACGAAAATAAAAAAAGTAAATAGGGTAAAGTAATTTACTTCTTGTGCGACTCCAGAGGTTTTCTCGAAATTGCCTTTCAGTGAATTGATTTATCTCTATCTGCCACAAAGTTGAACAGAAATCTTGTGCGACTCCAGAGGTTTCTCGGATTTGCTTTGATCTAAAACCAATTTTCTGAAACTTAAAATTGAGCACCAGCTGAACTGACAAAGAAAGAGAGCAATAAATGAAAACCAGAAATCTTATGATTGCATCTCATGCGGATGCAATTTGCACATGGCTACTCAAAGCACTGGGTTAACTCCAGTTGCTGTAAAAGGTATCGTCGATTTCGGAGAAAGAGTGCTTCTTCTATGCAACTCTTGTATGTCTGGCAACAAAAGAGACACTCTAACACGCAACGCAGCATTGCAAAGTGCATCATGAAGATCGAAGTTGAAACATCAGAGAAAATCAAATAATCTATCAGTGGCTTTCCACCGCTGACAGGAAGTGACACAAAGCAAGTCCCAACATGGCCTGTAAATGCAAGTGATATTGGCCCGAAAGTTCAATCTGTCCGTGGTTTGCGCTTTTGAGGTATGCCAGAACTAATTGACAAGGATGCAAGAAATCGTCTTGATAACGAATTGAAGGAATTGAACGATATCTTTAAGTACCTGAACACTGACTGCAAAATCACCAGCGTGAAACGGTTAGGAAAATTCAACAAAGACAACACTAAACCAGGCACAAAATTTGTGCACCTGTACACAGCGAATTAAATTGATATGGTGTTATATTCAACGCATCTACTATAAACTACAGGAAGAAAACTTTTATTAGCAAAGAGCTCACCAAGGAAGAACTATTCCGTGAAAATGCAATTCTAAAAACCCGCAGAGAACTTCTAAATGACGGCGTGGACCCGAAGTAAATGAGAATCAGAAATCTGGTACTACAACAGAAGAAAGACAATACATGTGACATTATAAAAGTCAAGGAGCAGTCGCCGACTGAAAACGAGGACAACAGAAACCACAATTGACTACATGTAAAAAACTTGAAATTGAAAGTTTTAAAATTCAATGTGAGAAGTCTAATTGAACTCTCAAGGAGACAAACTTTGAGAAATGCACTCTTACTATGCCAATACGAATTAGTCTGCTTAACTGAAATATGGCTTGTGCCAGAAATATCGGACGATATTTTATTTCTCCCGGATTATTCAATTTTGAGAAATGACCGCAAAACAACGAAGATAAAGGCAACTACACACGGCGGAGTACTTCTCGCGGTGAAACATGACAAACCCTTTACTAAATTGCATTTTGAGCTTTCAGACTGCCTAATTGCACAAATTCAGACTCCAAACCCATTCCTCTTCTGCTGTCTATACAGCACGCCAACGCCCAGCACATATCGCCATTCTGTGAAAAAGTTCATGACTTTTTTCGAAAGATTGAACCAATTTTTTTCTAGTCCTAATTGCCCAAACGTTCTTTTAACAGGAAAAACTAATTTCAATGCCACTACTTGGCCAATCATGCAATCAACTGATGCGAATGAGCAAATAAGAATACTCGACTTGATGACTGATTTCAACTATAACCAACAGATTGTGGCATCAATAGACAAACTGGATGTCGTGCTGGGAAAGCAACCTGAGCTAATTCCGGACACAAAGGTTGATCTGCAACTAAATGCTCTATATTGCCAACCAGAGAAAAATTTATCAGACGACAATTCTTTTCAAATTGCTCTAAACACCATCGCAATGGTATCAGAAACCAACCAAAATTGCGACCAGGACTTTCTGGACTCTGGTGTTTTTTGCTTAGTCAACGCAAACTGGGAAAGAGCCGAGATTGAAATAGAAAAAAAAGCCTTTAAAACCACATGGCTACAGTAATATTGATCATTTAGTCGAGTCATGGTACACATGGCTGCTCAAAATCTTGCAATCCTGCCTCAAAAAGAAAACGATTCACAGATCTCTACCACCGTGGATAAAACCATCAACCTCAAACCGGATAAAAAGACTAAATACCTTGAGAAAACGCAGAGAAAAGCAACCAACCAAGGTTGGGATAACAAAGCTCAAAAATATGGAAAACTTTTAAAAAATTTAATTGACGAAGATCAAACTGCTTATGAAGCCGTTAGTTTGAGGGTAGAAATTTCGCCAATCTACAGAAACATGTCAAGAGTACCCGCACAACAAAATGACTACCACCAACTTTATATTGAGACGACAAAACTGCCTATAACGACAGAGATATTGCAAATCTATTGAACCAGTACTTCCAAAGCGTGTTCAATATATCAAATGAAAAACCTTGTATATTGAATCAAACCAATATTAGCGTCATTGATAGTATTTATTTCACGGAAATAGAAATCAAAAGAACTATGGTGAATCTAAAAATGAATAAAGCTATGGGGCCGAATCTGCTATTACGTTTGAGGACTTAGTCTAAATCCGAGTACTGCAAATCCCCATCAACAACTCGAAAGCATTCTTAGCGGAAACGGGCACGTCGAAAGAAAAACTCAGCTGATTTTGTGGCACGACGTCATCAACAACAGCTTGAATGCCCACCGAACGAATAATTTCAAAAAGTTTACCCCTGAAGCTCTCGTTCAGATCATCACAAAACTTCGACTTCGACCTTGAATCAGAGCAATCATCTACAACCAGCGCATAGAAACACCCACTGAAAACGAACGCGCTGATAAGAGAAGAACTTCTGTCTGTACACCCTTTCGAAGCAATTGAAATTTTCATACTATCGACGGTATGTTGCAATTTCAACAATTTGTGGCAACTGACGAAGAAAATTCGATCCTCAAAGAACAAAACCAAAAAAAAACAAAAAGACAAACAAAAGTAGAGACGAGAAAACGAGAGAACAACTAAATTTCGAGCACGAAAATAAAAAAAAAGTAAATAGGGTAAAGTAATTTACTTCTTGTGCGACTCCAGAGGTTTTCTCAAAATTGCCTTTCAGTGAATTGATTTATCTCTATCTGCCACAAAGTTGAACAGAAATCCTGTGCGACTCCAGAGGTTTCTCGGATTTGCTTTGATCTAAAACCAATTTTCTGAAACTTAAAATTGAACACCAGCTGAACTGACAAAGAAAGAGAGCAATAAATGAAAACCAGAAATCTTATGATTGCATCTCATGCGGATGCAATTTGCACATGACTACTCAAAGCACTGGGTTAACTCCAGTTGCTGTAAAAGGTATCGTCGATTTCGGAGAAAGAGTGCTTCTTCTATGCAACTCTTGTATGTCTGGCAACAAAAGAGACACTCTAACACGCAACGCAGCATTGCAAAGTGCATCATGAAGATCGAAGTTGAAACATCAGAGAAAATCAAACAATCTATCAGTGACTTTCCACCGCTGACAGGAAGTGACACAAAGCAAGTCCCAACATGGCCTGTAAATGCAAGTGATATTGGCCCGAAAGTTCAATCTGTCCGTGGTTTGCGCTTTTGAGGTATGCCAGAACTAATTGACAAGGATGCAAGAAATCGTCTTGATAACGAATTGAAGGAATTGAACGATATCTTTAAGTACCTGAACACTGACTGCAAAATCACCAGCATGAAACGGTTAGGAAAATTCAACAAAGACAACACTAAACCAGGCACAAAATTTGTGCACCTGTACACAGCGAATTAAATTGATATGGTGTTATATTCAACGCATCTACTATAAACTACAGGAAGAAAACTTTTATTAGCAAAGAGCTCACCAAGGAAGAACTATTCCGTGAAAATGCAATTCTAAAAACCCGCAGAGAACTTCTAAATGACGGCGTGGACCCGAAGTAAATGAGAATCAGAAATCTGGTACTACAACAGAAGAAAGACAATACATGTGACATTATAAAAGTCAAGGAGCAGTCGCCGACTGAAAACGAGGACAACAGAAACCACAATTGACTACATGTAAAAAACTTGAAATTGAAAGTTTTAAAATTCAATGTGAGAAGTCTAATTGAACTCTCAAGGAGACAAACTTTGAGAAATGCACTCTTACTATGCCAATACGAATTAGTCTGCTTAACTGAAATATGGCTTGTGCCAGAAATATCGGACGATATTTTATTTCTCCCGGATTATTCAATTTTGAGAAATGACCGCAAAACAACGAAGATAAAGGCAACTACACACGGCGGAGTACTTCTCGCGGTGAAACATGACAAACCCTTTACTAAATTGCATTTTGAGCTTTCAGACTGCCTAATTGCTCAAATTCAGACTCCAAACCCATTCCTCTTCTGCTGTCTATACAGCACGCCAACGCCCAGCACATATCGCCATTCTGTGAAAAAGTTCATGACTTTTTTCGAAAGATTGAACCAATTTTTTTCTAGTCCTAATTGCCCAAACGTTCTTTTAACAGGAAAAACTAATTTCAATGCCACTACTTGGCCAATCATGCAATCAACTGATGCGAATGAGCAAATAAGAATACTCGACTTGATGACTGATTTCAACTATAACCAACAGATTGTGGCATCAATAGACAAACTGGATGTGGTGCTGGGAAAGCAACCTGAGCTAATTCCGGACACAAAGGTTGATCTGCAACTAAATGCTCTATATTGCCAACCAGAGAAAAATTTATCAGACGACAATTCTTTTCAAATTACTCTAAACACCATCGCAATGGTATCAGAAACCAACCAAAATTGCGACCAGGACTTTCTGGACTCTGCTGTTTTTTGCTTAGTCAACGCAAACTGGGAAAGAGCTGAGATTGATATAGAAAAAAAAGCCTTTCAAACCATATTGCTACAGTAATATTGATCATTTAGTCGAGTCATGGTACACATGGCTGCTCAAAATCTTGCAATCCTGCCTCAAAAAGAAAACGATTCACAGATCTCTACCACCGTGGATAATACCATCAACCTCAAACCGGATAAAAAGACTAAATACCTTGAGAAAACGCAGAGAAAAGCAAACAACCAAGGTTGGGATAACAAAGGTCAACAACATGGAAAACTTTTAAAAAATTTAATTGACGAAGATCAAACTGCTTATGAAGCCGTTAGTTTGAGGGTAAAAATTTCGCCAATCTATAGAAATATGTCAAGAGTACCCGCACGACAAAATGACTACCACCAATTTTATATTGAGACGACAAAACTGCCTATAATGACAGACATGTTGCAAATCTATTGAACCAGTACTTCCAAAGTGTGTTCAATAAATCAAATCAAAAACCTTGTATATTGAATCAAACCAAAATTAGCGTCATTGAGAGTATTTATTTGACGGAAATAGAAATCAAAAGAACTATGGTAAACCTAAAATTGAATAAATCTATGGGGCCGCATAAACTTGGAAACCATCTCCTAAACAAACTGGCAAACCGACTCAAGAAATCTTTACAACTTCTCTTCAATACAATTGCAAACAAATCAATTAATCCTATCATGTGGAAATATACTGAGATATGTGCAATATACAAGAACGGTGACAAGAAATTAGTAATTATTTATCGGCCAAAAAATCTACTCTTATCATTCTCCAAAGTACTCGAAAGGCTCATTTTCGATAAAATTTCAACTCATATTTTCAAACAGCTACACGAAAGCCAGTTTGGTTTTTGGCCAAAAGATCGGCAACAGTTCAAATGTTGAAATATCTAGATGAAGCCTATAGCTTCATAGAAGAAAATGAGGAAAGTCCTATCTTTGCGGTATACACTTAATTTGAGAAAGCCTTTGACAAGGTCTAACACAGTTTTCTGGTCGCTAAATTATCATCTTTTGAGATTGGTGGTAACCTGATGGAGTTACTTAAAAGCTATCTGTAGAATTGCATGCAGAGAGTTCGAATCAGAGATAAGCTCAGTAATTGGCTTAATGTTACTAGCGGAGTTCCACAAGGTTCTATATTGGGCCCGTTTTTTTGTCTTTGCTTCATAACTGATCTACCGAGAGGCTATGCGGACGACTACAAGCTGTTATCAATAAATTCTAAAGATCTACAAACAGACATTAATCATCTCATTAAAAAGTGCTGTGATAACAGCATGAGTTTAAGTCTATCAAAATGTCATAACTTGATCTTCAAATCAGATTATACATCGCATAAAATTCATATAGGGGAATATGAGCTTTCAGAGCCTAATACCGAGAAAGATCTAGGAATCATAATTTCAAAAAAACCTCACCTGGTCTGCCAACTGTGAACAGCGAGCGTCAAAGCCATAGGAGCACTTTTCCAAGTCAAGCAAAATTTGTCAAAATCGTCATCATTATCATCAAAACTAAATGCATACTGTAGCTACATTGTACTAGTTTTATCATACGGATCTGAGGTATGGAAGCCAAACAAAACAGAACTAAGAGGCTTTGAAGATGCACAAAAGAAAGCTACCAGGTAGATTCTAAACTCCTCGGCAATGCCTTTTAAGCAAAAACTTGAAAAATTTGATTATTACCTCTTTCACTATATCACGAAATGCACGATCTCCTTTTCTTCCATAAAGTTGCTCACAATAACTACGATTGTTATGTTTACGATCACGTTATGCCCTGCACAAAAAAATTCCTTCGAGACCTGACAAGTATCCAGAAACGCGTTCCATATTCCAAAAATAAAAAAAAAACAAAAGAGCAAGACCAATTTCTGGTACCGAGTACTTTTTTTGGTAATCAAAGTGTCAGCTTGTCTTGGATTCGACCTGACCTGATAACGATGGATTACAAAAGTTTGCAAGAAAAACTGAGGGAAATATACTGGTAGTTCATTTATGAAAAATTCACTGAGAGCAATTTTTGTACTTGGCGAATCAACTGTGCTTGCAACTGCTGCTTAAACTCGAAAAACGTTGACAGCAGCTAAAAATGTGGAAACCTGGGAGCTTGATGTAGCCCTTGGATTTTATTCCTAATTTCTGTTTTATCATTATTATGATTTAAATTATTATTTAAGATGTTTGAAATGAATCATTGTCATTCCATTTGAACCAATCGAGAAGCACGCGCTCAATTTTGATATGATCATTTTTCTTTTGTTCTAAGCTTGGGCGCATTGGATTAAGAGAGAAGTGTCGAACTTTTTTTTCAACTTCGACGAAAACAGACTCCTAATGCACGTCATATTCTAAAACAATTACTTTTTATAAGCATTGTTTTTTGATGAGGGTGTGGTCATTACTTTGAGCTAACAAAAACGTATTCTGTGTATGGAGTTTTTTGTTGGATTTTCATTCAGAGTCATTACGAAGGCCAAACTGTGCTTTTTGAGAATTGTAAGCGGATTCCGCAACAAGGACGCTGCCTTTGTTCTTTAATTTCCCTTGATCGCTCCGACAAACGTTAACAAGTTTCAAAACATAGGTCTCTGGTGTCCAGGAACATACAAACACAAAATTGTGTGGGTATCTAGCGGTATGAATAGTAGCCAGTTTTCATTTACTTTAATTAGGTGACTACTACTAGTGCTTGGAAACGTGTGCTTGCTTATTGCACATATACTTGCTTTTTGCACTAAACCGCCTTCTCTAGATCCATGAAAAGTTTTGTTGGACGCTGCATTGAAAAATTTAAAAAAAAACAGTTCAGTTATAAAGTGGTTTCTTTTGAAATTTTAAAAAATAAAAATTGGTGTTATTTAGAATGTTTTTTAAATAGTTAATCATTTTATTGCCTAATTTCAATGGGATATTTCCAAAATTATTTTAAAACTTTTACTTTTGTAAATCCTTGATGAACTGAAAACATGTGAAATTGTTCTATAGCGGGGTAAACGAAGATAAACTTGCGCACCTATTACGCTAAAAGTTTTCCAAAATTTTGGATTTTTTTGGAAGTCGCGACAAAATGGATTTTGTCACCATCTCAGGATTTGGCGCAACTTCCTGTTTATTTGACGCAATAGGCGTCTGAAGTCAATTGATGGCATACTGTACTCATTATAAGCTTATAAGCTTTGTTAAAATTGTCGCTTTGTTAACAAACCTTGTTAAAAATGTTTTGAACCAATGTTGGGAATATTGCTTTAAAGTTTGGCAACAAAATGAACAAAAAAGTTAACAAAAAAAAAACATTTTAAGTTCAAAAAAAATACGTTTACAACTAAACACTGTTGCTTTTTCACTGCACTTTCCGGCAAAAACTTTTGTGCTCTTAGAGAATGCGAGATGTGAAATTAGCAAGCACGCGTTTCCCAGCGCTATTAACAGACACCTTCGCAATCTATAAGAGGGCAGCGCGACGCAAAAAGAGGAGATATTCAACGCCGGCATTAGAACTCCTCTTACTGCAATTCATGATGTCCTGAATTGAACTTAAACTAAGATCCATTTAAAGTTTGTGCGAAGTAAGAAAAGACTTGATCTCCCACCGCAGCGTATGAAGTATCTGCTGCAACTGTATTCATTAGCAATTCAGTGGCTTGAGTTGAAATAACCAACATTGCTGACATTTCTACGGAGCTACTGCCTAAAAAGCGTCTTCTTCAAATGACTATCTAAAGATGCCTATGCGGCTTTTAATCGACATCCAACACCCTTCGTAGACTCATCACCTACTTAATCCTGATCACTATCTTAGCTTGTTTACTTCTTAAGGCTGCGTTTAAATTGGTTTAAGGAATTTTAACTATAAGTTCGTCAATTTCTTTTAGCATTTAGCGTGAGTAATTCTCTCTTGTAAGTTTTTCAACGTAGTGTATCTATCTGTCCCTGAGAAGCGTTTTTGTGCTCCATATTTTGAAAACTGAGTAGAAAAGGTGTCGTTCAGTTTGAACCCATTCTATTATTTTAAATTAAGATGGATCATTGTTTTGTATTATTTGTGCTGCGAAGGTCCACTTGTTTTCCGCATAAACTTGTTTTTTTTTTTTAGGTAGAGGCCTCTTTCGTTTGACAATGGAACTTCGTTAAAGTTTTCTTTAATTTTTTTGTTAGCTTAAAATTTTTTAAAAGTTCTATTTTCAGTAAGACGAGGCCGCTACCTGAAATAAAAGTGTTTGAAAGAGAAGAGAGAATTAATCACGTTTCACATCAGAAAATTCGACTGAATCATAGTAAAAAGCACCAGAAAAATTGTATGCGAAAAATAAAAATAATTTAAAACGATTGACATTGTGAAGAATTCGTGATAACGTAAATGAGCCAGCAATCAATAGGCAGACGCAACTTATTCCATAAAGGAAACATTTCATTCAATTTGCAGAAATCACAGATTTTAGCTGTTCAAAAACATCGAGTTTTGTCACTTCAACCAAAAACTTTATCTTTGCACTAAACGTGCAGAATTATTTAAAGGAATTAGAGTCCGCGCTTCGGCTCTTCTCGGAGACAAACGGCTATAGTTTTTATATAGATTCTTAGCCCCGAAGTATATTTTATGCATATGATAGAAAACGTGTAAATGCTCTAATTTTGTAAAAATTTTGGATGTTTGGCCTAGTTAAGGTATTGTTTCGATTTTGACTACTTTTTTTCTTCCCAAAACTTTCCTGACATTTTTTTCAAAAACATAATTGTTTCAAAATCTTTCATGAGAAGAATAGTAGGGAATTTTAATTGCTAATTAAAATAGAGGAAAATATAGTAAACTTGCCCAGCTATTGCTTTAATATAAATTGAAAAGCCGCGTCAAATTAGAAATTCCGCCGTTTTAACGTTTAGCGCGCCTTCTGCTGTTTTACTTATCGCAAGAGGCGCCTTTAAACCGAATACTTAAATCAATTCCGCGCTGAAGAAATTTTGTACCCCCAAAACAGAAATGTATATACAGATAAACTGAAAAAGTGAAATCAGTTGCGAAATCATCTGATGACGTTGTTAACAAAGTTTATAAAAATACTGCAATTTTTATTGAAAATCTCATTTTAGCAAAACTAGGCCGCTACGGGTTTTTTTATTTCAAAAAAAGGCGGAACTTCGCTGTACAGGCGATTCAAAATCTGCTCTGCAATCATCAAAAAGATAACATGATTTGAAGTTGAACATGTTACAAAAATACCAGGAGGAAAGAACCGATCACGTTTGATAAAAACAATTTCACCAAATTAAAGCAAAGTTTCTCAAAATTATTTCAAAATTCTTGAAATGTCGAGCAGTCTGCGCTGTGGTAACATAGACAACAATGACTTAGCAACCTAATCTCGAAATGAAACATTGCATTCATTTCGCTAAAAGCGTAGATTCTAGACTGACTGAGACCGTTAATAAATGTCACATCACGCAGATAAGTTGTCTCCGCGCCAAAAGCGCAGTATAAATTTACTGATTTTGAGAATTGTTTTAATTTTTGCAAATAGCTCACAGATACTGTTGACTTTAGTGATTATGGAATGCGATCGACAAACTTTTTTGCCTTTTTGTTTTTCATTGCTCCATTATTAGCCAGTTTTTCTCGCGAGCGTAAAAATTAGCGCTCTGTCAACTTATAAGGTGTAGAAAACGTTTTTTTTCCTAGCCTCTTTTTCTGCTCTGATATCGAGTGCTCGTATGTTTGCTTCGTTTAGAAGTTCTACCTCGCTAGAAACTTGTCCTGCAGTTGGTACTTGGTGTGGCTTCTTATATTTTATTTATCACAATAGGCGCCTTCGTACTACACATATAAACCATTTCCACTCTAAGAAGATCTTGTAATGCAAAACAGAAATGAAATATCCGAAAAAATAAATGAGTGAAAATAATTTTAAAGTCAACTGATAGCTCTATTTATTTAAAATTTACATATTACACAAAAACCTGTAAAAAAGTTTTATTTTCAGCAAAACGAGACCACTCTCAAATTTAGGAAAAAACTGGACCTTCGCAAAACAAGCAATAAACAAATATGCTCCATGATAATCAAAAAAGATAGTACGACTTCAACTGAACGACAAATTTTCTATTAAATTTTCAAAAAAATTAGCAAATAATTTTGCTTACTTTTCCCAATAAAAAAATTGACTAAATTATAGTAAAATTTTTAAAAACTAATTCATCCGCAGCAATAACACTTCATACAACATCGATAAGTACGAGTTGTGGTAAAAAAAAAGCCTGCAATCAGTAAGCATACTCAATATAATCCAAAACTTTTGACGAGTCTGTTTGAAGAATTAATTTAGCAGAATTCATCGATTCTGACATTTACACTGCTGATGGAATTCAAACAGAGTTTATCATTGTTCACAGATCGGTTCTTAACCACTAACTCTTGCATGTGTAAATAGCAGCACTCTGCAATTTCGAAAGGCAAATTAATTTCTTTGAATTTTTATTTTAAAAAAATAGTACCCGCTGGCTGGCTAAATGCTATCAAACAACCATTCTAGGGTTGCGATTCTATGCTGAAAATATGACCCTCCAAACCTTTGTAGTTTTCGAGATATCGCATTTTTTTGAAAATTTTTTAAAAAAATGAAAAAAATTAGTTTTTTTTTCATATTATTTCTCAGTCTTAGTTCGTCAGCTGGAATGAGAATTGGCCGAAATGACAGGACTAGATGTAATATCTATTCCTTAAAGAGGGCTTAATTTTTGGGAAAAATAAATTTTTCCCCACAATCCTATATTTATTCGAATATAAATTTATCTTTATTACTTAGTTGCAATCATAATTTGTTCAACGGGTAGACGTCAAGTAGGCACATACTGCGCCTTTTGTCTATCCCCTCCATTTTGTTGATTTATCAATTTAAATAAATTGATTTTTGTATTATCAACTATATGGAGAAATAAGTTCTTTTTCTTCTTCTTCTTAAAATGTCATTAAATTTTTTATTCAAAAAATTGGTTTTTCGAGCTGATCTCGGAGTGCATTTATTTGTTTTGACTAATACTTGTACCTCTCAACGCAGTGGAGCGACTGCAACGTTCACTATCAATTCGACCATTAAAAAGTAATTTTTATAAGGAAAAAATTGTGAGTTTGGTCTTTTTATAACTATTTAAAAATGTCTGTTAATTGCCTTAGCAAAGTTGTGCTGCCGAAAACTTTTTCTAACTTTCCTTATTCTAAATCTGTGATTAACTTAACATTTATAAAACTGTTTTTTTTTAAAGTAAAACGGAAGAAACAACAATCATTAGCGCACCTATGCACTAAACTTCGGCACGGCCCCCGTCATTTTTCTTATCGCACTAGGCGCGTTTATGTCAATAATTTTTACCATTTCCTCTGAAAGTTATTACATAATAAGCCAAAGAAGAAATGTCTGAAAAACTAAATTAGTGAAAGCAATTGTAGAATCAACTGATCATATTGATAACAACGTTTATATCAAACACAGAAACATTTAATGCAGATCCATTTTGAGCAGCGCGAGACCACTACCCGAACTAAAAAGTATTTCAAAGAGAATTGGACTGTAGGGATTTCAAAGAGAATTAAACGAGGGGCACTTTAGGGTCAATTCTTTAAAAAATATGTGACAAACTGACAATTATTGAACAAAAAACGTTGATAAAACGGTTGTTTCATTTTTTATCATGCAACTTCTCACATGCTACGTACAGTATAACGGTCAAAAACTAAGCGTCTTGTTTTATAATAAAAATATTTAAATTACCTCATATGAGTTTCGAACGTTTTGGTCTGCCGCTTAAGCGTGTTATAAAAACGCAATAGATTGTGAGTTGTTTATCGAAAATTGGCTAAATTACCAAATTTCAAACCAATTTTTAAAATGATCCAAGATAAGATTTTGCTTTACATATTTGAGCCTCGGACAACACCTTTCATACATATTTGACATATTTTTGTCAAAAACGCTTAGTTAAAAAGTCGAAAATTGACCGAATAAAAAACCGCCCCGAAGCTTAATTATTCGGCAGAGATAATTGGCTAAACATTTTTTTTATAAAGTCCGACCTCTTTGCGAAAGCCCGCAAAAACTTGTTAAATAAGCTAATTCAGTTGTTAAATCAACTATTGTGATTGTTATCAAAGTACAAAATAAAAAAACCTGTTCTGGAGTTCCACTTATACCAAATCGAGATTTGTATCTGAATTGAAAGTATTTCAAAAACAACTGTAACTTCACATAACAGGCTATACACAAACCTTATCTATGACCATTAACGAATGCAATATGAGTTCAAACGTAACGACAGATTCTATTTTGATTTTTAATACTTGCGAAAGCAATTTCTTTTAATCGGGAGCTAGTTTTTCCCGTAAACAGCTTTTCTTTCATAATTGATTGTCGCGTTGTTGCCACAACACGGATTTGTTTTGCACTGTAAGAAGTTTTCATTGTAGTTTCTAAGATACTAAGTTTACTAGCCACGATTGGTGTATTATTCGTTTTTTTTTCTTCATTTTTTAGGCTCCGAAATTTAGTTTGGCCGATAAATGATTTCGGCTTGTTTTGTCGGTTTAGTGAAACTATTTTGTATCGACTATACGGCAAAATTTTTTAAAATTCAACTAAATCAAATTGGTTGAGCTATAAAAATTAAAAAATCAAACAAGTTTTTAAAAACAATTTCCTTTCCAAAATGGTTTTTATGACAAATATTTTTTTCCTGTAAAATTTGTATTATCTAATTTTTGTTTGCCTACTCAAGTTTTTGTCTTCCATGGCCAACTCAAACCAGGCGAACGAATTACTAGCGACAAAAAAAATTGCTGCGAATGGATGGAAGGACAATCGACGGCTTCGTCAACTCGTCGTCACAAGAAAACCAAAAAAAACGTCAGCCTTCGAGCTTCTATGAAAAAAGCATATGGCCTTAGAGCTAGCTTAATTTCATAGACGAAATATCAATGACGTTTTTTGATACAATTAACTCAACTTGAGAAAACAGGATCACAAGGAAAAGTTTTTATTCTGCCGGGTAATATGAAAATAAAAATCGACTTTCCAATTTAGAATTTGAAACAAGATGATTTTGAAACTAGAAATTGCGTAGTATGGCTTTCAATGAAAAATGAAATTGATAACAGGCAGATCGGAAACTTTAACCAGGGTCAACAGACGCGAAGCTAAACTTCGCACCACTTTCTATCCAAAATGAATGACTGTGATCAAAATCAATGAAAAAGTTCAAAAAAAAATTCAACAACTGTTTTAAAGCCAACAAAAATAAGCAGACGGACCATAATTCAAACAAGAAAAGTTTCAGTTTGCAAAATAAAACAGGTCTTGACAGGAATCGAACTCCTGGACTTGTCACCTCGAGCATCAATGTTACAGTAAAATCAGGGAAACTAATGCTTAAAAAAACGTACACTACGGGAACTAACTCACAAAAAGAAACAAAAGGACGATAGTCCGAAAAGGCCCAAAATTCTAGTTTGCAAAAACACAGGTCGCGTTCGGATTCGAGCTACAAGTCTTTGCGATCTCAAGGAGTTGTGTTACCTCTAAGACAGATGGTTGATTGAATTTGAATAAATAATTGGCTATCGGTAACAAAGCCCGAAAATGCCATTAAAATCAGATCCAACATATACTTTAAACTTTTTGCAGTCATTTAACGACGCAATAATAGACCTTCAAGTCGATATTAAAAAAACAAAACCTAAAAAAAAGTAAAATTAACAACAAATCGAGTTGGTGAAATTACGACCAACATCGAAAGCAAACTTCGATTAGGCCGGATATTTTAAATGCTAACATGCTCAAAATTAGTCTGTTGTAACAGAAAGGCCCAGTAGATGAATGAGTCCAGGAGATGGATGAGTCCAGTGAACAAAATTATTCATGGAAAAAAGCCTAGTACCCGATCACAATACCCTTGCTTATCGCAAGGGCAATAAAATCCACCTCTCCGTGTGAAAATCAAAAAATTATTAGTCATTACTTTGTTTTAGATTAATTCAATCTTTCCAAATAAATTTATTTTAGTGGTCTCACGAAATTGGTTGTTTTGAAACAAAGAAACAGTACAATTCAACTAAAAATAAAACAGTCAATAAACAAGGCAAAAGTTCAAATTGATTTTTATCTAAAGACTAGTTTATAAGCTTCAGGTTTTGCAACCTTTGAAATCGATAAGATTGCTAGCAAAACATGAGTTCTGGAGTTTTAGTCGGTTTGGCCGAGATGAGTCCAACCCCACACAATCACTGAAAAGCGCCCTTTCTCTGCTCTATCAGTTGTATTTATTTTTGTTGACATCTGGGGTATGCCATGTCTCCATAAAATGTTCACTTCTTTCCCAAAGCTGTAAACCGAGCCATTAATGAGAGGTAATGACAAAGTAGTTTTCGTTTTAGCGTGTTCAAATGCAACCTAAAACACAGCCAACAGACAATTGAAAAGATATTATAACTGGATTCATGATATGTTTTTACATCTTACAGTTTCATGGACAGTACAGTACAGAAGTAAATCATTAGGCCATGAACTGGTCTTTTCGTTATAATTAGCGAAGAATGAGTGACTTCAAGACAATCTTCACAGTGCATGAACTAAAGGGGACCGCATGAACTTATTATGTTTCAATTTTGTTAATTCTTCCGGCAAGCTTAACTTAGCAAAACAATTGATATATTCTTTAGCTTTTCTAAAGATTTTACAGATATTTAGGTAATGACTGCTTTTCTTACTTCTCGTTCAGCGCCGAAAGATGCAGCGACAGTAATATTCTGGCTATTTGCTTTATCCACTTTCACAGCCGATGCGTCGTGGTGATATGGCTTCCATGCTGAATTATCCCTATACCAATTCAATCGTGTAGCCTTTGCCTCCATTTTAAAGTAAGTACAAAGTTCATCTAACACTCTATTGAACGTAGGACAATATTTCTTCCAGCTTAACTTATCGTTGGCTATCAAATGACTATCTCCGTGCCATGGAACCCAAACGTCTTCGGGGACGCTTGATGCAATTTCATTTTTTAAGTTCTCATAAATTTCATAGCTGTTACAATCGAACAAACTCTGCACAACTACTACATCTCGAGGTGTATGAAGCCTATTGTATGTATCTAAACCAAATGGTGCGCAAACTATTCTGATTTGTGCCGGTTCATGAGAAGGTGTGAATGATTCCGTATTTTTCCCTCTAACAGGAGCCAACTCCTCTTCATGGAAAGACTTGATTGGATAGAAAGGGTCAATTATGTCCACGGGTTTCTTGGTTGAGTCTGAACTTGAAATCGATTGCTGTTGAAATTTTGGAGAAAAATTGGATTGAAAGCCTTCCATATTTCTGGGAGCAGTTCGTTTGATGTGATTGCTAGCCCAACCAGTTCCTTGAATTCTACTATGATTGCTTCGCCTACTTTTTGAATTCTTATGACTTGATTGACCTTGGCGGACATCTTCAACCGATTCTATTTGACTCTCAATCCTTACTCCTTCAAATTTGTCCGCTAAATCGTTCATCATAGATCGATCTCGTATTCAAAATACAATCTGATCGCACTCAGATATCTGAAAATTAAAGATGTTTACAATGTTTAAATAGACTAATGCAAAAACAACAAAACTGCTCGTGTCGGCGCAAAGCCCTGAATAACTCGACTGCCCTTTAACGTAAATGCAATACTTTTTGGACCAAAATTATTTTACAAACTTTTTTTAAAAAAAATTGAGCTTGATACTAGGTGCTGCTTTTTGAGGGAGGGTAGGTATTTCATATTGACTGAGCTTCAGAAACCTGTTATCCTGAGTTCAAATAATTGGAAGAAAATTTGTGCCTAGAAAGAACATTTGTGCCTTTTCACTTGCTTCGGATGTAATCAGACCACGGCCTCTACAAAAATAATGGCCATATTATGGTAGCCTTTCCGTATAAAATATTTCTTTTTTAAGTTTCGCAAAACAACCTTTTTCCTAGTGATAACCTTTGTGTCTTTAACAATTTTTTTCTGATTATATTTTAAGTTTCGCAAAACAATCTTTTTTCCTAATGATAACGAAAAAACAAAATTCCACAAAAAACAACAATCTCAGGTTACTGTTTTTTTTTTCAAATTTGTGTCGTTTTAATGTCGTGGTGTGATAAATAGATCTGAATGAAAAACTAGAACTTAGGGATATTCGTCAGACATAATAAAATAGGCCACAATTGGAAAACAGTTTTCGTTCATGTTTTGCAGAAAATTATAAATAAGGAAGTTTTCGATCCCCAAACTGGCGCTGAAATCTCCAAAAACTAACTTTGCTCGAGTAAAACTAGGTTTTCACGGCTCAAAAGCAAAAATAAGAAAAAAAGCTATAGTAAGCATCACTTTATCAGCTTAAAATTAGGCAAACATCAAAAATTTCGAACTGGTTTTTCTCGATACTGAGAAAAAATTAGAGATTTTCAAATGGGTACTACTATGACAGCGGTCTCTTGAAATAAACCAGGTCCCTTGAGAATAAGACACCTAGAGCTCTCAATCCCTTAATAATTATGATTTCGTCATTCAGAAAGGTGACGCAGTATATTTTCAAACTTTATGTTTTGTTAGTTCGTAAAATCCCCCCCCCCCTCACCATTTTGAGGAGGAAAATTCAAAAAAAAAACACCAAAATTGAGTTTTGATGGCAAATAGGGTAACCCAATTATGTTTGCTAAACTGTAAAAAAAGCGAGCAAATTTCGTCATAAAAAGAATGAAATACTTACAATTTTCAATCTGAAAACTTTCTGACTGTACATATTTTGCAAGACTTTTAAAATGAACAATTTCTGCAAAAATCGGTTTTCAAAATTATAACATGCGAAAAGCATTCGGGAACTGTCTATTATAGTTTCTTTTTCAAGGGACAATTCTATAATAGTAGTGCCTTCAAATGTGTTGGGTTCACGACTGAAAAAGCGTTAAAATGACAAATCACTCAACCCATTCCAATGATTATTTGTAGTCGCTGATTCCTGATTTTACGTGAAAAAACGGAGAAAAAACACCCGATTACAAACTTCCTTCACACTTTTTAAATGGTCGAAACAAAGAGCAAACAAGCAAATTGCTTCATAAACAGTACAGTAGATAGATAGATACTTAAATTAGTTATAGAATGACATCTATAAATCGTAATAAGACATAACAAATTAAACTATATGTCATGAAGTTTGCGCAGCAGGCGATAAGGAAATATTTTCATTTGCCTCTCCATCTTACAGCGAGCAATAGGTGGATCACGACAGCATAGGTTGTTTGCTGAGTAGGTAGAACGTGTCGGAACTAAATCAAACAACAGATTATCAGAACCTGTTTGGAGGATTGCATCGTAGAGTTTTTGGTCAGCTCTTCTAATAGTTGCAGATATTGGTTCATAAGTATCAGTAACGCCGAGCCTTATTGCACGTCTTTGAAACAAATTTATCTTCTCAAGATCTGTAACATTTGAACCACCCCAAACATTAATGCCACAGTAAAGCTTTGGGAGAATAAAAGCACGATACAAAATAGCAAGTTCGTCCTTCGAATAACCGATTTTACCAAGGCGCCAGATTGAAAAAAGTATAGAATTCGATTGTTTAACAGCTTTGTCAATATGCTTAGAAAAACCAAATTTGGAGTCAATCGTAAACCCCAGCACTTTGAGGTCATCAACAACCTCAATGCCCTCAACCATATGTATGGCATTACTACCACTATGGTTGAAAATGATACGCATTTCCTTGGAAGATTTTTGAACATTGAGAAACAAGTTTCTTGCGTCAAATTGGTGACAGAGCGAACTAATAACTTCCCGAGCATTGTCAGCGCTATTGCAGCCAGCTACAAGAGGATTGTTATGGTCAGCATAAGTTGATAACGTGGTAGAAATATCTGAAACATCAATAGCATGGGTAGAGCAATTGTAAGAGGCGGACCAAGGACAGTGCCCTGAGGGACACCCTGATTAGTATACAAAACAGTTGAATCCAAGCCATTGAGAGATGTATAATGGGCCCTATTTTGCAAGAAGTTAATGATTACGTTGACAACCGCAGGATCGACTACTGGGACAATATTCATTACTCCTTCTATAACACTCTTGTGGGAAATAGTATCAAAAGCTTTTGACATATCTAGAGAAAAGAAGCGAACATAATCATAGTTTTCACGGAAACTCCAGAGATGATGTTGCAGCCTAATGAGCATACAGGAAGTAGAAGAATGTTTACGAAAACCATACTGGTTACGTGTAAGCCATCTGTTATAAGGGCCTTGCAGATAGTTCTGGTAAATTAACATTTCAAACACTCTGAACATAACTGAAGTAACAGAGACAGCCCTCAAAGAGACGAAACTTGCTTTGGAGACGAAATTTTTGGCAAGGGAGATATTTTTGCAGGCTTCCAAAACTCCGGGAAAATACCTTGTTCCAAGCACAAGTTGAACATATGACAATAGATTTCGGCCAAATTGTGAGCATTGTCCTTAAAGATCCAAAACGGCAGAGCGTCTGGGCCAGTAGCGGTGCGCCTAATGCGTTTCATGGCATTAAATATTTGCAAGAGCGAAAACTGCGGATCGTCATTTGTAGTCTCCAAATAAGTAGGCTTGAATGGGCCTCCAGAAGCAGTGGAGATGCCATTATAGTACTGGTTAAGCTGCTCAGCCAAAAAGCACAGGTGCGATCTGGGGCTATTGTATTCTTATTCAATAAATTATTCACACGCTGCCACCAGTTTCGACCACTGGAATCAGAAAAAGCACGTTTAGTAATTAACATACGAACTTGAAGGCCGACAGCATTCGCTTCCGCAAGTTTACCTCGACGTGTATGTCGATGCTTCTTCCTTAAAAGATATTTGATAACCAGAGTCATGAAAGGTGGATCCTTTGAGCTAAGAACAACACGTTTCAATGGACAGGCGACCTTATACAGATTCAGAAGCTCGTTAGAAAGTTCCCCTAACAACACATTTGGATCGTTGTAGTTAAGAAAATAACTTAAATCATGGGTATCCAGCAAATAGTTCAAATGATTTTTGTTGGCAAATCTATGGTCACGAAAATAAACAACCTTCTTTTCAGAATGTCCAACACCATGATAAGCAACCAAACCCATATGGTCCGTTCTCAGAGTAGACGTAAATCGTTCAATACCATTGAAATAAATTTCATCCGAACACAATATTTTGTCAAGTCTATTATTCCCGCGTGTGGGTTCCGTACAAACATCGTAAAGACCGCAATCTAATACGAGATCCTCAGTATCCAAGTTATTGAAATCCCCGCAGAGTACAATAAATGACCATGGGTTCTGGTCCCTGAAGACATTGATGGAAGGTAGGATATGCATTTCTAGCTGACGGCCATAATTAGCATCAGGTGGGAAATAAACCAAACAGACCAACAAATATTTATTTCCTACGCTAAGTGACAGCCACAAAATTTTATACTGATCAGAATGATGACAAGTCCACCGATCACTGACAATACCTTCACGAACAAAAATACAGACACCGCCGCCTGTGGTTTTGTTTGAGTTCAACGAACTGCGGTCTTTCCTAAATATATTATACCCAGGAATAGCAATAAACGAATTATCAATGTCCGTGGTTAACCAAGACTCAGTTATACAGATAATATCAAATCCGTGATAACTGGCATCAAACTGTAGTTCATAAATGGCATTACGTTTTTTCAATGAACGGACATTCAGCAAACAGAGAGTAATTTTGCGGTTGGCTAGTCAAAACACATGTTCTTTGCCATCCAGATACAATTTTAAATCTCTAACTCTCAGTCTATCCTTTGAGATACTGGTTTTAACAAGTTTATAACGTTCAGAGAGAATACGCGACTCCAATTTCTTTTCGTCAACAGTAAGCTCTCTGGATAAGTAGATGCGATCAGAATAATCTTTCGAGATATACGATTTAGCCAGCAACTTACGAACCAGCCATGGATTCTTAAACCTCACCAGCAAGGTTCTCGGCCTGGTAGCATCAGATCGATACTTTCCCAGCCGAAACGAATCAGTAATAGGCTCATTGACAGGCTCTCCCAAATACTCCATAACTTTTCTGACTGCTTAAATGTCTGAATCCATTCTGTCATGCAATTTCTGGTTGGAAGGTTCAGGCACGCCATTTATTCTTATTCCCATTTTACTTTGATCATCAGGTGTAACAAGCGTTGCTGTGTGGCCATTTACAGTTGTCTTAGTATCAGTGGATACAATAGCTGCTTTAAGATTGATGACTTCAGTTTTGATAGATTCTAGAGAAGTTTCAATAGACTTATCTCGAATGGACGTCTTCATTGCTGTCCTGGCATCTTCAAGGCAGTTCGCACAGGCAGGCCCACATAATCCCACGAACCGATGATAGATGGTCGTAAATCTGCTGCGGGATGTCCGTAAACGCCCGATGCCACCACTCGCCACATCTATCGCGTTGCACTCCTTCGTCTGGCTTCTTCACGGCTGCGTTGCAGGATGTACACGGTGAATTTTGAGCACTCTTCAAGCGTCCACGTGTCCCCGTCATCATAGTATATTAAACTATTTAATAAGTTTATCACAACAATACAGTAATTGCACACACTCCAATCGGAGCTTCGCTTTACTTTAATACAATACTAAATAAATTAAAGAGCAAGCAAAAACGTAAAAAGAGGAGAGCCCCTACGTCAGGAAGATTCTGTTTTCAGAATCGAGCTCAGGACATTGGACATTCGTTAGTTCCAGGCTTATTTTTTGACAATTAAAAAATTGACTTCAGTAAGAACCAAGGTACTACCAGATGTGTCTTGTGAGCAAAGTTGTTTACGCGAAAAAAGCCTAAATCTCCGTTGCAATAGTGTGTTTCATGTGAAATGTATAAAATCTTGTGTGGAAGGCCTCCAATGGGGGATTTTAGAGACAAGATTCAATGAGATATCACCTGTTTAAAACATCCCCAAAGAAAGCTCTCCTGATTGCAGACTCCCGAGCCAGGTACCTGACATTTGGGAATATCAACATCCTATCGCTACCAGGAGCAACTGTAAGCAACGTATATCAATTTGTCCCTCAACAAGGTAAATACGAAATCATTGTTTTATTTGTCGGTGGAAACGACTTATACAGTGGATACCATCCCTCTGTGGCTACTCCACAGGAAGTATTTGAGCGAATCGAAAGCCATGCAAACACGTTGATAACTGTTGCGAAAAAGTTGTACATAATCGGTATACCCCCCAAACCCACCCGAAACTGGAATCGAAAATTTTGAAGACCACGAGTTGATTCGCCATCTAGCAGTAAACCAGAGACTAGCAAACGCATCAAATGAAGCTCGTTGGAACTTCCGAGGGCTAGCCGAACACGTGTATTCAGAAACGCATATTTCCAATTGTGACTGCGTGCACCTCAGCGAGAAGGGAATAAGTCAAATTCGAGTGATACTAAAAACGAAAGTTTTTTTACGAATATTATTCGATCGAACTCGAACAGCAAGGACACCCAAACGTGTACGAGTGCTCATCAGCTTTTGGTTGCAAGTGCGGATCATTCCTCGGCAGTCGATAAAGTAAGCACATACTCCCCTTGTAGTAAATCAGAAACCAAAGGGCTCCTTTCGAAGAATCAACTGGGTTTTCTTTTTGCTGCAGTTTAAAAGTAGAATATACTAAACCAAAGGGCTTCTAGCGAGGAGCCACCTGGTTGAGTGTATTCTATCATTTCCCTAGTTAAGACACTACAAATAAGTTGAAGTAACAATCTGATTAAACCAAATGCTGTAAAGCAAAATCACAATGGCGAATCGAAGAAACAAGTGTTACACTTGTCAAGAAAAAATCAAGAAAGAAAAATTTGTGTGTTATTTTTGTCACAAAAATTTACACATGACACCGGAATGCACTGATTTTGATCAAAATAGCCTAGACGTTTTCATCAAGTATAAAGCAAACATCCTCAATGTTTGCAACCAATGTGTAAACAAAAAAGAGCAAGACCCAAAAACTGACCAAAAAAACGATTTGACCAAAATCGATACCCAACTAGTTGAAATCAAAGACCAAATGAAGACACTAACAGAGAACATTACCAAATCAAATGCCCTGATTGAAACTGTGAAACTAGAACTCAATGAGGTGAAAAACCGAAGCCGCAGAACTTCGCCGCATCACTCGGTGCAGTGAAAATGGGCAAAAAGATCGATACGCCACCACCAGTTCGATTTTCAAGTAACCTTGGAATTCGCATAAGAGGTGTACCCGAAAACACCACGGGGACTCCCGACGAGCGATTCCAAGCTGACATCAAAGCAGTTGAAAAAATTCTTGTTTTCCTCAATATTGATGACAAAAAACTGAGCCAAATCCAGCGCATAGGCAGAAATGATCCAGACCGGACAACCCCTCGCACGCTTATTGTAAACATGGAAAACATGCTCAGCAAAGAACTCGTGATGAAATCTGCCTTCCGGCTGAAAGATTATGACCACGCTGTGTTTATTAGTCGAGAACTGTCAACATCAGACACCAAACTTGGAAACGATTGCCTACGCAAAAGGCGATTCTTAATCGAAAATAAACAGATAGACCAAAAAAATATCAGAATCCGTAACTTGAAACTGGAAACCAAATACGATAATAAATGGGTCGAGTATAGTGAAAACAAGGACACAGCTACAGAAAACGAGTCCGAATGACTAAGTCAAATCAATCTTCTATCCTTCAATATGAGAAGCATTCTGAATCTCCAAAGACGAATGGTCTTCTCTAACTCTATATCTTAAGCCAACTATGACTTAATTTGTCTATCAGAAACATGGCTCACCTCCGAAATTCCTAACAGCGCTCTCTTTCTTCCGTCCTACACAATATACCGGAAAGATCGTGTATGTGAAAAATTCCGATCAAAACACGGAGGAGTCCTCATAGCGATAAAAAAATCAAATCCCTCATGAAGAAGTAGTTCTTCACAACTGTAAATATGATTTAATGGTATTACGACTTTGTATAACCCCGAAGCCCACACTAGTGTGTGCAATATACAACCCACCGACAAATAGCCCTTACCAATGGTCTTTCCAAGACTTTGTGCAGTTTTTTAATAGCCTCGAAAGTCATACCAGTGAAATAAATTACGATCAAATCATCATAGCTGGGGATATCAACTTTTCGAAAACAAATTGTAGCGACATGAGCTCAAATGACGAATACGAAAACGGTATATTAGAAATTCTAATTGAACATAATTTTTCCAATATATCAGAATCTCAGTTAGATGTAATCCTGACGAACAATCCCGACCCAATTATAGACTGTAAAAAGGACCTAGACGTCCTAAGCAATTTTAGTATCAATAACAAACCTTGCTCTGACCACAAGCCAATAAACACAAGCTTTTTTGCTAGTAAAAATTCTATCGTAATTTCATCCATAAAAAAATATGCCTTTAAGAAAGCAAATTGGGATGAAATCAACAATGTTATCTTTACTTTTCCTTTTGACCCCTACTGTTATAGCAATATCGACTTTTTAGTCAAACAATGGTATAACTGGATAGAAGACATAATAAACAACAACATACCCAAAGTCACGAAACATCGATCGTCACTTCCACCCTGGATCTCAAAAGAATCTTCTTTTCTAATAAAGAAAATAGCAACAAAAAAGCGTCAATGGCCAAACCCAAACATACAAAGATCTATAAAAATCAAACGATTGGAAAAACAGTTAAACTCCTTAATCGATTCTGATCTATGTTGTTTTGAGGCTGATATATTCCAAACACGACGTTTTAGCAACATACAGAAATATCTGTCGTCAATAAGAAGAAATCTATCATTACCCCCAATAATAAAGCTCAACGAAACGATTGGGGATTCAAGCGAAGACAGAGCAAATCTTTTTAACTCATTTTTTCAAAGTGTTTTTTTTTTACAGAAAAAAACAATCAATAACGCCAGATCATACCAAAAGAGAAGTTAACGATATACAAATAACGGAAAAAAAATCGAAACCGTGCTTGAAAGCTTTCTGCTGAACAAGTCAACAGGACCCGATAATATTGGTAATATCGTCGTCAAAAATTGTTGTAAATCCCTGCCGAAATCACTCCTCCTGCTTTATAAATTAGTAATGAGTAAAAGCGTATATCCGAGTTACTGGAAGGTAAGCCAGGTGTCGCCTGTATTCAAGGAAGGAAACAAAGCAGATGTTAGCTGTTATCGTCCGATAAGCCTATTGTGTTGTATTTCAAAAGTGTTCGAAAAAATTTCTTTTTGATCAATTGTATGAACATAGTCGCCACAAACTGCATGAAAACCATTTTTGTTTTCGCAGACAAAGGTCAGCTGTAGTCCAGCCATTGCTCTTTTAAGACTCTGTATACAAAAAATTCGACAACAAAAACATAAAAAAATTGGCAGTCATTTATCTAGACTTTGCAAAAGCATTTGACAAAGTTGCGCATCATTTGCTTATCGAAAAACTTAAAATATTTGGAGTTGGCGGAAAACTACTTAATATCATAATTTCATATCTCAATAAACGCAAACAATACGTTAAAATTGAAAACGCCTCGTCTAATCTAATACAAGTCAGCAGTGGAGTACCCCAAGGCTCTATCCTAGGTACGTTACTCTTCTTAATATTCATTAATGATCTACCCAACGCAAGCCCTCACCTTGAACGTTATGGTTTTGCTGATGATTTTAAACTAATTGCTCTGAATGAAATCGACCTAAGGAATGGCGCTCGGGGACTTGAAAACTGGTGTTATGAAAACTTAATGACGACAAATACGAGTAAATGTAAATTACTAAATTTAAGAGGAAATCTATCCACCAAAAAACTGAACGACACCGAACTGCATCCCACGAATGTTCAAAAGAATTTGGGCCTCTTAATAACCCCAAATCTTATATGGAACGAAAACTGTAAATTGCGTGCCCAAAAGGCAACAAGGGCCTTTTTCCAATTAAAATGAAACATATCCGATACGTGCTCCTCGGTAAACAAACTCCACTCGTATACTAGCTACATTGTCCCGATTATAACTTACTGTTCACAAGCTTGGTCACCAAGTAGAGCCAACTTAGTAAGTTTCGAACGAGTACAAGTAAGGGCCACAAAGTGGATTCTTAATTGCAATCTTGACTACAAAGGGAGACTAGTCAAACTTAAACTACTGCCATTATGCCTCTACGTTGAAATGCACGATCTTCTCATGTATTTATCCTTAGTAAATTCCAAATATGACATATCAATTGCTGTTGAATCTTCTGAGGAAGAAAAAACTCGTCAACACAGCAGAGGAGAACATGCAGTCAACAAAAACAGACTGAACAAATCAGACGAAAACTTTTTTCACAGAACGAAACTCTTACACAACATCGTCATCAAACACTACGAAGAATATGGGAACCAACTTGACAAAAAATCAATAAGCAAACTTTATTGGGATTACTTTGTCAGAAAATTCAATTATCTAAACAGATGCACTTGGAGAATTATCTGCAAATGCATTCACTGTAACAACTGGAAAAAACTCGAAACTCAAACTTAACTTGATGAAAACATGTAAATGACGGGACTCATAATCCCTTGGGAAGCGTGACTTCCCAGAAGCCTCAACAACTACTACTACTACTACTACTACTACAAGTCGCATTGGTAATCATTTTAGAAAAAAAAACAATTACAAAAACGTCAAAATACAATTTCGAATGATATTCTCTTTCAATAAAACGGAAAAAGAAGAAACAAAACGGACGAGGAGGAAAGCATCTACGTCAAGAAGATTCTGCTATCAGAATCGCGCCCAGGACATTGGAAGTTCGTTAGTTCCAGGTTTATTTTTTAACACTTAAAAAATTGACTTCATTAAGAACCCAGATACTACCAGATGTGTCTTCAGAACAGTTGTTTACGCAAAAAAGCCTAAATTTTTGTTGCAATACCCTTGTTAGTCGCAAGGGTAATCATTTTAGAAAAAACACAATCACAAAAATGTCAAAACATTGTTTAGAATGATATTCTGTTTCAATTAAACGGAAAAAGAAAAAAGAAAACGGACGAGGAGGAAAGCCTCTACGTCAAGAAGATTCTGCTATCAGAATTGAGCTCAGGATATTGGACGTTAGTTAGTTCCAGTCTTATGCTCTGACAGTTAAAAAATTGAATTCATTAAGAACCAAATTTCTACCTGATGTGTCTCGTGAAAGTTGTTCACGCGAATAATGTCTTCATCTCTGTTGCAATACCCTTGCTAATCGCAAGGGTAATCATTTAAAAAAACACAATCACAAAACCAATTGGAAATGCTATTTTGTTTCTGCAAAACTTGTTCAGAAGAACAATCGAAAACATTTATTGAAAACTCAGAAAAATTTTCCAGCGGAAATTGAGCTGACAAAACTGTAGAGACTTTGATGAAAAATAAACTTCAATTGTTTTTGCAAGTATGTGCATCGTCAGAATTTTTAAATAACTAATCTAAATGACAATAAAACGGAGAAAGAGGGAAAAAACGGAAAAACAGGAGAGGTCCTACGTCAGGAAGATTCTGTTATCAGAATCGAGCCCAGGACATTGCACGTTCGTTAGTTCCAGGCTTATTTTTTGATACTTCAAAAAATGACTTCATTAAGAACCAAGTTACTACCAGATGTGCCTTGTGAACAAAAATGTTTACGCGAAAAAAGCCTAAGTCTCTCTTGCAATACTCTTGCTAGTCGCAAGGGTAATCATTTTCGAAAAAACACAATTACAAAACCAACAAAGTACTGTTTGGAAAGATGTTTTTTCTGAAAACAATTGCTCAGATATACAACCGAAAACGTTTATTGAAAACTCAAAAAAAACTTCAAGCGGAAATTGAGCTGAGAAAACTGAAGAGATTTTTTGATGAAAACGTAATTTTCAAACGTTTTCATAACTATGTGAATCGTCAGGATTTTACAATAAACTAATTTAAATGAAATTAAAACATAAATTTATAAATTTTATTTACAATATTTCACATAAAGTTTGGATCTGAACCATCATGTTTAAATATTTGTCAAACACAGTTGACTTCTAAATTTAATATTTAGATTAAAAAACTTTTAACCTCTAAAATTAAATCAAATATTTCAAAAATTTGTCTTGAAAGTTCTGGGTCATAAATTTGATTTAGACAATAAAGGTTTTAATTAAAAAAACCAAACATTTTGGTGACTAAATTTTCAATTTCAACTCCTCTTAAACTCATCGCGTGTGTTCAAGAACGTTTTCTTTTTCCTGATATGCATTGCCTCTAATGGTAACAATTTTGACTGCTTGTTTGACCCATCTTTAATTTCCAATCTAACATCTGCGCTATTTCCTTTCAGTCTGCATTGCTGGAAATGGAGGCCCGCCGGTGAGTCTGCTTCCTTATGTTTCTCAATTCTAATGATCAAATGTCGAACACTTTGTCCGACCTTGGTGGAAGTGCATCGTCTACATGACAGTTTATAACCCACTCTCGTTTTGAGGTAATTTGAAAATGCTTATTTCAGCGAATGTCAACAAGATTCTAGTTTTCTTGTGGTGAACCAATTGAATGTATCAGAAAAAAAAATTACAAATTTGTTTTACGTTCTCGAAAAACATTTAGATTAACGAAAACTTAAATAAAACTTTGAGAAAACGACAACATTGAAATTGGAGATAATAAGAGAAAACCACGGACAGGAAATTTCGACCGGGAAACCAGAAGAACTTTTTTCAGAAGAAGACTCTCTAACGCTTAAAGATAACAGGGATACTCCATACACAGTGCTAGTGGAAACCTAAATGATGAATCACATCAGCGAGTAACAAGTAGATCCCTTAACAAGAACAAAGATGAAAACTATTTTAAGAGTGGCGGAGAATAATTAGAGGTGATAGCAGTTTCGAGAAAGCCCTTCACTTCAACCAACTATCACTTAATCCATGTTTGAGAACATAACTAGAACTAGAACATCACAATAAATTTCGACCGGGAAACCAGAAGAACTTTTTTCAGAAGAAGACTCTCTAGCGCGTAAAGATTACACGGATTCTCCATACACAGTGCTAGTGGAAACCTAAATGATGAATCAAAACACCGAGAAACAAGTAGATCCCTTATCAAGAACAAAGATGAAAACTATTTTAAGAGTGGTGGAGAATAATAAGAGGTAATTGCAGTTTCGAGAAAGCCCTTCACTCTAAATGACAATAAAACCGAGAAAGAGGGAAAAAACGGAAAAACAGGAGAGGCCCTACGTCAGGAAGATTCTGTTATCAGAATCGAGCCCAGGACATTGCACGTTCCAGGCTTATTTTTGATACTTCAAAAAATGGCTTCATTAAGAATCAAGTTACTACCAGATGTGCCTTGTGAACAAAACTGTTTACGCGAAAAAAGCCTAAGTCTCTGTTGCAATACTCTTGCTAGTCGCAAAGGTAATCATTTTAGAAAAAACACAATTACAAAACCAACAAAGTACTGTTTGGCAGATGTTTTTTCTGAAAACAATTGCTCAGATATAAAATCGAAAACGTTTATTGAAAACTCAAAAAAACTTCAAGCGGAAATTGAGCTGAGAAAACTGAAGAGATTTTTTGATGAAAACAAAATATTCAAACGTTTTCATAACTATGTGAATCGTCAGAATTTTTACAATGAACTAATCTAAATGAAATTAAAACATAAATTTACAAATGTTATTTACAAATTTTCACATAAAATTTGGATCTAAACCATCATGT
Source organism: Symsagittifera roscoffensis (assembly GCF_963678635.1). NCBI lineage: Eukaryota > Metazoa > Xenacoelomorpha > Acoela > Convolutidae > Symsagittifera > Symsagittifera roscoffensis. The sequence goes on from NC_087062.1 coordinate 32,052,957, forward strand.
TTAAACATTTGCCAAACACAGTTGACTTCTAAATTTAATATTTACATTAAAATACTTTTAACCTCTAAAATTAATTCAAATGTTTCAAAAATTTGTCTTGAAGGTTCTGGGTCATAAATTTGATTTAGACAAATAAGGTTTTAATTAAAAAAACCAAACATATTTGGTGACTAAATTTTCAATTTCAACTCCTCTTAAACTCATCGCGCGTGTTCAAGCACGTTTTCTTTTTTTCTGATATGCATTGCCTCTAATGGTAACAATTTTGACTGCTTGTTTGACCCATCTTTAATTTCCAATCTAACATCTGCGCTGTTTCCTTTCAGTCTGCATTGCTGGAAATGGAGGCCCGCCGGTGAGTCTGCTCCCTTATGTTTCTCAATTCTAATGATCAAATGTCGAACACTTTGTCCGACCTTGGTGGAAGTGCATCGTCTACATGACAGTTTATAACCCACTCTTGTTTTGAGGTAATTTGAAAATGCTTATTTTAGCGAGTGTCAACAAGATTCTAGTTTTCTTGTGGTGAACCAATTGAATGTTTCAGAAACAAAAATTACAAATTTGCTTTACGTTCTCGAAAAACACTTAGATTAACGAAAACTTAAAAAACTTTGATAAAATGACAACCTTGAAATTGGAGATAATAAGAGAAAACCACGGACAGGAAATTTCGACCGGGAAACCAGAAGAACTTTTTTCAGAAGAAGACTCTCTAACGCGTAAAGATAACAGGGATACTCCATACACAGTGCTAGTGGAAACCTTAATGATGAATCACATCAGCGAGCAACAAGTAGATCCCTTAACAAGCACAAAGATGAAAACTATTTTAAGAGTGGCGGAGAATAATTAGAGGTGATAGCAGTTTCGAGAAAGCCCTTCACTTCAACCAATTATCACTTAATCCATGTTTGAGAACATAACTAGAACTTGAACATCACAAGAAATTTTGACCGGGAAACCAGAAGAACTTTTTTCAGAAGAAGACTCTCTAGCGCGTAAAGATTACACGGATACTCCATACACAGTGCTAGTGGAAACCTAAATGATGAATCAAAACACCGAGAACCAAGTAGATCCCTTATCAAGAACAAAGATGAAAATTATTTTAAGAGTGGTGGAGAATAATTAGAGGTAATCGCAGTTTCGAGAAAGCCCTTCACTTCAACCAACTATCACTTAGTCCATGTTTGAGAACGAATCTAGAATTTGAGCATCACAATGGCATCTTTAGCAGAATCAATTGCGTAAACTTTGAGGATGCCACGCGTTGAACGGGAATCCTAACTGTTCAAATGATGGCACTAAAAGGGCATGTGACGGCAAGATACAAAGTATCGGATCTAATAAGAGCTCAGAAAAAGTACGAGTTGACAAGCAATCTATCTATATGAATACAACCAGGAGACAAAAAAAACATCTATAGGATGACATCTACTACTGAGCCAGTTTTTCGAAGAAACAAAAAACTTATCTTATCGCACAGTAGTTGGAGTCGTAACCTGAAAGCTGAAAGAGGAAGAGACAATCCTGACTAAACATAACATCATAGTCCTACCACAATCAACCAGAAATATTTTTCGGTAATTGAGGTTTATCACTCATGCAGAGTTCGTGCAGCACACTCTGCTAATTTGAAACCACACGTTCCATTGCCAGAGGGTTAGTGTATAACTCAAAATATGGAGGATTTAGATTATCTCATAGAGGAATCCGCCCTCGAAGTGAACGAGAAGAGAATCAGAAAGAAGAAATACGTCAGCGTCTAGAGTATGAGCGATGATGAGAAGTTGGGTCTAAAATCTGATGAGAATTCAATCGCCAAAGAAGACTGGGATGAGTCGGATTGAGATAACGTAAGCAAAATGGTGCAATCGGACAATCAATGAACATAAGGAGAGGGAAAAAGGAGAATAAACATGGAATATAACAGGCACGGGGATGACTTTTTGATAGGAACAATAATGCCAAAAAACTTAAGCTTGGAATTGGTAGACTGGAGAGAGATGACATAAGATCAAATGTGGCAGATCGTCGAAGATCATGACTCATTTTGGGAAAAAGACCGTAGCTAGCCGGAGAAAGTAAAGCAAAGGGAAAAAAGGAAACGAACGATCTTGAAACGAATTTTGTTAATGTAATTTACTAACGGATGCAGAAGAGGGACTGAAAATGCAGCAGCAAGTAGCATTCCGCAGAGACAAAAAACATTCGGGAGAAGAAGTCGATTTTCAATTGGATAGCCACGGACCAGCCACTCAAGATTACTTCAAGCAATTTTAAGCCAGGGGCTCTAAATTGCTTGAAGCTTTCCTGGAAGTGGGTGTAAGATTTAACCAAACCTAGAACTATTGATTGAAAACATTGAAGAGCTAAAAGTTTTCAGTGATTTGGAAAGAGAACAGACATAATCTGACCCAAACCTTTCCAAAGTTTTCAAAGCACCATTGGATATAGGTAACGAACACTCGGAAATCATCGTGATCTTTGAGTGTGATTCATCTTCTCAGATTTCATAAGCGCGATCTACGTAACCGAGGACACGAGCTTCAGGACGAAAATGAAAGCTGATTTCAACGGAGACTGAGACTACCAGAAAGTGCATTTCAATTTGGAAGGAGACCAGGATTGAGTGGATTAGCAGAATTCTCTCACACGGTCTCACTGACTCATGGCAATTCTTTATGTTTTTAGTTACAAGATAGAGCGCGAAAACAACGTGAATCCAGAACAGGCAGTGCTAGCGCTGACGTGGCTCAAAAACTCTTTGGCCGAAAGAAAAGTCATATAATTTTTGATACCAGTTTGATAAGCTTTTTTCCAGTTTGCACGTTATCTTCGCAGATACTGAGACAGCGATATATCTTCACAAGAGCAACGCATAAGGACAACAACACGGTTTGAGCTTGATAAACAACATATCATGGGATAGAATAAGGCCTTGAGGTCACACCAAAGGTCTAACTTTTGCGTTTGATTGTATATCTTTAAATATATGCAGTCTAAGGCAAAGGAAGCAGGTGCTATTGTAAGTAGCTTTGATTCAAATTGGGCAAAACTATTTTCTATAGACATAGTTGTTAGGTTTTATTGAATGCAAGTTTCCTCCACACTTTTTAAATGGTCGAAACAAAAAGTAAAAAAGCAAATTGCTTCATGAACATTACAATAATTGCACACACACCAATCGGAGTTTCGCTTCACTTACAAAACAATAAAAATAAATAAAAAAGCAAGCAAAAAAACGGGAAAAGAGGAAATTATGTTTTCAGAATCTATCCCAGGACATTGGACGCTTGTTAGTTCCAGGCTGAGTTTTCGACACTCAAAAATGGATTTCACTAAGAATCAAGGTACTTCACCTACAATAAAATACCAAAAAAATACAATATTAGAATCAAGCCCAGGACATTGGACTTTCGTTAGTTCCAGGCTTCTTTTCCGGCAATTAAAAAATTGACTTCTCTAAGAACCAAGGTTCTACCAGATGTGTCTTGTGAACCAAGTTGTTCACGCGAAAAATCTTAATCTCTGTTGCAATACCCTTGATAATCTCAAGGGTAATTTCCTCAATTTAGAAAAAACACAATACAAAAATGACAAAACACTTACTATTTGGAATCGGAATGCTCTTCTAATTCTGAAAAGATTGTTCACAAGAACAATTGACAACGTTTATTGAAAACTCAGAAAAATTTTCAAGCGGAAACTGAGCTGAAAAAACTAATAAGAAACGAGATTTTTGATAATTACGTAGTTTTCAGCCGTTTTCGTACTTATGTGCATCGTCAGGAGTTTTACAATAATTATTTTTAATGAAACAAAAATTTACAAATGTTATTTATAATACTTCACATAAATTTTGGATCTAAACCATCATGTTAAAAAATTAGTTAAACACAGTTGACCTCTAAATTTAGTATTTAGATAAAAAATAATTCAAATATTAAAACAAGTTGTCTTGAAGATTCTGAGTCATAACTTTGATTTAGACTTTTAAGTTTTTATTTAGAAAAATCATACATCTTTAGGGACTAATTTTTCAGTTTCAACTCCTCTTAAACTCATCGCGCGTGTTCAAGCACGGTTTCTCTTTCCTGATATGCATTGCCTCTAGTGGTAACAGTTTTGTTTAGTTGTTGGACCCATCTTCAATTTCCAACCTATATCTGCGCTATTTCCCTTCCAGTCTGCCTTGCTGGAGTTGTAGGCCCACCGGTGAGTCTACTTTCTTCTTTTTCTCAATTCTAATGGTCAAATGTCAAAGGCCCAGTAGATTAATTTGTCCAGGAGATGGATGAGTCCAGTGAGCAAAATTATTCATGGAAAAAGTCTAGTACCCGATCACAATACCCTTGCTTCGTGTGAAAATAAACAAATAATCTGCCATGAATTTGATTTAGATTATTTCGATCTTTCCAAATAAATATATTTTAGTGGTCTCATGAAATTGGTTGTTTTGAAACAAAGAAACAGTACAATTCAACTAAAAATAAAACAGTCAATAAACAAGGCAAAAGTTCAAATTGATTTTTATCTAAAGACTAGTTTATAAGCTTCAGGTTTTGCAACCTTTGAAATCGATAAGATTGCTAGCAAAACATGAGTTCTGGAGTTTTAGTCGGTTTGGCCGAGATGAGTCCAACCCCACACAATCACTGAAAAGCGCCCTTTCTCTGCTCTATCAGTTGTATTTATTTTTGTTGACATCTGGGGTGTGCCATGTCTCCATAAAATGTTCACTTCTTTCCCAAAGCTGTAAACCGAGCCATTAATGAGAGGTAATGACAAAGTAGTTTTCGTTTTAGCGTGTTCAAATGCAACCTAAAACACAGCCAACAGACAATTGAAAAGATATTATAACTGGATTCATGATATGTTTTTACATCTTACAGTTGCATGGACAGTACAGTACAGAAGTAAATTATTAGGCCATGAACTGGTCTTTTCGTTATAATTGAATCAAATGATGATATTGATAACAACGTTTATATCAAATACCCACCCCCTAATGCAGTTTTATTTTGAGCAGTGCGAGACTACTTCCCAAACAAAAAATATTTCAAAGACAATTCGATTTTCACAAAACAGGCGATACACACATAAGCTCGATGATTATTGAGAAAAGCAACATCAATTCAATTGTGTTATCATGAGAAGTATTATGCAATGAACCCGGACAATAAGCATGTGATTTACCGAAGCGTGTTTTGCAGGAGTAAAAAGAATTGCTTTAGAATCCTTTGATGTGTCCTTAATTCGGACTTAAGAGCCGTCACGCATAGAGTAAAAAAACTGCTTTTTTATCTGGGCGAAGCCGTGAATGCAACGACTGCACTTTAGGGTCAATTCTTTAAAAAAATTATATGACAAACTGACAATTTTTGAACGAAAAACGTTGATAAAACGGTTGCTTCATTTTTCATACTAACTTCTCACATGCTACGTACTGTACAATGGTCAAAAAACAAAGCGTCTTGTTTTAAAATAAGAAAATATTTAAACTACCTCATATGAGTTTCGAACGTTTTAGTCTGCCGCTTAAGCGTGTTTTTTATCGAAATTAGAATAAATTACCAAAGTTCAAGCCAATTTTTAAAATAATCCCAGATAGGTTTTTGCTTTACATATTCGAGCTCCGGACAACATCTTTCAGATGTTTTTTATCAAAAACACTTAGTTAAAAAGTCGAAAACTGACTGAATAAAAAACCGCCCCAAGCTTTATTATTCGGCAGAGATAAGTTGCTAAACTTTTTTTAGTCCAACCTCTTTGCCAAAGCCCGCAAAAAGTTGTTAAATGAGCAAAATCAGATGTTATATCAACTGTTGAGATCTATTTGAGATCCATAAAGTTCCATTTATACCAAATCGGGAAAAGTACCTGAAGTGAAAGTATTTCAAAAGCAACTGGAACTTCGCATAACCACACCACGGATTTTTTCTGCAATGTTAGTAGTTTCCATTGTAGTTTCTAAGTTACTAAATTTAATAGCCATAATTGGTGTATTATTCGTTTGTTTCTCCATTTTTTAGGCTCCGAATTTTTATTTGGCTTATAAATGATTTCCGCATGTTTTGTCGGTTTAGTGAAACTATTTTGCATCAACTTAACGGCAAGAAAAAAATTATTTTTAATTTAAATAAATCAGATTGGTTGTATTATAAAAATTGAAAAATCATACAAGTTTTTAAAAACAATTTCCTTCCCAAAATGAAATTTATGACAACTAATTTTTCCGGTAAAATTTGTATTATCTAATTTTCGTTTGCCTACTCAAGTTTTTGGCTTCCATGGCCAACTCAAACCAGGCGAACGAAACTAGCGACGAAAACAATTGCTGCGAATGATCACAAGAAAACAAAAAAAACGTGACCTTTCGAGCTTCTAAGAAAAAACAAATAGCCTTGGAGCTAATTTAATTTCAAAAACGAATTAGTAATGACGTTTTTTGATTCAATTAATTCAACTTGAGAAAACAGGATCACAAGGAAAAGTTTTCATTCTGCTGGGTAATATGAAAATAAAAATCGACTTTCCCAATTAGAAGTTGAAACTAGAAGATGATTTCAAAACTAGATATTGCGGAATATGGCTTTCAATGAAAATGAAATTGATAACAAGCAGATCGGAAAGTTTAACCAGGGTCGACAGAAGCGAAGCTAAAACACTTTCTATACAAAACGAATGACTGTGATTCAATTCAATGAAAAAGTTTAAAAAAGCCAACCAAAAATAAGCAGACGGACCATAATTCAAATCAAAAAAATTTCAGTTTGCAAAACAAACAGGTCTTGACAGGGATCGACCTCCCTCGACTTGTCCCCTCAAGCATCAGTGTTACAGTAAAATCAAGGAAAATTGATCCTTAAAAAACTTACACTACGGGAACTAAGCTGACAAAAAACAAATAGACGATAGTCCGAAAAGGCCCAAAATTCTAGTTTACAAAAACACAGGTCGCGTTGGGATTCGAACTACAAGTCTTTGCTGCCTCAAGGAGTTGTGTTACCTCTAAGACAGATGGTTGATAGAATTTGATTTAATAATTGGCTATCGGTAACAAAGCCCGAAAATGCCATTAAAATCAGATCCAACATATACTTTAAACTTTTTGCAGTCATTTAACGACGCAATAATAGACCTTCAAGTCGATATAAAAAAACAAAAGCTAAAAAAAGTAAATTTAACAACAAATCGAGTTGGTGAAATTACGACCAACATCGAAAGCAAACTTCGATTAGGCCGGATATTTTAAATGCTAACATGCTCAAAATTAGTCTGTTGTAACAGAAAGGCCCAGTAGATGAATTTGTCCAGGAGATGGATGAGTCCAGTGAGCAAAATTATTCATGGAAAAAGTCTAGTACCCGATCACAATACCCTTGCTTATCGCAGGGGCAATAAAATCCACCACTCTCCGTGTGAAAATAAACAAATAATCTGCCATGAATTTGATTTAGATTATTTCGATCTTTCCAAATAAATATATTTTAGTGGTCTCATGAACTTGGTTGTTTTGAAACAAAGAAACAGTACAATTCAACTAAAAATAAAACAGTCAAAAAACAAGGCAAAAGTTCAAATTGATTTTTATCTAAAGACTAGTTTATAAGCTTCAGGTTTTGCAACCTTTGAAATCGATAAGATTGCTAGCAAAACATGAGTTCTGGAGTTTTAGTCGGCTTGGCCGAGATGAGTCCAACCCCACACAATCACTGAAAAGCGCCCTTTCTCTGCTCTATCAGTTGTATTTATTTTTGTTGACATCTGGGGTAAGCCATGTCTCCATAAAATGTTCACTTCTTTCCCAAAGCTGTAAACCGAGCCAATAATGAGAGGTAATGACAAAGTAGTTTTCGTTTTAGCGTGCTCAAATGCAACCTAAAACACAGCCAACAGACAATTGAAAAGATATTATAACTGGATTCATGATATGTTTTTACATCTTACAGTTGCATGGACAGTACAGTACAGAAGTAAATTATTAGGCCATGAACTGGTCTTTTCGTTATAATTGAATCAAATGATGATATTGATAACAACGTTTATATCAAATACCCACCCCCTAATGCAGTTTTATTTTGAGCAGTGCGAGACTACTTCCCAAACAAAAAATATTTCAAAGACAATTCGATTTTCACAAAACAGGCGATACACACATAAGCTCGATGATTATTGAGAAAAGCAACATCAATTCAATTGTGTTATCATGAGAAGTATTATGCAATGAACCCGGACAATAAGCATGTGATTTACCGAAGCGTGTTTTGCAGGAGTAAAAAGAATTGCTTTAGAATCCTTTGATGTGTCCTTAATTCGGACTTAAGAGCCGTCACGCATAGAGTAAAAAAACTGCTTTTTTATCTGGGCGAAGCCGTGAATGCAACGACTGCACTTTAGGGTCAATTCTTTAAGAAAATTATCTGACAAACTGACAATTTTTGAACGAAAAACGTTGATAAAACGGTTGCTTCATTTTTCATACTAACTTCTCACATGCTACGTACTGTACAATGGTCAAAAAACAAAGCGTCTTGTTTTAAAATAAAAAAATATTTAAACTACCTCATATGAGTTTCGAACGTTTTAGTCTGCCGCTTAAGCGTGTTTTTTATCGAAATTAGAATAAATTACCAAAGTTCAAGCCAATTTTTAAAATAATCCCAGATAGGTTTTTGCTTTACATATTCGAGCTCCGGACAACATCTTTCAGATGAAAATGTTTTTATCAAAAACACTTAGTTAAAAAGTCGAAAACTGACTGAATAAAAAACCGCCCCAAGCTTTATTATTCGGCAGAGATAAGTGGCTAAACTTTTTTTAGTCCAACCTCTTTGCCAAAGCCCGCAAAAAGTTGTTAAATGAGCAAAATCAGATGTTAAATCAACTGTTGAGATCTATTTGAGATCCATAAAGTTCCATTTATACCAAATCGAGAAAAGTACCTGGAGTGAAAGTATTTCAAAAGCAACTGGAACTTCGCATAACCGGCTATACACAAACTTAATCTATGACCATTAACGAAGACAATATGAGTTCAAACGTTACGACAGATTCTATTTTGATTTTTATTACTTGCGAAAGAAAATTTCTTGTAATCGAGAGCCAGTTTTTCCCTTAAACAGCTTTTCTTTCACAATTGATTGTCGGCTTTGTTGCCACACCACGGATTTTTTCTGCAATGTTAGTAGTTTTCATTGTAGTTTCTAAGTTACTAAATTTAATAGCCATAATTGGTGTATTATTCGTTTGTTTCTCCATTTTTTAGGCTCTCAATTTTTATCTGGCTTATAAATGATTTCGGCATGTTTTGTCGGTTTAGTGAAACTATTTTGCATCAACTTAACGGCAAGAAAAAAATTATTTTTAATTTAAATAAATCAGATTGGTTGTATTATAAAAATTGAAAAATCATACAAGTTTTTAAAAACAATTTCCTTCCCAAAATGAATTTTATGACAACTAATTTTTCCGGTAAAATTTGTATTATCTAATTTTTGTTTGCCTACTCAAGTTTTTGGCTTCCATGGCCAACTCAAACCAGGCGAACAAAATTAGCGACAAACAAAATTGTTGCGAATGGTCACAAGAAAACAAAAAAAACGTGACCTTTCGAGCTTCTAAGAAAAAACAAATAGCCTTGGAGCTAGTTTAATTTCAAAAACGAATTAGTAATGACGTTTTTTGATTCAATTAATTCAACTTGAGAAAACAGGATCACAAGGAAAAGTTTTCATTTTGCTGGGTAATATGAAAATAAAAATCGACTTTCCCAATTAGAAGTTGAAACTAGAAGATGATTTCGAAACTAGAAGTTGCGGAATATGGCTTTCAATGAAAATGAAATTGATAACAAGCAGATCGGAAAGTTTAACCAGGGTCGACAGAAGCGAAGCTAAACTTCGCACCACTTTCTATACAAAACGAATGACTGTGATTCAATTCAATGAAAAAGTTTAAAAAAGCCAAACAAAAACAAGCAGACGGACCATACTTCAAATCAAAAAAATTTCAGTTTGCAAAACAAACAGGTCTTGACAGGGATCGACCTCCCTCGACTTGTCCCCTCAAGCATCAGTGTTACAGTAAAATCAAGGAAAGTTGATCCTTAAAAAACTTACACTACGGGAACTAAGCTGACAAAAAACAAATAGACGATAGTCCGAAAAGGCCCAAAATTCTAGTTTACAAAAACACAGGTCGCGTTGGGATTCGAACTACAAGTCTTTGCTGCCTCAAGGAGTTGTGTTACCTCTAAGACAGATGGTTGATAGAATTTGATTTAATAATTGGCTATCGGTAACAAAGCCCGAAAATGCCATTAAAATCAGATCCAACATATACTTTAAACTTTTTGCTGTCATTTAACGACGCAATAATAGACCTTCAAGTCGATATAAAAAAAACAAAAGCTAAAAAAAGTAAATTTAACAACAAATCGAGTTGGTGAAATTACGACCAACATCGAAAGCAAACTTCGATTAGGCCGGATATTTTAAATGCTAACATGCTCAAAATTAGTCTGTTGTAACAGAAAGGCCCAGTAGATGAATTTGTCCAGGAGATGGATGAGTCCAGTGAGCAAAATTATTCATGGAAAAAGTCTAGTACCCGATCACATTACCCTTGCTTATCGCAGGGGCAATAAAATCCACCACTCTCCGTGTGAAAATCAACAAATAATCTGCCATGAATTTGATTTAGATTATTTCGATCTTTCCAAATAAATATATTTTAGTGGTCTCATGAAATTGGTTGTTTTGAAACCAAGAAACAGTACAATTCAACTAAAAATAAAACAGTCAATAAACAAGGCAAAAAATCAAATTGATTTTTATCTAAAGACTAGTTTATAAGCTTCAGGTTTTGCAACCTTTGAAATCGATAATATTGCTGGCAAAACATGAGTTCTGGAGTTTTAGTCGGTTTGGCCGAGATGAGTCCAACCCCACACAATCACTGAAAAGCGCCCTTTCTCTGCTCTATCAGTTGTATTTATTTTTGTTGACATCTGGGGTATGCCATGTCTCCATAAAATGTTCACTTCTTTCCCAAAGCTGTAAACCGAGCCATTAATGAGAGGTAATGACAAAGTAGTTTTCGTTTTAGCGTGTTCAAATGCAATCTAAAACACAGCCAACAGACAATTGAAAAGATATTATAACTGGATTCATGATATAATTTTACATCTTACAGTTGCATGGACAGTACAGTACAGAAGTAAATTATTAGGCCATGAACTGGTCTTTTCGTTATAATTAGCGACGAATACTCTAGACGTTGACGTAGTTCTTCTTTCTGATTCTATCCTCGTTCACATCGAGGGCGGGTTCATCTATGAGATAATCTAAATCCTCCATATTTTGTGTTATACACTAACCCTCTGGCAATGGAACGTGTGGTTTCAAATTAGCGGAGTGTGCTGCACGAACTCTGCATGAGTGATAAACCACAATTACCGAAAAATACTTCTGGTTGATTGTGGTAGGACTATGATGCTATGTTTAGTCATGATCGTCTCTTACTCTTTCAGCTTTCAGGTTACGACTCCAACTACTGTGCGATAAGATAAATACTTTGTTTCTTCGTAAAGCTGGCTTAGTAGTAGCTGTCATCCTCTAGATCTTCTTCTTGTCTCCTGTTTGTTTTCAAGTAGAAAGATTGCTTGTCAACTCGTCCTTCTTCTGAGCTCTTATTATATCCGATAGTTTGTATCTTGCCGTCACATGCTCTTTTAGTGCCATCATTTGAACAGTTAGGCTTCCCGTACAACGCGTGTCATCCTCAAAATTTACGCTATTGATTCTGCTCAAGATGCCATTGTGCTGTTCAAGTTCTAGATATGTTCTCAAACATGGATTAAGTGATAGTTGGTTGAAGTGAAGGGCTTTCATCATTTAGGTTTCCACTAGCACTGTGTATGGAGTATCCGTGTTATCTTTACGCGCTACAGAGTCTTCTTCTTAAAAAGGTTCTTCTGGTTTCCCGAACAAAATTTCCTGCCCCCATATTCTGTTTCAATAAAACGGAAAAAGAGGAAATAAAAAGGAAAAAGAGGAGAGCTCATGCGTCATTATAATTCTGCCTATCAGAATTGAGCCCAGGATATTGGACGTCAGTTAGTTCAAGGCTTGTTTTCTGACACTTAAGCAATTGACTTCATTAAGAACCAAGGTTCTACCAAATGTGCCTTGTGAACAAAGTTGGTCACGCGAAAAAACTGTAAATCTCTGTTGCAATACCCTTGATAATCTCAAGGGTAATTTCCTCAATTTAGAAAAAACACAATACAAAAATGACAAAACACTTACTATTTGGAATCGGAATGCTCTTCTTATTCTGAAAAGATTGTTCACAAGAACAATTGACAACGTTTATTGAAAACTCAGAAAAATTTTCAAGCGGAAACTGAGCTGAAAAAACTGATAAGAAACGAGATTTTTGATAATTACGTAGTTTTCAACCGTTTTCGTACTTATGTTTATCGTCAGGAGTTTTACAATAATTATTTTTAATGAAACAAAAATTTACAAATGTTATTTATAATACTTCACATAAATTTTGGATCTAAACCATCATGTTAAAAAATTAGTTAAACACAGTTGACCTGTAAATTTAGTATTTAGATAAAAAATAATTCAAATATTAAAACAAGTTGTCTTGAAGATTCTGAGTCATAACTTTGATTTAGACTTTTAAGTTTTTATTTAGAAAAATCATACATCTTTAGGGACTAATTTTTCAGTTTCAACTTCTCTTAAACTCATCGCGCGTGTTCAAGCACGGTTTCTCTTTCCTGATATACATTGCCTCTAGTGGTAACAGTTTTGTTTAGTTGTTGGACCCATCTTCAATTTCCAACCTATATCTGCGCTATTTCCCTTCCAGTCTGCCTTGCTGGAGTTGTAGGCCCACCGGTGAGTCTACTTTCTTCTTTTTTCTCAATTCTAATGGTCAAATGTCGAACACTTTGTCCGACCTTGGTGTGAGTGCATCCTCTACATGACAGTTTACAACCCACTCTCGACTTGAGGTCATTAGAATATGCTGACTTCAGCGATTGTCAACAAGATTCTAGATTTCTTGTGGTGAAAACCACTTGAATGTTTCAAAAACAAAATTACAAATTTGTTTAGATTGCCGAAAAAACTTAGATAAACGAAAACTTAAATAAAATTTCAAAAAATGACAACTTTTAAAAGCAAAAAAAGAGTGTCATTTAATGAAGTAGAAAAAAAGTGGAGAGAAGCTCGGCCGCAGAATCTGGAGATAATAAGAGAAAACCAAGTACAGGAAATTTTGTTCGGGAAACCAGAAGAACTTTTTTCAGAAGAAGACTCTCTAACGCGTAAAGATAACAGGGATACTCCATACACAGTGCTAGTGGAAACCTAAATGATGAAAGCCCTTCACTTCAACCAACTATCACTTAATCCATGTTTGAGAGCATAACTAGAACTTGAACAGCACAATGGCATCTTGAGCAGAATCAATAGCGTAAGTTTTGAGGATGACACGCGTTGTACGGGAAGCCTAACTGTTCAAATGATGGCACTAAAAGAGCATGTGACGGCAAGATACAAACTATCGGATATAATAAGAGCTCAGAAGAAGGACGAGTTGACAAGCAATCTTTCTACTTGAAAACAAACAGGAGACAAGAAGAAGATCTAGAGGATGACAGCTACTACTAAGCCAGTTTTACGAAGAAACAAAGTATTCATCGCACAGTAGTTGGAGTCGTAACCTGAAAGCTGAAAGAGGAAGAGACGATCATGACTAAACATAACATCATAAACCTACCACAAACAACCAGAAGTATTTTTCGGTAATTGTGGTTTATCACTCATGCAGAGTTCGTGCAGCACACTCTGCTAATTTGAAACCACACGTTCCATTGCCAGAGGGTTAGTGTATAACACAAAGTATGGAGGATTTAGATTATCTCATAGGGGAACCCGCCCTCGATGTGAACGAGGATAGAATCAGAAAGAAGAACTACGTCAACGTCTAGAGTATGAGCGATAAGGTGACGTTTGGTCTAAAATCTGATGATAACCGCCGAAGAAGACTGGAATGAGTCGGATTGAGATAACGTAAGCAAAACGGTGCAATCGGACTATCAATGAACACAAGGAGAGGGTAAAAGGAGAATAAACATGGAATATAACAGGCACGGGGATGACTTTGTGATAGATACAATAATGCCAGAAAATTTAAGCTTGGAATTGATAGACAGGAGAGGGTTGACATATGATCAAGTGTGGCAGATCGTCGAAGATGATGACTCATTTTGGAAAAACGACGATAGCTAGTCGGAGAATGAAAAGCGAAGGGAAAAAAGAGAACTAACGATCTTGAAAGGAACTTTGTAATATAATTTACTAACGGATGGAGGAGAGCGACTGACAATGCAGCAAGTAGATTCCTCAGTGACAAAAAAAAAACATTTGGGAGAAGAAGCCGAATTTCAAGTGGAAAGCCACGGACCAGCCACTCAAGATTACTTCAAGCAATTTAGAGCCAGGGGCTCTAAATTGCTTGAATTTTTCCTGGAAGTGGGTGTAAGACTTAACCAAAACCTAGAAATATTGATTGAAAACATTGAAGAGCTAAAAATTTTCAGTGATTTGGAAAGAGAACAGACATAATCTGACCCAATCCTTTCCAAAGTTTTCAAAACACCGTTGGAGATAGGTAACAAACACTCGGAAATCATCGTGATCACTGAGTGTGATTCGTTTTCTCGGTTATGATAAGCGCGATAGGACGAGAGTGAGACTACCAGAACGAGACTATTTAGAAAGAGACCAGGATTGAGTGGATTAGCAGAATTCTCTCGCACGTTCTCACAGACTCATGGCAATTCTTTGTGTTTTTAGTTACAAGAGTGAGCGCGAAAGCAACGTGAATCCAGAACAGACAGAACTATTTGGTCGAAAGAGAAGTGAAATAATTTTTGATACCAGTTTTTGACCCGAAGAGAAGCAGAGAGAGCTTTTTTCCAGATTGTATGTAATCTTCGCAGATACTGAGACAGCGATATATCTTCACAAGAGCAACGCATAAGGACAACAAGATGACTTGAGCTTGATAGTCAACACATCATGGGGCAGAAGAAGGTCTTGAGGTCACGCCGAAGGTCTAAGTCTTGCGTTTGATTTTATATTTTCACTTATACGCAGTCAAAGGCAAAGGAAGGAGGTGTTATTCTAAGTAGCTTTGGTTCAAATTGTGAAAAAACTTTTTTCTATAGACATAGTTGTTAGCTTATATTGGCTGCTTGGTTCAAAATGATTTGCCGCTATTAAACAATTAGTTTGTAGAATAATTATTTACTTTGCAAAAACATTTCGGAAAAAATATTTCACTCTTAAAAACAGCACTTGTAAAGGAACCTTAGTTCCTTTTATTAATGAAACGAGCACTACATTTCTTCAAAAAAACAGAGGCATGTATCCAAAACAAGAAATCAGGATTGAGAGATATGTTGGGTGATCCTATAAAACAAAACGAAATTTATCCAGTACTATGCGTTTCTTGAGCTAGGTAGTCATGAGTTTGGTATCCCTGAGGTTGGTATTCTAGTGCTATGGCAGGCCGTTTTTGGAGATCAATGACAGCGGCTCTGAAAAGACCGGTACTGGACGACCTACGACCTGTACAAGTGCTTGAAAGATCTGGAATACACTCAAGTAGATGAACGATTGATAGCGATTTTGAGCGCCATGCAGGAGCTTGAGGCAAATGGTTAAGAAGATGAGTCAACCAAGGAAACTGACATTATGGAGAAAAAAAATTATGTTTAAAAAACAATATTTAATTCTATCAAATAAATTTGTTTATCTGTATAAGCTCTAAATTCAGACCAGACATGTTTTTGCTATGTTGTTTCGACCGCAAAATTTGAAACGGAACTTTAAGTTTGTACATAGTTCTGCGCATAATCAAATAATTCACATAAATGTCATATCGGTTCAATTGTCATACATTTTTGCCAGTTTTTTCATCATTTTTTGTCCCGACCACCTCATGGGAAAAAATTAAAGCGCTGCTTAAGACTGCACTATACCAATCTCGTCCAGTTTCCCAATTTTTAGACCAAAATTAACGAAGTACGTGGATACTGACTTCAATTTCGATGATAACAATTTGATTCATCTTTTGCAAAAAAACTTTGCTAGAAAAACTAAAGTTCTGCAGTTCTTATCGAATTCAGTTGTCCTTTAGTTGAAAAATTGAACAAATACAGTTAAAAAATTATAAAATTGTTAAAAACAATTTCTGAATTCAATTCATTGTTCAATCCGTAAAATTTTGCGAATTCTTTTGTGGTTTTTGGAACATTTTGTGCTTTGGAATTTGGAATACAAAAACGGAATACTCATTTCCAGATATATTTTAGAAGTTATGCCCTATTTAAAATTGAGCTGCAATTTTAATTTGCTCGTTTTTTTTGTTGAAACAAAATGTTGATTTTAACAAAAAAACTCTACAACTCATCTACCATTTAAGGTTAAACACAAACTTTTTCGTCAAATAGTAACAGTATACAGCTGTTCTTGCAGAATTTTTCGTCGATGCTATTTACAAGTCTTTTTTTTTAATTATCTAGTGTTACTGGTTTTCTGTTCGGCTTATTAAGTTCATTTTCCGATAAAAAGAACAACTCGATTTTAAAATATCTGCAAAAAACAAGCCAGTCCCAATTTATATAAAAAAAGGTCTATCCAAGCATTTTGGGTGCAATTTTTCATTTTTTTCCTGTTTTGCTAAAATCTGAATTTTAACTACCAATAATAGTTTTATAAAACGACCAGCTAAAATCATCATTTCATCATACTTTTTTAACGATCTTACTGCTTACACGAGGAAAAAATTTTCAGCAAGTCATAAGAGCGAAAAAATGAACTGCCCAGAGCCACTAAAAAAGGGAATAGGAAGCAAAAACTTATTTTTACTGTCTATTGAGGAATCTCGAATATTGTGTTTTCCTGGCCTTATTCAGAAAAAAATTTGTGTCGACCAAAGAACTTGAGTCGACCGTTAGAAAGTAGTATGACAAAAGGAGTTCTTTGAATAGATTTTTTTAAACTAATACTGACAAACAAATTTCATTTGAAACAACCCAAGAAGCATGTATTTGCACCAAACAAGTTGCTATAAGAACAGTTTGTACTTTTTAAATAATTTTAGAATAGTTCTTTTCGTGAGTGCTTTAATCGTAGATAATTGAAAATGGAGTTGTTTTCAAAGTGAAGATTACAATTTATCTCAAAATTACGTAAATTAAAAAACATAAATGAAATCATTTTCCCGTCATTCTTTCATCATTATCAATCAGTATAGACAGGATATTTTTAGTAAAGTTATCAGTAATAATTTGTAGGAGAAAACTTTTCTGTTAAAAAATGAGTTAATTGCTGATCAATTGCTGGGACCGAGACCTAACACTAATGGTGCATAATGCCTTCAATAGTTTGAGATTTTGACTTGCTGAAAATTTGTTCCTCTACTAAGCAGAAGTATCGTAAAAACTAGTACGATGAAGGTATTATTACATAGACTGATTTTAAAAGCTATTATTTAAGAAAACTCAATTTAAAAAAAAAACCTGAAACAATTTTTTACAGAAAGTGTTTCAGGAAAACTGTTTCAAGGAAAACTTCTTTTTCTTTTTCGGGAATGGCCCGAATCTTCATTGTACTGATTTTGAGGGTCGATTTTAAAAACTTAAAGAAAGAATCAGTCAGTTTGTAAGAACAAGTTCCCTACGCAAAGCAATTAACATCCTCACTAGCCAGTTTCCACACTGGAGCTCCATGGATAGAGTTTTATTGTCAGTGTGCCTATAAAAATGAAAATTAATCGATTATAATCAATTAATTATGGATTATATTCCTATTATTAAATATAGAACTAAAGTCCATTGCAAATCAATTTTAATCGATTATTTTTCATTTTTATTGCAAAAGACAATGAAACTTCATTTTAATCAACTTTTTTCCCCTTTATTGAGATGCAAGTTTAAACAGGACTGATCGTATCAGGGCTAAGCCCTGAAAGTTCCGACTGCCTTTTAACGTTTATGGAGCAGTAATAACATAAACAACATAAAAAAAATTAAATAAAATAAAATGAAATGAAAAAAAAAGTTCTAAAATTTGAAAATTTTTCTATGAAAATCATCCCCCCAAACGCCATACAAAGCACAGAACAATAGATTTCACTCCTTGTAACAAATCAATTATGGCACATAAGCTTCTTACAACCAATTTGGAACGATTTCTAAGACGGATTAACTCTCCGCTTACGCGTTAATAGCGCGAAATATATCGCGCGTTATTTGTCCCAAATTGGCCAAAACGAAAATATTTAAACCCCCGTAACTTTACGACAAATGATCACAGAAGAAATATCTTTTCAAATTTAAGCCCAGGACAACAAAACCTTTCGAATGATGTAAGAAAAATTCTGTCAAAAATGGCTAGTTAAAAAGTCGAAATTTGTCTGAAGAAAAAACAACCCACCCCGAGCACAAATATTCCGTTACTTTCGCATCGAAAGTCGGAACAACAACCATAAAGTGAGTTTGGGTTGATTCAGTTGGTTCGGCAAGTGATGGGTTGCAGGTTGAAAGGGGGTCAAGGGGCAACTGTTAGGGGAAGGGGATATGTTAACGCAATCGTTTTGCAATATGACAAAGCTTAGGTTTAGAAATCGATTAGGCCGTGTACACTGGCTTACCGCATTACTCAAATGCTAGATGCAGAATTTTTAACTGATTCTTAATTGATTTTTGAGATGCGGGGAAGTTTGACCTCAAAAAAGTATCGACCATTATCCCAGTATGAGTTGACAATCAGGTGAACTCAAGAAGGCATTCCCGGGTTGGCCTCCATAAACCATAATACAATTTCCATTTATGAAAAAATGTTTATCCTACAATTTCCATATATGGAAAAATGCTTATCCTAGAGTTTTTTAAACAATTTTCTGAATCTATGAAACTGTAGGAAATTGTAGGATAAGCATTTTTCATATATGGAAATTGTAAGGTAAGCATTTTTGGTCAACCCGGGTTGCTATCGGTGGATGTTTTGAATTGGTGATGTTTTTATACCATTGCCGTGGTTCAAATACCTTCGATGATACATGATCAGCCGATTGCCTTCAGACACTTTTAAAGACAGCAATCAAAGATACAGAACAACCTGGAAAATTGGAAGAATAATCAAAACATCAAATTAACTCCGATTTTCCTGAGATTTAGAGCCCTCGTGATTGTCTGCTTCGACATAACTCTTGTGCATGATTTCTAAGAAAGATTACTATAAAGGAATAATCTGATGTTGCGTCAAGCCTGTGACAGGAAAAGATACTAATTGCTCTAAGACCACCCTTCGAAGCTTATCCTTTCACGAAAGCGTCAAAGCTATAAATTTTCTTTTATCTCAAGCAAAAGCTTAACTGCAAAACAAGAAAAAACTGAAACACGGAGAGACGCTTTCCGCCCTTTTAGAACAGCGAGAAAAGCACGTAATTACTAAAATTTACCTGATTTTACAAAGGGGTGTCTGAGTATCTGAGGTTGGGACCTGGAACTGTATATTCGCGTCGGGACCAGGAACGCTAGGTTTTCGCGTCTCAGTATTGCTATCTCAGTCGCGTTTTTTTTGTAAATAGTGAACCAGGGGTGACTTTAAAGTACCTGTAAGTGGCAAACAAAGCAAGCTCAGTTCATTCTAGTATCTAATGGCTTTGCCTGGCAACTCGAGTGATATTACATCATTGTCTCTTTGGAAACAACGACTCAAAACGAAGCTACCCACAGTTTCTGGAAACAGAACGAAAAGCTTTCTACCAATTCTGTACAATTAAGCGGTTCAGTTTGAGGTTTTTGTTCAATTTCTGCTATAGTTGAGCAATTCTTCTCCAATTTAAAACAATTTTGAGTGAAGAACGGAACTGCTTGAAAATCTTGCTTTCCTATACTTCAGTTTGTAGAAGTCTGAATTGAAGTTTTGGAATTTGCCTTTTTTCGCGTTTTCCACTTAGATCCCCCTTGATTGCTGAAAATTTTCCGCGATTTTTTACCGTCCTTGGTTGGGACCAAAACACTCAGTGTGCGACCCGGGTTGAGGTCCCACAGTTAACTATCACTTTTTCTGTAGTATCCTAGTGATCGCTGTTTTCCAGCGCTGATTCATGTTGATGATTGATGATTGCGGGATCAAAAGCCGGGAGTCATATTTTTGCTCATTTTGATGGTGTTTTTATTGCTGTTTAATTGCTGAAAATTAGCCAAATTAGCGATAATTTATCAAAAAAAAATTGCTATAGTAGAAATGAACATCGATAAATCAATCGTCAATGGCAATCTCTGTTCTTTTACTTTTTCTTTCAATTTGGACTCAACCCGGGGACGTTGTCTTTCAACATAATTTTCATTTAATGCAGTCACTGCTTCAAAATTGGAAAAATAGAACACAAAAACGTTGCGTTTTTGCGCTATGGTTTTACAAGAGATTGAAGTCAAAACAGAGAGAAGACCCTATGCTGAAAAAAGGCAGAGGGCTACATTATAAAGAACAGACAAGACTGCTCGTATCAGGGCCAGACATAGTAGTCAAACCTTCTCCCAATCAAAAATTTGGGTAAAACATAGTGTCTTTACAGTGATTTGGGAGAGCTCAGAAAATCAATTTGGACGACCTAAAAAAAGACGAAAAATTTTTCGAAATTTTTTTGAAAACTTGCCCTTCCTGGATAAAATTGTAGAGGCACCCCTGCATAAAAGGGTAAAATTTTTTAAATAAAAATCATTGAAAATTATCCTAGGATTCAGCAGCATAATAGTTTCACCAACTGTCTTGTCTCAACTCAATTTGAAACCATTTATGAAATGACTAAATAACAGTTTAGGCAATACTAGCACAAAATAGCTGGCTCATTAATTGTCCCAAATACGTCAAGTGGCCCATGCGAACATTTTCCCTTTACATGGACCAAGTGAATAATCTCTCGCCTCTAATATTAAATGACAAGTTCAAGCAGTAAGACTTGCATGTTCTATGCTCTGTTTTGATTTACGGAGGAGATAGTTCACTTGGTCCCGGCAGGTTGGCGTTTCCAAACCCCAATAAACTTCGAATCAACCATACAATTCTCTTCTTCAAAATTGATTTAAGAGAAAATATGGCTTTTTGTGTACATTCATGTATCCTGCTTCAATTTGAATTTTTCTTATTTTTTTTTGTTCAAATCAGCACTTTCGTAGGTTGATATTAACAATTTCAATTTTGATTTTTGTAAGTCAATGTAATCACAAATCTAACTCCTAATAACTTCATATTAAAAACTGGATATTAAAATTTTCTGCTAGTTTGAATTTTGAAAGTTAATATAGGTTAGATGCTTTTAGAATTTGAGAAAAATTGACCAATCAACTAAATTGAAATTTTTCTGCCCGAACACGAATGTTCCTTCTTTGTCCTCGAAACTTAGGTTAACAAAACAAGGTTTTCATCTAACTTCAGTTCGGTTACTCAAAAAATGAAGCATTGTTTTCTTGATGTGTTTGTCTAAAACTATACTAAAGGTTTGACTAGAAATGACCTAAAATTGATCACTTCAAATTCTTACAAAATAATGAGATTATTTTAGAGCAACAGCAACGTGTTTTTTGTTCCCAGTACATAACTTGTAAACCATGCCAATCTTTTGTCCTCGAACTTCCACACGCATGAACTAGCTTTATTTTGCAATAGCAGAAGAACTGGCTTGGTCTGTGCCCTTACACTCACTGCCAGAAAAATTCCCACCTTTAATTGTCGCTTTTTCAAAAATATCTAATGATCGCTGTTTTCCAGCGCTGATTCATGTGTAAATCATAGCTTTTTGCATAGTTAAGCCTGCGATATCTCATTGCTATTTCTGTAATGGCTACGTAAAAAATCAGCGCTATAACTAAGAAATTTTACCTCAATCTAGTAGTTTTTGAATGAGACTGTGAGTTTACAACATGCCCTTTAGTTTGTGTTCATCTCATATTTTGTGGTGAAAAGGAAGGAGACATGTGTACTGAGCTGATTGCTGCGGGATCGAACCCCAGTAGTTCAATATTTTTGTTAATTTTGATAGGATTTCTATCGCTGTTTCATCGCTGAAAATTAGCCAACTTAGCGATAATCTATCAAAAATTTCTTTGCTATTGTGGCAAGGTACATCGATTATTCATTAACGGCAATCCCTGTTTTTTCACTTTTTTATCGCTAATTTTCAAAATGAACTCAAGCGGCGACGTTGTCAATCAACAAAAAACTTTTTCTGATGCAATTGCTGCATCACAGTTGGAAAACCAGAACACGAAATTGATGCCCTTTTGCGCTATGGTATTGAACGCGACTAAAGTCAAAACAGAGAGATGACCCTATGGTGATAAAAGGCAGAGGACCACCTTATAAAGGACAGACAAGACTGCTTGTATCAGGACAAGGCATATTAATCGAACTTTCTACCAATCAAAATTTTGGTAAAAATGGAGTCCGTACAGTTATTTGGGAGAGCTCAGAAAATCAATTTAGTCGACCTAAAAAAAAAGTCGACCAATTTTTTGAAGTTTTTTGAAAATCTGCGCTTCCTGGAGAAAATTGTAGAGCCACCCCTGCATAAAGGGGGTGGTAATTGTTTAGCACAAATCATTGAAAAAAGATATTCTAAGTTACACCAAACGTCTCGTCTCAATTCAATTTGGAGCCTTTTATGAAATCATTGAATAGCCGCTCGCGCATTACTAGCACGACATATCCTGCGCATTAAGTGTCCCGAAAACTCTAAATCGCCCATGTGTAATCTCCCCGCTAGATAGAACAAGTGAACAATCTTCCCCCCTCCCCACTAATATTAAGTGACATTTTCAAACAGTAAGACTTGCATGTTCTAGGCTCTATTTTGATTTACCGGGGAGATAGTTCCTCGGTCCCGGCAAGTTGTTAATGCCTTTTAGTTTGTGCTCATCTTAGTATTCGTGGCGCGAAGGCAGCATACATGTCAACTAAGCTGATTGTTGCGGGATCGAACCCCGGTAGTTCAATATTTCTGCTCGTTTTGATAGGATTTCATTTGCTGTTCCATCGCTGAAAATTAGCCAATTTAGCGATAATCTATCAAACAATATTGCTTTTGCGGCAATAAACATCGATAACTCATTGGTGGACTCAACCCGGTGACGTTGTCCTTCAATAAAATTTTTCTTCGGTGCATTTTTATTTTTTAATTGATGTGCTTTTGCATTAAAGTTTTGCAAGAGACTGAAATCAAAACAGAGAGAAGACTCTATGCTGATAAAAGGCAGAGGATTACATTATAAAGAACAGACAAAACTGCTTGTACTAGGGCGGGGCATATTAGTCAAACTCTAGCAACTAGAATGCAGCAAAAAATGATCTTCTACATAGAATGCTCCGTGCTTATTTACTGCCCTTACATAAAAGGAGGCTAATTTTTTGATGAATACTAGTTAAAATTGATGTTCTTAGGATTCTGTAACGTATTAACTACACCAATTTCTCGTCTCAAATCAATTTGGAACTATTTATGAAATTATTAAATAGCCGCTTACGCGTTTCTGATACGAAATATCCTGCACCTTAATTGTCCCGAATACGCCAAGTGACCCATTTGAACAATCTCCTCCCTAGATAGACCAAGTGAACAAATCCCCCCCCCACTACCTAATATTAAATGACAAATTAAGGCAGTAAGACCTGCATCTACTAAGCTCTGTTTTGATTTATGGGGGAGATAGTTCACATGGTTGCGGTAAGTTGGCAATTTTCATACCCCAGTATTCTGTAGGTTCAATCTTACAATCTCCCCCCCCCCCCCAAAAAAAAACTGATTAGGGGGAAGAGAAAATATGGATTTTTCGGGAAATTACTTTGGTTTATAAAAAATAATTTATTTCGAGAAAACTGAATAAAACAATACGTTAGTGTAGGTTATTAACATCATTCAAATTCAATCTCGGAGTGACAGAATTTGATAAAAACTGATTATCTATAGAAAGTATTAGATTTCAAATCTGTTGTAATTTTATAGAGTAAAACTTCGATTATGTAGTTTCAATAATCGATTATAATGCATTTTGTTTTGCAAAAGTTTTATACTGTATAACTTCATTATATACAGAGTATATACAGTTTATATACAAACTTTATACAGACTATATACATATTATATACAGCTTATATATTGATTTTCTCAACATTCTGATAGAATGAGTATATTGAAATAAAAATATAATATAAGCTTTCTATTGAAATTTTTGTTTTGATGTCTGATCTGAAAACAAAAATTAAATTCTTTATTATGGAAAATATTTGCAGCAAAATGTAAATTGCTCTATGATAATTTTCTAAACTTCTATTGACGTTTTTCTCACGTTTTCTGATTAGCTTGAATTTTTAAATGGCTTTTGAAGAAGTTTTGAACAAAATTACTTTTCTTACCGCGGAAACCCTGTTTCATGACCTGAGAGAGAAACATATGTTAGAAACAGACAAAATTCAATGGATTGAAAGCTGACTTCAAACAGCGGTATCAAGTTCAATGGGTGTTTTCGATTTAAATGGTTGTTTTAAATAAATCCGCAAGTTTAAGTGCACTCAACCAAACGCGGTAGAAAAAGCTGTCGCAAGATATTGATTGCGGAACCAGTTTTTCTTGGATCTTAACGAAGCTTTATAAGCTTCAATTCACTTGGTGTGACATCGATTACCCAAATATGGTAAAATAGCACAATAGTAAAACACTATATTTGAACATTGATTATGATCCTTTTTCTGATTTTGTTGCTTTCTGACATATCGGTCTAAATCAAGACGGATACTTAACGCGTTAATTTGAAATCCATCAACCGTGTTCGACCTATCCCGTAAAAATTACTCGAATGTTTTCAAGCAGAAAAAGTGTAAAGAGTCAGGTCAATTTATATTACTGCTATCTTTGAATGTGATTTAAATCTATGTTCATGGTGTAAGTTTCAGCTAAACTAAATTGTCAGAATAGAACTTAACTTACTACAAATGTAAAGGTGTGTTGCTGTTTTGTCAGTTTACAATGGCTCTTCTCATTTGCAGGAGTATGTTGCTGTTTAAATAAATTTTCCGCTGTGAAAGTAACCATTTGTTTAATAAATAAAAGTCGCGGAAAAGTTCACTTTTGTCGCTTTGACATTTTTATCAGGGCAATATCCCTTGCTTTGCCGTTCATTGTCTAGTGACATATATAAATATGGAAAAATAATGAGCAACGCATCGGGCAGAGTCCCTTCTGGAAAACGTGAAATATGGCAAACAAATGTCATATCAGCTCCAGAGTCGCATCATCAATTGGATCATGATAAAAATGCAGGGTTCAAAATCTTTCCAATTATAGAACAAGGAAAACATTTTTGATCACAG
The DNA here is from genome assembly GCF_963678635.1 of Symsagittifera roscoffensis. Lineage (NCBI taxonomy): Eukaryota > Metazoa > Xenacoelomorpha > Acoela > Convolutidae > Symsagittifera > Symsagittifera roscoffensis. The sequence continues at coordinate 32,078,429 of NC_087062.1, forward strand.
GTGTTCTTGGTGCATTAAGTGGTAGTTTCCACATACTGGCCGATGATGTATTATACAAAGAATCTGCTGTACTTTTATAGGTAGATATGTGGAAAACTGGTCGGCTTCGTGCAAACATGTGCAAATTATAACAACGCTGTTTTAAATTTTAAGTTTTTGTCTCAGATGGATAAAAATTGATTTTTTAAATTCTCGCAAATTTCATCATAAGCTTATATTTTTTGAAATGTGGCCCACTCAAACAAGACTTCTGCTGTAATGCTAAACTCTGCTTATCGCACTATCTGTTCGTTAAATTTTGCTAGTTAATCCATCGGTTTTTGAGATGACAAAATTTTATATTCGTCCCCCATAAAAACTATGGAAACAGTAATAAATTATGCATATTTCAGTTTTCCAACCGGGGATGTAATAAAAAAAGTGGCAGCCTCAGAAGATTGAAAAGATGCATCACTTCACGTCACCTCTTTTAGAGAAAATCCGTCCCAAAAGCCTTTGATACAAAGGCGTTTGTCCGTTTTGATCAACTTGAACGTCTTTGTTAACATAACCAGCGAAAAGAAGAATTGAAAACGCCAGAACCGGCATTAATTATTGAGAGAACCGAGAAAAGAACAGATTTCGATTTCGATTCTTCAATTTTTTATTTTGAAACAAGGCAAATAGCTTCAGATTTACTGGCGTCACGTACACTTCTCACTGTGAAGATCCGGTAAGAAAAATGATTTTCTTTTCGCTTCGCTCCTTTTAGTTTCTTTTCGTTTCAAGTTTTTCAATTTTACTGCTTCACAGTGATTCAAACTAAAAAACTAACACAAATCGTCGAACGATCCTTTTGTTCAAAACAATTACAGTGGAAAAAACAGCTTTTAAATTATTTCATAAGGGCGCACCAAAAAATAACAATTTTTTTTTCATTAAGTTCTTAAAAACACTATTTTGATTTATTTTACATTATCTTGGTACCTGAAAAAGCCTTGAAAAAATGCTTTTTAGTTAGGAAGGAAAATGATCCACATAGACAGGTCCAATTATTGCTTTTTGTTTACCAGAACTTTGTTTCTTAGGAAAACTATTTTACTTTTTACAAAAAAACTCGGGTCTTTCTATTTAATCCGTTCAGAAGAACTCAACAACGCATCCTTTGCTAACTGAACGCGTTGCTCAAAGTCTGTTTCTGCAATACATGTAATTACAACCAATCTGATTCGAGCATTTTTTTTCTGCTTTATTAATTTGACATTTGATCATAATGGGAGGAAAAAGTAAAAAGACCCGAAGTTTCAACTGAGAGTTTAAGTTAAGATGCTTAGGATTCTTGTATATCAAATTGACAAACATATCAATTTTTAACTACTGAATGGCAGTTGCTTAGCTATACTTTAACTCGCAGCTCTATAAAACTTCCACTGCATGTCAACTTTGGACTGGGGCACTACTAGAAACAAAAAGTTTCAAAGATGAAAAGAGTCCAAGAGCGAGCAGAATGAACTAGTTTTAGGACAGACAGCGATGAGCGCAGAAATTTTTCAGGGGGGGGGTGGGTCTTGCCGAACTTTTTTTTGGGTCGACCAATATAATTTTCTGGTTTGAGATAATTTTCTAATTTTGAGGTTGGTCAGCCAAAATGCATGTAAAATTAAGCCAAAGGGAAACTCCTTTTGAAAATTTTGGCAACCAGAATTGAGGGATGATGGTCGAAACGACCCCCCCCCCCTCAGAAATTTTCAACCACTTTCACAATTTCGCGTGTAGTGACTTGCAGTATTCGTATTTTGGCAAAAAATCATGCTCAGAATCATAGTCATAACAAGCTGAGAAAGCCATTAGTTCATTTTGGAACTCAAGTTTTCCAAACCGGTTTTTTATGGATAATGGGACAAACACGACGGAAAGAGCTTTAATATGATATATCACTTGACCCATTCTGATATTATTTGTTGTGTTTGACTTTGCGTGGCTAAAGAGGAAAAAAATGTTAAACACAACCCAAGACAAAATTCTCCTCCGTTTTTAATGGTGGTAGCAAACAATTTTAGATGTCATCAGGAGCGGATTTAGGGGGAGGGGGGGGGGGGGGGGGGTTGGGGATTTTAGCCCAGTTGATCATAAATTTTTCTATGGGCACTTTTGGCGTCAAAATATACTAGTTTTGAAGAGGAGCGCTTGCCGAAAAACGCAACTTTATGGTCAAAAGTTACGGTCCAAAATTTTTCCAAAAGTGCCCGAAATTGATATTGTTTAAGGTTTTTTTTTTGTTTAAGGTAGGGTCTTTTGAGTGTTCTGCGATTGCTCGGAAAAACATATTGGTCGACCGAAAAAAGTCGATGGAATTTTTGATTTTTCGGAAAATATACATCCCGCCCCTGGAGAAAATCCAAGATCCGTCCATGGATGTCATCGGTTTTAATTGACTGAAATAATATAATAATATTTGGACGGGGCGCAAATCTCTTTTTTATTAAAAAAAGAGCACAAGTGAAAATTTGAAGTCCATGCTAATTCCAATTTGCTGCTAGAAATGTTTTGAGAAAATTCTGAGCTAAAGGCTTAAAATCTGGTGCCGTTGTTCAAAACTAGTGAGAAACTCTTGGAATTAAAATATTAATTGAACACTTATTGAATCAAGACTGCTCGTATCAGAACAAAACCTTGAATGTTCTGATTGCCTTTTAATTGGTTTCCAATAGTTTTTGGTAAACTAAATAATGGCAAAACTAAAATTTTTAGGCTAATTGTATCAAAATTTAAGTGTTGTAAATTGAATCTTGTGCCTAAATTAAAGTTGGAACGATTTATAGCGCGGGAAAATTCACCGCGTGTAAATTATAAAACGAGCTTTTTACTCCGAATATTGGCAGGTTTCTATAGTGCTGTGCGCTCTGGCAGGGGTCACGCAACTGAAGAGATCGGTCCCGCGGAGACCAGAGTTTTGTAAAATTGATCTGAATAAAAAAACCAACACGAGCATATATATTCCATATATAACGTCGAAACAACAACTGTGTGCATCTGCAAGCTTTTCGCGCGCCAATCGGTAGCTGAAAGCGAAGATCGTAAACATTAATTCATAATTTCTTTAAAACTGATACTTCATCATTTATTATTTCAAAAACGTAAACTTTCTTCAGGTTTTCACATTTACTGGGATTCAATATTTCTTAGACTTGGCACCGCGGGCTTACTCGCCCCATCGGCGAGAAAATAGAAGCGAATTTGATTATTAATATAAATGCTGTTTAGTTTCCAAAACTAAATTTTTAAGCTTCAAATTATCAGCGTTATAAAGCAAAGTATTTGACCTCAAATCACCAGAGTTCTGGGCTGAATTAAAACATTTCGACGATTCAAAGTTAGTTTGAAAGATTGAATGAAAACAAGACGAGCATGAACATAAACATTCAAAATGGAACCACCCGGAGGATTCCGCAAACTTGTTTGACACTTTACAGACAATTTACGATTCAAGTAAGTGCTTTGCCAATTACTAAGTCTAATCCTGTCCTCTAGATCAATAATTAACTTTGAATAAACGTGTCCTCCTAGGATTTCTGAGGCTAAGCACTCTGATATAGGACTCATTTTCATGTCCCTGCAACAGATTACAAGGTTTAATCTTATCTGATGGGTTATTCAAATAAACTGGGAGAGTAGTGTTCGACTTAATCTCGATTTTAATCAACCTTTCTTTTCTTATTTTAAGAGTTGCAGGTTTTGGTATGAGAAACTCAATCGCTTAAAGCTTCAATCAGACTTCAATTCATTCCCCTTAAGCTCTGGATACAGCTTTTGCTACTGTTAAAAAATTAGGATTTGAGAGGATCTTTGTGAGAGCAATCGGATTTTTAAAAACTTCATTGAATTTTGTTTTAGTTTTTCCGAGTTTTGCTCAATTTTCGGATCATTTTCTGCTAATTTTTCTATCCTGTTATGGGCCTTTGTTAGAAGGTTTTGGCCAATATTTTTTCGGCGCACGCTTCCTTCTCACAAGAAAAACCATATATGTGCACGATTCGACCTGATGATGGTGTGGCGGTGAAATTTATCTTCTTGGTTTTGATACTAAAAACTTCGTAATATATAGTTATTTTTAGCCGCCTCATGTATATTCGAGCATGATACAAAATTGACCTGCTCTTAAGTAGTCGGAATGTTAAAAAATGATAAGACTTTTTTCTCGATATTGCGAAAAAATGGAAGCAGTTCGATTCCAAACTCTGCTCTTCAGAAAATCCAACCGCTCGCAGCGCAAAGTACACCCGACGAAATTTAAAATAACAGTGAACAATGGGGAGAAATAGCGAAAAACTAGTCGTCAAAAAAGGGGCAAACGTTTGATTTTTTGTCTTATAAATCCACATTAAAGCATTGTGTTGTAGGTACTTTTTAGCAAAATTGCAACCAGAATGAAAAAATTGGAATTCGCAACAAGACTATTTCTTGATATTTTTTTCATCCTTGCTGTTTTGGAATTCGGAGCCAAAATTTAAAACTCGGCTCCGAATTCTAGTGTTCAATGAATTCAAGAAGCAGAAGCTTGCAAAATCCACTGTACAGTAAACACAACAGGTATCAAAACTGCTCGTATCAATGCGAAGCCCTGATTGCTGCGACTGCTTTTCAGGATCTATGAAGCAGTGTTCGTTTTTACGAAATGATACACTTTGCTGATACTCAAATATCAAATAGAACGAATAGCATGCTTCAATTCATTATTAAAAGATTTCTAAGACGAATTAATTCTCCGTTTAAGCGTTGAACACCGGCTATACACCGGCCCTATATGAAGACGTTGTTTATATAGCTTGTCAAAATGACTGTCCAAGATGAAGTCGTCTGCTGTCGAGATGAGGTTTGTTGGCTGTCAAGATGAGGTTTATCTGGTGTCCTGAGTCACTTTTCAAACTTTCGGCCACGTTATTGTAAGCTGAAATCTGTTGATTGAAAGAGCTGGTTGTTTGTTGCAGTTGATCATTGTCCAAATAAAGGCCCGCTATAACCAGCTCCTTCAATCAGCAGGATTCAACTTGCAATAACGTGATCGAAATTTTAAAAAGTGACTCAGGACACCAGTTAAACCTCATCTTGACAGCTTACAAACTTCATCTTAACAGCCTACAAACCTCATCGTATCAAGCCGACGACTTCAACTAGGACACTTGCCTCGGCATAGTTTCGGACTAAGCTAAGGGGCACCCAACTCCAAGCCCTCCCAATTTTTCATTTTAGTTTTGGAATTGCAAAATAGGGCCGGCTGTACAGTGCATATAAGACCGGCTGTACACGAGTTAGTTTAACCCGAATGACCAAACTTACAAATTATTAATTTTTGCAAAATATGAGGGTCTAAACATTCGGAAAAGTGACGTGTAAGCAGAGAATTAGTCCGCCGTAGAAATTGGTCCAAAGTGGGCTGAGGCATGTTCTTTTGTCTATAAAAACTTTTGCTTCATGCAAATTCTATCACTTTGTACTCAACATAGCTTGTGGTGGATGATTTTAAGGTTCCATTAAAACCAGTTCATAGAAATTTAAATTCAATCGAGATATCCAAGACTTTGCCTTGATCCTTGATACAAGCAGTCGGCTCTCTTCCAGTTCCCCCTGTCAAAAAAGCGAGTTTTATGTTTGTTTTACGTGTTATTACGGCTAAATGCTTGATGTTACGCTGTAAGGTATGAAGAACAAATCTGTTCAAAATTGTCGATTTGTTCACCACGTCAAATTTCATTGCATTATGATAACGTTGAATAGATTTTTCAAAATTGAATTTGAAGGGGGGGAACTGGAAAAGAGCCAAGCAGTCTCGTATTCGACCTATGATTAATTTGGTCTGAGGGCCATAAATTGTGAACCTTTTTCTTCGACACTGGGATAAAGTTTTGCAAATTCTGTTCAAATCAAGACAAAAAATTATGATTCAATCAAGTAACATTAGAATCGGAACAGATTATTTGACCAGCTGAATAGGTCTTAAACGAATCAAAACCGTTAAGCTTTTGATTACTAATTACATGCATTGAGTTCAGTTTTTTTCTAGTTTTGTCGATTTGCCTCAGTTAGCTACGAAAATGGATTATGATTGGCTTCGAGCCCCTAAAGATTTGATTAAAGGGCAGTAACATTACCGTTTTACGACAATTTCGGTTTTCAACAACACCTCATACTGTGAAAGCTTCAAGATAAAGTTAAATTAACTCACTTCAATAGTTTTTCTGTAGTTCTCATTTTTTTGTGCAACGGTAAACTTAACCAGAGCCGGAAACAACAATCTTCATCAAAAAATGTTCCGCACCTTTAATTTTAGGAAACTTAAGAAAAAGATCGAATGCGCTCAATGTGAGAGCATTTGAAAAAAAAACTCCGTGAAGGAGTTTTGACAAGATGAGGCGTAATTTCCGGACACATGCTATTTTTTGAAATTAGATATACTTTACAAAGAAGTTTTTTAACGTTTTTTTGTGTCATATAAAGAGGAGGGTTTGGATAATGCCAATTCGCCCGAAAAATCTTTCGGAATATTGAAGAGTCAGCGTAGATTTTTGACATGGGGATGAATTCAAGGAATTTTTTTTCAGTTCAAACCAAGACCAAAAAAGAATGACCTAATCATGTAACATTACAATGATTTAATCTTGTCGAAACAGATTAGTTTACAAGTTGAATACTTCTTGACGGATGAGCGCTGTTGTCTGCTTCGTTCAGAACTTTATATAAAGTGCTGAGTTTTTTCTGGAGCGGGTAATTTGCAATAACTTGCAGCAACGAAACAGGTAATGAGTGGCTTCGAGCGACCAAACATTTGATTGAGAAACAGTGACTTGGCTCTTTTATAACCGTTTCCCTTTTATCAGAGCCTTGTACAGTCATTAGCTTATCATATAAGATTATCCCTAGTTTTACTTTTGGCGTGCAACAGAAAACTTGAGAGTGTGGTTTAGGTGATAGTTTGAATCTGATATGTAGTAAGCGCTAATTACCCTTTTTCTGCCCACTTAGCTACATGGAAAACCGTCGATCGACCATTTCGAATCATTTAGGTCTGATTTATCCAATGAAAAAATTATGTTTATTTTTGGCTGAGTAATCTGGGGAAAAGTTCTTCCTTTTGCACTTTCCGTTGGATTCTTGTGTTTTTTGGTTGTGCTTAGGAAGATTTGATCGATTTTTTGTGGTCTTTCTGGTTTTTATCAATTTGTCCAGTGGAGACATTGCGACTTCTTGTTGTGTTTTTGGGTCCGTTTTTCGCTTTTTTGACCCTGCTTCATAAGAATTGTTACAATCGGGTATTGTAACACTAACTTTAAAAACTCTAGGTTGTTTGAAAGAGTTGTCACTTAACGCTATGTTCGATTTACGGAGGAGTTTCTGATCGCTAAATTCAACGAAGTAATTGAGGTTTGAATGATTTTGTCGCCCAGGAGTCGGTAATAGGGTTCCCCGTTCCTTCGATTTGAAACTTTTCTTTCTTGATTGAACTCTTTAGCGATATTTTGATTGTCTTCAGATTGGTTTTCGTACTTGACAACTTCTGTGGCGAGGTGGACTTGGCTCGTAGTCATACACTTTTTCGTTGGGTTGTCTATTCATGTTCTCCAAAGAAGCGTCTAGGTAACCGTGCTCCACTCCGTCATCCGCTGCCTAGTTGCGTGCCATATCCATGGACAAGGTTGATTTTCCGTTGTCTAAAAATTCATTGTTATTCTGACAGATAAAATTTTCCAGTGGGCGTTTGGTTTTTTTTTGAAGTGGTATTGAAATGTATACAATTGATTTTAGAAACCGAAACGATTACTGAAGCTTTTGGTATTTCTGAAGGTATTGTTTGTATTTGAATTTGACAGTAAAAAAACTGGATTGTGATTAGCTTTTTGGTTTTGTTAAATTTTACAAAGCCCAAAGAGGGGATGGTTTTTTGTTTCAATCGAAACTATTCCAAAGAAATTAAAATACAGTCGAACAATCCGTGCTCCACCATGAAATGAGCAGTCTTGGCTTCATTCTTCGATCTAATTTGGTCTGGCGGCCGAGAGTTGTAAATTTTTCTGTTTCTGCCCCAGGAGAATTTCTGGACATTTTAAAAGCAGTTTCAACCAATCTTGGTTGTCGTTTCCCAGAATTTTGCATTCGTGACCATAATGAAAAATGCAGTTCTATCGTAAGATCATTTGTTGAATCATATTGGTGTAATCACTCCACCAACAACTTTTATCGGGTCGGCTGTAAAAAAAAACAGTAGTGAACCTTATTAGCTTGGTCGACTGGGTTGATTTTCAGAAAGGGTTCACGCAAGTTAAATTCATGTATCACGTTCTTTTTTACACCAAAATGACTTGGATGTTTAGGTGGACAAAAATTTTCTGATGTCGAAAATTTTCTGACGATCATTGGGTAACGAAAACATGTCCTTGTCATTTTGTAGTGCCTCTGATCATGCGTTTTCTACGCCGCAGCATAGTTTATGTACATAGTTATTCACAACAAGCTGATCCGCTGGATATAGAAATTCATTATCTACAATTTGTGCTTATTGACAATTTTAACTTTTCCTTCCGAACCTACATTTCATTTAGAAGCGACGTTGGAAATTACAAGGTATGGAGAGAGTGTCTTTTCTTTGGCACGGCATTAAACAAGGTGCCCCCTAATAAAGTTTCCACCAAATTTCCTACAAGAAGTTCCTCTATATCCAACAACTGAAGAGATCGGTCCCGCGGAGACCAGAGTTTTGTAAAATTGATCTGAATAAAAAAACCAACACGAGCATATATATTCCATATATAACGTCGAAACAACAACTGTGTGTATCTGCAAGCTTTTCGCGCGCCAATCGGTAGCTGAAAGCGAAGATCGTAAACATTAATTCATAATTTCTTTAAAACTGATACTTCATCATTTATTATTTCAAAAACGTAAACTTTCTTCAGGTTTTCACATTTACTGGGATTCAATATTTCTTAGACTTGGCACCGCGGGCTTACTCGCCCCATCGGCGAGAAAATAGAAGCGAATTTGATTATTAATATAAATGCTGTTTAGTTTCCAAAACTAAATTTTTAAGCTTCAAATTATCAGCGTTATAAAGCAAAGTATTTGACCTCAAATCACCAGAGTTCTGGGCTGAATTAAAACATTTCGACGATTCAAAGTTAGTTTGAAAGATTGAATGAAAACAAGACGAGCATGAACATAAACATTCAAAATGGAACCACCCGGAGGATTCCGCAAACTTGTTTGACACTTTACAGACAATTTACGATTCAAGTAAGTGCTTTGCCAATTACTAAGTCTAATCCTGTCCTCAAGAGCAATAATTAACTTTGAATAAACGTGTCCTCTGAGACTAAGCACTCTGATATAGGACTCATTTTCATGTCCCTGCAACAGATTACAAGGTTTAATCTTATCTGATGGGTTATTCAAATAAACTGGGAGAGTAGTGTTCGACTTAATCTCGATTTTAATCAAACTTCTTCTCTTATTTTCAGAGTTGCAGGTTTTGGTATGAGAAACTCAATCGCATAAAGCTTCAATCAGACTTCAATTCATTCCCTTAAGCTCTGGATACAGCTTTTGCTACGTCTTTGAGAGGATCTTTGTGAGAGCAATCGGATTTTTAAAAACTTTATCGAATTTTGTTTTCGTTTTTCCGATTTTTGCTCAATTTTCGGATCATTTTCTGCTAATTTTTTTAATCCTGTTATGGGCCTTTGTTAGAAGGTTTAGGCCAATATTTTTTCGGCGCACACTTCCTTCTCACAAGAAAAACCATATATGTGCACGATTCGACCTGATGATGGTGTGGCAGTGAAATTTATCTTCTTGGTTTTGATACTAAAAACTTCGTAATATATAGTTATTTTAGCCGCCTCATGTATATTCGAGCATGATACAAAATTGACCTGCTCTTAAGTAGTCGGAATGTTAAAAAATGATAAGACTTTTTTCTCGATATTGCGAAAAAATGGAAGCAGTTCGATTCCAAACTCTGCTCTTCAGAAAATCCAACCGCTCGCAGCGCAAGGTACACCCGACGAAATTTAAAATAACAGTGAACAATGGAAAGAAATAGCGAAAAACTAGTCGTCAAAAAAGGGGCAAACGTTTAATTTTTTGTCTTATAAATCCACATTAAAGCATTGTGTTGTAGGTACTTTTTAGCAAAATTGCAACCAGAATGAAAAAATTGGAATTCGCAACAAGACTATTTCTTGATATTTTTTTCATCCTTGCTGTTTTGGAATTCGGAGCCAAAATTTAAAACTCGGCTCCGAATTCTAGTGTTCAATGAATTCAAGAAGCAGAAGCTTGCAAAATCCACTGTACAGTAAACACAACAGGTATCAAAACTGCTCGTATCAATGCGAAGCCCTGATTGCTGCGACTGCTTTTCAGGATCTATGAAGCAGTGTTCGTTTTTACGAAATGATACACTTTGCTGATACTCAAATATCAAATAGAACAAATAGCATGCTTCAATTCATTATTAAAAGATTTCTAAGACGAATTAATTCTCCGTTTAAGCGTTGAACACCGGCTATACACCGGCCCTATATGAAGACGTTGTTTATATAGCTTGTCAAAATGACTGTCCAAGATGAAGTCGTCTGCTGTCGAGATGAGGTTTGTTGGCTGTCAAGATGAGGTTTATCTGGTGTCCTGAGTCACTTTTCAAACTTTCGGCCACGTTATTGTAAGCTGAAATCTGTTGATTGAAAGAGCTGGTTGTTTGTTGCAGTTGATCATTGTCCAAATAAAGGCCCGCTATAACCAGCTCCTTCAATCAGCAGGATTCAATTTGCAATAACGTGATCGAAATTTTAAAAAGTGACTCAGGACACCAGTTAAACCTCATCTTGACAGCTTACAAACTTCATCTTAACAGCCTACAAACCTCATCGTATCAAGCCGACGACTTCAACTAAGACACTTGCCTCGGCATAGTTTCGGACTAAACTAAGGGGTACCCAACTCCAAGCCCTCCCAATTTTTCATTTTAGTTTTGGAATTGCAAAATAGGGCCGGCTGTACAGTGCATATAAGACCGGCTGTACACGAGTTAGTTTAACCCGAATGACCAAACTTACAAATTATTAATTTTTGCAAAATATGAGGGTCTAAACATTCGGAAAAGTGACGTGTAAGCAGAGAATTAGTCCGCCGTAGAAATTGGTCCAAAGTGGGCTGAGGCATGTTCTTTTGTCTATAAAAACTTTTGCTTCATGCAAATTCTATCACTTTGTACTCAACATAGCTTGTGGTGGATGATTTTAAGGTTCCATTAAAACCAGTTCATAGAAATTTAAATTCAATCGAGATATCCAAGACTTTACCTTGATCCTTGATACAAGCAGTCGGCTCTCTTCCAGTTCCCCCTGTCAAAAAAGCGAGTTTTATGTTTGTTTTACGTGTTATTACGGCTAAATGCTTGATGTTACGCTGTAAGGTATGAAGAACAAATCTGTTCAAAATTGTCGATTTGTTCACCACGTCAAATTTCATTGCATTATGATAACGTTGAATAGATTTTTCAAAATTGAATTTGAAGGGGGGGAACTGGAAAAGAGCCAAGCAGTCTCGTATTCGACCTATGATTAATTTGGTCTTAGGGCCATAAATTGTGAACCTTTTTCTTCGACACTGGGATAAAGTTTTGCAAATTCTGTTCAAATCAAGACAAAAAATTATGATTCAATCAAGTAACATTAGAATCGGAACAGATTATTTGACCAGCTGAATAGGTCTTAAACGAATCAAAACCGTTAAGCTTTTGATTACTAATTACATGCATTGAGTTCAGTTTTTTTCTAGTTTTGTCGATTTGCCTCAGTTAGCTACGAAAATGGATTATGATTGGCTTCGAGCCCCTAAAGATTTGATTAAAGGGCAGTAACATTACCGTTTTACGACAATTTCGGTTTTCAACAACACCTCATACTGTGAAAGCTTCAAGATAAAGTTCAATTAACTCACTTCAATAGTTTTTCTGTAGTTCTTATTTTTTTGTGCAACGGTAAACTTAACCATAGCCGGAAACAACAATCTTCATCAAAAAATGTTCCGCACCTTTAATTTTAGGAAACTTAAGAAAAAGATCGAATGCGCTCAATGTGAGAGCATTTGAAAAAAAAACTCCGTGAAGGAGTTTTGACAAGATGAGGCGTAATTTCCGGACACATGCTATTTTTTGAAATTAGATATACTTTACAAAGAAGTTTTTTAACGTTTTTTTGTGTCATATAAAGAGGAGGGTTTGGATAATGCCAATTCGCCCGAAAAATCTTTCGGAATATTGAAGAGTCAGCGTAGATTTTTGACATGGGGATGAATTCAAGGAATTTTTTTTCAGTTCAAACCAAGACCAAAAAAGAATGACCTAATCATGTAACATTACAATGATTTAATCTTGTCGAAACAGATTAGTTTACAAGTTGAATACTTCTTGACGGATGAGCGCTGTTGTCTGCTTCGTTCAGAACTTTATATAAAGTGCTGAGTTTTTTCTGGAGCGGGTAATTTGCAATAACTTGCAGCAACGAAACAGGTAATGAGTGGCTTCGAGCGACCAAACATTTGATTGAGAAACAGTGACTTGGCTCTTTTATAACCGTTTCCCTTTTATCAGAGCCTTGTACAGTCATTAGCTTATCATATAAGATTATCCCTAGTTTTACTTTTTGCGTGCAACAGAAAACTTGAGAGTGTGGTTTAGGTGATAGTTTGAATCTGATATGTAGTAAGCGCTAATTACCCTTTTTCTGCCCACTTAGCTACATGGAAAACCGTCGATCGACCATTTCGAATCATTTAGGTCTGATTTATCCAATGAAAAAATTATGTTTATTTTTGGCTGAGTAATCTGGGGAAAAGTTCTTCCTTTTGCACTTTCCGTTGGATTCTTGTGTTTTTTGGTTGTGCTTAGGAAGATTTGATCGATTTTTTGTGGTCTTTCTGGTTTTTATCAATTTGTCCAGTGGAGACATTGCGACTTCTTGTTGTGTTTTTGGGTCCGTTTTTCGCTTTTTTGACCCTGCTTCATAAGAATTGTTACAATCGGGTATTGTAACACTAACTTTAAAAACTCTAGGTTGTTTGAAAGAGTTGTCACTTAACGCTAGGTTCGATTTACGGAGGAGTTTCTGATCGCTAATTTCAACGAAGTAATTGAGGTTTGAATGATTTTGTCGCCCAGGAGTCGGTAATAGGGTTCCCCGTTCCTTCGAGTTGAAACTTTTCTTTCTTGATTGAACTCTTTAGCGATATTTTGATTGTCTTCAGATTGGTTTTCGTACTTGACAACTTCTGTGGCGAGGTGGACTTGGCTCGTAGTCATACACTTTTTCGTTGGGTTGTCTATTCATGTTCTCCAAAGAAGCGTCTAGGTAACCGTGCTCCACTCCGTCATCCGCTGCCTAGTTGCGTGCCATATCCATGGACAAGGTTGATTTTCCGTTGTCTAAAATTCATTGTTATTCTGACAGATAAAATTTTCCAGTGGGCGTTTGGTTTTTTTTGAAGTGGTATTGAAATGTATACAATTGATTTTAGAAACCGAAACGATTACTGAAGCTTTTGGTATTTCTGAAGATATTGTTTGTATTTGAATTTGACAGTAAAAAAACTGGATTGTGATTAGCTTTTTGGTTTTGTTAAATTTTACAAAGCCCAAAGAGGGGATGGTTTTTTGTTTCAATCGAAACTATTCCAAAGAAATTAAAATACAGTCGAACAATCCGTGCTCCACCATGAAATGAGCAGTCTTGGCTTCATTCTTCGATCTAATTTGGTCTGGCGGCCGAGAGTTGTAAATTTTTCTGTTTCTGCCCCAGGAGAATTTCTGGACATTTTAAAAGCAGTTTCAACCAATCTTGGTTGTCGTTTCCCAGAATTTTGCATTCGTGACCATAATGAAAAATGCAGTTCTATCGTAAGATCATTTGTTGAATCATATTGGTGTAATCACTCCACCAACAACTTTTATCGGGTCGGCTGTAAAAAAAAACAGTAGTGAACCTTATTAGCTTGGTCGACTGGGTTGATTTTCAGAAAGGGTTCACGCAAGTTAAATTCATGTATCACGTTCTTTTTTACACCAAAATGACTTGGATGTTTAGGTGGACAAAAATTTTCTGATGTCGAAAATTTTCTGACGATCATTGGGTAACGAAAACATGTCCTTGTCATTTTGTAGTGCCTCTGACCATGCGTTTTCTACGCCACAGCATAGTTTATGTACATAGTTATTCACAACAAGCTAATCCGCTGGATATAGAAATTCATTATCTACAATTTGTGCTTATTGACAATTTTAACTTTTCCTTCCGAACCTACATTTCATTTAGAAGCGACGTTGGAAATTACAAGGTATGGAGAGAGTGTCTTTTCTTTGGCACGGCATTAAACAAGGTGCCCCCTAATAAAGTTTCCACCAAATTTCCTACAAGAAGTTCCTCTATATCCAGCAAGTGTTGGCTCTCGTTTTTTAAACTTCCGGTGATTATTTACAGATTTGTTAGTCAGGGTGTGAAGAATTAAAATCATTCGTCATCTTCAAAAGTTTCGAGATTCCTCAATCATCTATTAGAGCAGCATTTGGAGCTTCATGTTTTGGTAGGGTCTCTAGTAAGAGCTTTCTTTGAATTTCATAGTTATTCTTGTTGGTTATAAAAATTGTCTCGAGTCCGTCCATTGTCTTTGCTGGAAAAGTGGCATATCTTAGCCATCTCAGCTTACGCGCCTCGAAATTTTTCCAGTTTTTCATTATCTCTCTGGCGTCTGTTTAATGACTTGTGGCGTTTGATTAACGCATTCGGTTATCTGATGAAAGCTTGATTTGAAAAATCCCAGAATTCAGCAAATTTTATCAAAAAAAATTTTGAGCTTTGAGTAGTTCTGAGCAAAAAACAAACGCGTACCCTCGCTTCCTACCGCTTGATATAAGTTTGAGTTGATCTTCAGATCAGCTTCTTCCATGCGCATTCCAATGATTGTCTTGGTTTCTAGTTTTAGTCTCGTGTTCTCCGATTCGTCGAATCGTCTTTTTTTTCCAGGTTCTTCCTACCCGTTCGGCTTTGACTTTTGTTGTTTCGCTTTGTTGCACCTCTTTTTTTAAATTTCAAGTTTTATTAAGAAGAACGTTTTTTGCAGATTTTCGATATCGATGTTCTTTTGGCTATTAATGCCAATTAGAACACATACATCGAGTCTTCCCATGAGGTAGGCGCACGATCGTGTGTTTGCTATATTGAGGGACTTCCTTCATGCCAGATTCCTTTACAGATGACTGCGCCATAACCAATTAGAATAATGGTCATCCAAACTAAGCTTAAAATAAATTAAAAATTGAAGAATTGATTTCAATTAAAATGTGTTTTAATTCTAACTAAAAACAACAGCACTGACGTCGCTCACTCAGATGGAGATTGCTTAAAATAATCGAATTTTCTCTGACATCCCCCTACTTCATAGAAATCAAAATGCAGTTTGAACATTAAGGGCATTGCCATGATACAAGCAGTCGTGTTTGCATTTTTTATCGATAACAGTTAACAGTTTTTTTCGTTGAAGTGAATTGCTGTGAAGCGGTTTTGGTTGACTACTTTGTAATTTTCTTACACGAAAAATATATGACACCCATATAAAAAGACTCGCGTACTGAGGGCTGAAAACTCATCGAATCAAGTTATGTTTAACTGTCCCGGGTCGAGGTCCGCGACTAATTTTTCGACTTTGTCGGTCGCGAAAAAGTTAATTCCGCGACCGAAAATTCAAAGTCTGACTCAAATCTTAACCCCTAGTCGCAGACAAAATCGGGAAACACCGTATCTCGGTCGCGATGGTAAAAAAATGAGTCGAGGTGGTCAAAAAATTAGTCGCCACGACTAGTTTTTTGACCGCTGCGACTAATTTTTCGAACGCCCCGACCAACTTTCCTTCGGTCGTGCCGGTCGCGGTTAACTTTTCTTGGGTCGCGCCGGTCGCGGACACATTGCCTCGGTCCGCAAAGTCTGGAAATATCAAATTTCGGTCGCGGCGGTCTGAAAATGTCAATTTTTGGTCGCGGAAGTCTGGAAATATCAAATTTGGTCGCGACCATCTGATCTACTCGACCCGGGTAGTCATTGTAGTGTATTAGGAAAAACCATTTTGTTAAAATTGAAAACATGACGAAAGTCCTCGAGCCTTGAAAACAAAGTATGATTGACTCCAGGTAGATGTGTGGTTGTCGCAGCTTTTCTGCACAAACTCACAAAAATGAAATCAACTTTTGATTAAACTCGGTCGCCCGAAATTCTCTGACATCCCCGTAACCTTAACCATAGAAAAAATATTCATATCAACAAATATATGGTGTCGCAGTTTTCTTTGCTGCGCTGTGTAGAAATTAGGTAAAAAATGATTCTGATATTTGAATTCCAGAGTGAAAAATTGGAAATTAGAGTGAGATTGCACGTATATACCTTTTGTCCTGGGGGTGAACTTTTTTCTGGTGTTTGTGAAAAAGGACGCTTTTTGTTTGTTACACGTGAATAGGACTATTGTTCAGTGTAAAAAGTGAATCATTGACATTCCCGTTTGAGAGGTTATCCAATTTGACCAGGTGTTTGTCTCATTTGTTCACGCAATCAATACCTTTTGAATGTAGCAATTATTTTTGTCCTTTACAAACCGTTCTATTTGCCTTTTAGTCATTATAGTTTAATTTTTCAAAATTAGTATACATTTAGTTAAAAGGTCTTCTATACGGTAAGGATTTAATCTCCTCACAATTTTAGACTCTAATCAAAAAATAGCATTTTTTCTTTTAAAAATTTGAATTTTTTCAGCAATTTCTTTTTCCCCAATGAAACTAATCCCAATCTAGCCTCGTAAGTTTGTCATAAGTAGAGCTACGGTTTGCCAACAGCCCGAAAGATCTAATAATGGGACAAATAGTGGCCTACTAGATGGAATTTTGTTCTCTAAGGTTTTTCTTGATGAGTTTTTCCAGAGTCTATGGGTTACACCAGGGGCGGATTTAGGGGGGTGGGAGATATCCATGGGGTATTTTGCGATATCCATTTTTGGCTGACGAACACTGAAATTTTTCTAAAGGCGCCTTTGGCGCCAATTTGTACTAATTTTAAGGGGAGCGCGCGCCGAAAAAGATGTTTTTTGGTCGAAGTTTTCCAAAAAAGCCTAAAAACGCCTTTTTAGCCTGTGCGGTGCAGGAATTTTGGCCAAAACAGGTTTTTTTAGTGCTATGAGAGATCTCGGAAAATCAATTTGGTCGACCTAAAAAAAAAGTCGACAAATTTTCGAAAATTTTTCGAAAATCCGCCCCACCTTCAAGAAAAATCTAGATCCCCCTGGGTTAGACAATAGAGAACAAAAAATTTCACAAAAAGATCAAATCCCCCATTCAGTAGCATAACTTCTGGCAGAGTTATCGTTTTTCATTGTACAGAGGGCTCAGGTTTTTCTGAAAATCTCTTAATTAACTGAGAAGAGCAGTTGCGGATCTAAATAACGTCGCTTTCTCGCGATGGAATAATTTCCGGCTAGCAAATGGAGACAAGACTTCTCGCACAGGTCGGGTAAAACTCTCCGGGTTTTTGGCTGCGGAGAGTCTGGAACCAGCCAGGCTGTCCCGTCTGCTGGTCTTCACCTTACTCTTTCGCTCTGACATAAATGCAAACACTGCATCCTACAAATGACCACTCTCTAGCCTTACCATTAAACAAACCCAAGCAAGTGATTGATGCCATTTTGCGGCCGGATGCAGTTTAAATACGGTGATCTCAGCTTTTTAGAGAAACACTATCGAGAGTTTAATTCCATTCATGCACTAGCTTATTTCCTTCTTCTCCACTTCCACCCTTGATTACACATTTACAAAACCCCCCACGTTTGACTACTCTCAACTTCATGCACTGATCTGCTCCACCAGTTGCACATTCCCCTAAATAAACAGTAACGACGAACAACCCCCAAGTAACAGCTATCCAGAACCATCCAAACTACTCTAAACCACTGACCTCAATTAAGCAAACTTATTCAATTATCCATGCAATGGGGACTCTAAGCATTTTGGAACGTGCAACACTTGACTTTTTCCAATTCTGCAGTGGCTAACAACATTTTGGGGCAGCTGGGGAAACATCCTGAATTGTATAAAACAAAAAGGACGGTATCGAGAAACTAAAATTTTGTTGCCGGTCAAAGTTTTGGTGCCAATTTTAGGAATCCGATTTGCCGTTGAAATCACCTCATTATAAAACAACAAATGAACCCCAGCAAATCATTTATAATGTATAGTAAATTGCGCAAAAAAAATCACACCCTACGCCAACTTTTTACGAGGTGTCAGAACAATTTCATGTTTTAAAAAAAACTAGCGTGATGCAGGAACAAGGTTGTATTTGCAGCACTTTCTTGAAAGATTTTTTGACGCAGGTTTTAGATATCTGAAAGTTAGCATTCTCTCCGAAAACTTTCTTTTCCGAGTAATTTATTCGTAAAACTCTGAGACTTTGAAATTACTACTCTTGAAATATTGTGTAGGTACGCTAGAACTATATAATTTTTTAGTTGACATAGCGTGTAAGTAGAAAATAAAAGTATACATCGTTTTCACTTGCCTAGAGAAAAGTGTCTATTTAATTTTGTAGATCCAAAAACAAGCTTAGACAATAGACATTTAATAGAGCAGTCATGACAATCAAATTTTTGAAAAAAAAACATTGAATTAGGCAGCAATTTTGTGGCTAAGCCTCGTAAAAGAGAAATTAAAACAAGGGCACTTTCGAGTATAAGTCTTTATTAGCTATCCTCAAACAGATACGCTTGAAATGGCCCAAGTTTGATAGAACCCGGTGGTTAAAGTTTCGCATTATTAATGATATAACCCGAGTTTGAGGTTGAAAAAATAACAATCAAAATGCGAAAAGTAATAAATAGAGATGACCATATAAATAGAAGAGAACAATGAAAATGAACTTAGATATTCCAGAATTGAATACGTTTTAAATGATTGAAAATTTTGAGATAAGTAAACAGACTTGATTCTATCAGACCAGGTTGTCGCAAATAAAATTCAAACCACGGATATCTGTTAAAAATTCGGACCGGCACTAAGCGTCTTTGATAAACATACTGCACTACTGACTAATATGTAAAAACAGATAAAAACACAACGTAGAGTGAGGTGGCGAATGTCGCCTCATGACATCTCATGTACTTGGAGAAATTGCGCAGATACAATTTGTAACTATAGCATCAACCAATAAGGTTATTAATTAACGCCCGGTGAAAAGAACTGGATGTACCATTTGAGAAATAAGTTAGTTCTTTAAAACGTCCAAAATATAACTTTGAGGCACGGAACTCATTTCTGATTGTGTAGTTCCATGGTCCTGGTCTTTTGGAACAAAGTAACTTGATCCTTCGTTCGAGCAAAGGAACATAACCCCCCAGGTTTCTTAGTCGGCGTAAGCGGGGTTAAGCGCGATGGATCGTTTGCCGGTACGCCCTCCGAAATTTGAATTTCTTCCTCATCCCCCTCAACAAAGTTGAATGAGTGCAGTAGAGGGTCACCAAAGAACGGGTAGGCTTTTTAGGTCTCGGCGATGATCTTGGTGACTTCTCTGGGTGCTGTTCTCCCTTGTAAGAGCCGTCGTCATTTTCTGTCTCCCTTGTTGGACCTGTCGTCCCTTACGGTTGAAAGCGCCGGAGCATGCCACTCTGGACTGTTCGTTCAACTGTCTTCTGATTGAGCGAGAGTGTGGGCCCTGGTTCACGCACTTTCCTGGGTTTGGGCGATATTGTATGCTGACTTGAAGGTCTAGACGCAATCCACCTAGACCTAAAGTGACTAAGACGCAATCAGTCCGATTCATCTTATGTCCCTGCCGAAGCTGATAACTCACAAAAGTTAGTGTTTGGTCTAAAACTTACATGCATTTTTCCGGTTTATTTCCCCTTTGTCAATAATGTATGTATATTTCGTAATTCGCACAAACTAGAAATAAGCAAACTTGAATTACGGTTTGCCAGAATTGCCATCAATGAGTTTTCAGAAAACTTTTAGAATTGTCGTGTTTTCTAAAAGTGATTTTGTTTGTTTACGGGTTGTTAGAGTCCTTTAGGTCAGAAAAAAGACGCTCTACTCAGTCATTGAGTGTGCGAGAGTGCCTGGCGTAGTCACAAAACCGCAACTTTTTTTGTGATCCCAGATTTTTGAAAGTTTGCAAGATTGGGATTTCTGGATACCAATTCATTAAGCAATTCTCGGCCTTGATGGCAAAGAACGTTTTGTTTAGCCGCACCACAAAATTGCTGCCATGTCTTACTCCTCTAACGCCTTGCACGATTAGCTATCAGCAATCCCTCACACCATCCCAACATCAGCTGAAATCGGTTTGATATGTCAAGACTATTCGTGGCTCTACGAGAGATAGTTTTGCCCGACCTCTGCTGTAGCTCGCATGTTGTTCTGGCGTGCGTCAGAAGTTTTTGAGCTGAATATAGAGAATTAACAAAGTTATCTGGTATGTTAGAATACTCAGTATTCAGAATTTGCCCAAAATAAAACTCAAAAGGTGATTTTTTCACTGTTGCTTGATTCTTATTTCTGATATCGTTTATAATTTGTTGAAGAGTAGATTTCAGACTTTCGAAATTCTGAACTTTCAGTACCCAATTTTTTCTTGATGATTCAATTTGACCTTTCTACTAGACCACGACCACTATAATTCCGGAAGGTGTGAGGATGTATTTAAAGTTTCTGTTCTCGCAAAATTCTTTTACTACGGCGCTTTTAAATCCTGTTAAAATGTACGTTCTGATTTATTCCGGGATATCCTTATTCCAAAAATTCGAGCTTAGATTTTTTTTTACTTTTTTAGTTAGTAACAATAGCGGCTAGTATATGCACATTCCCTTTTTTTCATCGATTGATGAACCGACAAACTTAAATTAAAAATCTTGATTCTGGTTGCAGATTCTGGTTGCAGCTTAGAAAACTTATATTGTTTTGAAATTTTGATGTTCGTACCAGACAGGGAATACTCCGGGCACTTCTTACATGTGTTCACTATTTGGCGGTTCAATAGAGATACCATATATACTCAGAGGCATATATCAAGGCTGTTTGTCCCGCATGGGACCAATGATTTCTGGCGAGGGCTGCACCACTACGAACATATTCGGAGATCACAAGCATGTTGTCAACAGCTGCCTAGGCCGAAAATGTGCCATATACGACCCTAATTTGCTGCGGGACTGCACGTCCTTGTTGATAATTGTCGTACGCATTGGGCCTAAGAAGTGATCTTCCCCTGTGAGTTGGGAGAGCAGATCCCCATCAAAGAGCTCATGGAACCAAAAGAGCTTCCTCTTGTCTCGTCTGAGTAACGGCTTTCATCATTTGATTGCGTGTATCCTCACCTGGATCAAAAACTGCTCTTGAGTCATCTTGGTCAGGCGTTGTCTGAGATTTTTATCCAGAAAATGCGCCGAGCTGTTCCGGGCAGAAGGCTTCCTTTTCATTCCAAAACCTTCTTTTGATTGTCTCACTATGGCTGTGTTTCTTACTCGTGTTATATCAATTCGACTGGGTCGGCTTGCTGAACCCGGGTTTGACGACGACGCATATACTTTATGACTGGGAGTTCTCTATAAAAATCCCTATGAAGTTTAGTAGCTTCGCCGGTTCAATCTTCGTGCTGGCAATGTGAATATTGCTGCTCGAAGCGTTTGAGAGATCAACTGCAATGTATTTATCATGAAACTTGATGTCGAGTTGAAAGACCAACGACAATGATTTTTGTGAAGGCTCAACAGTTTTTCACGATGTCCATTTTGCATATCGGCCTCCGATTGGTTGATCACTCGCGTGCTTCAAATATTATATGCGTCTGCATACTGCACTTTGGTTGGGTAAGACCTTAATGCGTATCTTTGACGCCTTTTCCCTTAGAAACCGAAGGAAAGTTGCTGCAATTTGATTGGTTGATTCAACTGCCGCAATCTGATTAAAGTTTTTTAGTAGAGTGACAGCCGGTTTCGCTTGAAGCTTTTCCAAACGTTCTGGTAGGTTGAAACTTCCTCAAATAGTAAATTAAGCAAATTGGAGCAATTTTCGCCTGTTTTGTTGAGATTAATAAGTTAGGTGCAGTTTTAAAGCTTGTATGGATTTAACTACGAATAGCTCATCAAGTTAGGATGGTTTTAGGGCTTCGGATGGTTTTAGGGCTCCAAGTACTTGTCCATCTT